>NC_049211.1:21969317-22289272 GCF_013347855.1 Anguilla anguilla | reverse complement strand
TGTGCTGGGCAGCCTGCACATACGGTAAAAGACTGTTACCATAGGGACCGCAGCCAAGTGAACTCAGAAACAGCTTGCGCGGCACGACTATCATGCGACTGCTGCCACGCTGACAGTTACCATCTCAAATGAATATGGCGCGTTTCAGCTGGGTAACTGAAATAACAGTGTATGCGATCCCAGTGCGATAGGCGATTAATCGGGTCTGTGCTGGTGAAGCCGGACTCACCTGTGTGACGGGCTGGCTGACGATGTGGGGCTGGTAGACCTGGGCACTCTGAGACACCACCACACCTGCAGCGGCAGGGAGGATCTTCACCCCAGGGGCAGCTGAAACAGTGAGGGCAGGCTCATCAGCATATGCTCTCTATTCGCTAATACTTTTACCATGAAAAAGCCTTGTCTCGATTCCATGCATAAAAAAAATACTGTGATGCGTTAAATGAGTCTCTAAAAGTGCAGCCCAATGCTGACCGTAGAGCTCAAGGTAAAGGACTCCTACCTCCCAGTAAGCCGGTCCCTTGTGCAGGATCCATTACTCCAGGCTGCTGATAGTAGGCTTGGTAATCCTGACCGTACTGCAAGAGAACCGCAAAACCCTTACTACTTACACCATTAAAAGCTACTCTTTACTGAATGTAGGAAACCATTAAAGTTACAGCACCACATGAATTCTGTACATTTCTCTGCGGGGGAAAAACAGGCCCCTCTGCTCTAAGATGAAGCACAATGCCTCCATCTCAGCTCAATCACAGGAACGGGCCGAATGCTCACCTGGGCATAGGGCATGTAGCCCTCCTGCAGGTAGCTGTACTCGGAGCGTGCCTCCGTGCCCTGCTGAGGCTGAGAGAACACAGAGCACGCGTTAGCACACAAGAAACCTGCTGGAATTCAGTCTTATTGCACTTCAGTGCGTCAACCTGGTCAGGCTCAGAGCCAGACAAGCTAGCGGCAGGCTGGTACCTGGCTGGAGGACCACTGGGCCGCAGCGATGGCAGTGCTGGCCACAGAGAAGGCACTGATGCGGTTCCCGTCCGGCGTGAGCAGATCCCTGGGTGGTGGGGGGGGGGAGCAAGAAGCATGTGGTCACTGTCTGCCCCAGGAAGACATCTCTATGGTTACCAACAGTGTTAATGTTAGGAGACTATGGCCTCCCGAGTGCTTTGCGTGCCCTCGTGCACTCACTTCCTGGCGCTCTTGGCATAGTCCACACCGATGGTCTTCCCATCCAGTTTGAGTGGCGGCTGCAGTCCTTGGAGAATCATGAGAAGCTGGGAAGCCTCCTGTGAAGAGACGGAAGCAGTCGACTGTTCAGTGACTTCCCACAGTGAGCTTGCAGCAATGCATGAGTGAGAGAGTTGCAAGGAGTGCAGGTTTCCGTTGTTACTCAGCACTTATTGGATTAACTAAACCAGATGAGTAGACTTCATTCATCCAATAGGTACCAAGTAACAACAGAAACCAGCCCACCGCATGGCTCTACAAGGGCAATGATGCCAGTGCAGTGGCGTGTAGTGAACTGATCGTACCAGAGGGGACGAGAGCTGCACAAAGGCAAAGCCGCGGTTCTGTCCCGTCTGCTTGTCCTTAATGAGCCGGATGTTGCTCGCCGACAGGTTGGCGTAGGGTGCCAGCGCCGCCATAATGGCCTCTATCGTGGTGAGCGGGGCGATGTTCCTCAAAATGATCGCTGCCAGAGATACAGTCATCATTCTGACAGGGAAATGACCAGCACTACAAACTAAGTCACACTACAGAATGCTACACTGGTGGACGCGTTAATGGCCACATGCCAAATGTTGGGTTAGCAATGCATTACTAATATAGCGGATCTAGAAATGACGATTGGCTCTCACTGTCGCCGTAGTAATCTCCAGTTTGCTGGGGCTCTGGAGCTCCCGGAGGGCTGGTGGTCTCGCACTCTGTTAAAAAAAGCAAACACAACAGAAAACACCCATCAAGAACCCTTCAGTTACAACAAGGAAGATCGCCAGAGTCGAGTGCCAATGGGGTTTTTTGCCAGGAATAGAATCGGAAATACCGAATGATGCTGCTGCTGGTTACTTCAACATTTACACATTAAGTCCCCAAATTCCAAGTTAATTCTTAATTCAAATATTAAGCTTGCAGAGCTTTTTTTTTTTTTTTTTTTTTTTTTTAATGCCCCACCAGCACTTCTAGAACTTTCTGACAGAGCTGGCGAGGCATGATTTAGTGTAAACGAAAATAGTTATGACCATGAGCCAGAAGGCCACATCCTAAGAAGCAGATTGTGTCTATGACAGAGTCAGCCTGTTCGGGACATCCGGATGGGTGCAATCAGTGGCTTCTTTGGACTGGAGACCACTTACCAACTTTTGCTGCTCCACACCTGAAGCACTTCAGCCTTCTTCGGAAATTGTACAGGCCACACTGCAAGCAATCGGTTACACCGTTTTATTCACAGCAAACTACCCAGAGCCTGAACTTTGCGCCCGCAGTCAAAAGCAAGCTAGGAAGCTGCAGTGGGTGATACTTACCAGGGAACAACTTGCCTACAAACTCATCCCTTCCAACAGGTAAACTCATTAATCTCTCAGCAGGCAAGTCACATGACATGGTCAGCAAAATCTAGACAAGTCACGGACTGCAGCAAAGCGCCAGTTCTAGCACGGCCTCAAACTGTAGGGCTACATGGTCCAGTGCCGTGGTGGCTACACTTGTGAGTGAGTGTAGAGCGTGAGGGAGGTACGGGGGCACTTACAGTGTTGCAGAGCCAGTCTTCAATTCCTGTCTTCTTGTGGCGGGGGTTGCTGTAGTGCATGGCCACATTCTTGCCCTGGATCATCAGCAGGTTCTGCAAGAGGAAGGCGGCAGTCATTTCTGGCTTCCCGGCTGACTCGAGTCACATGGGCTGATCAGGTGTGTTTCCGGGAAGGATGGGGGAGGGTGTAATGTCAGCTGGAAAGGGTGTCGGAGGCGGGCGGGTGTGTGCGCTGGGGAGGGGTTCTGACTGTGTATCGGACCCGAGCGCTGCCGGCCCGCCGAGGCGGAGCCGGAGCGGAGTGTGTAAACCAGGGAACAGCCGCCGTACGGGGTGCGCTGTGTCATCAACCATCATCAACCCATAACCACAGTCTCTGAGAAAAACAATCATGTCCCTCTTTCTCCCCCCACACTCAGACGTTTCTACTACGTTTATCTCCAACACTTGGCGGGGAAAAACTGACAGCAGACATCCGCAGTGGACGATCTTATTTTGACATCAAAATGTGCCAAAAAAGAAATCACCCAGTTCTTTCCTTGGATTGTGAGCTTCAGGGGGTCCTCTAAGTTTAACTAATCAATAAACTTGATGCGGTCAGGATCTTTACCATAAAGGTTTACTGTCGAGTTTTAAGTCTGCATCTGTTTTGTGTACAATAGTCATTCCCTACACTTTATTAGCTTTTAAAAGCTAAAGTCTGTGACTGTAAAAAGTCTCAAAAACGACAGGCTTTGTATTGAACTACGCTAGTTAACGGAAAAGGTGAATCGAGCTAACAATGACCACGTAGCAGAGTGTATGCAAAGTTACTTTATCAAATAAGGAGCACATGCCACTTAATGAAAGATAAATATATAGCTCCAAAGAGTCTCTCAAATGTCTCATGAAAATTCAATGTGCGGATTTTTCCCCACAGTCCCTTACTCAAAATTCATACTCTGCTTATGCCACTGTTGGTCCCGCAGTTCCTTTTCTCCAGATCAAAACAGGTTTATTTAAATATTAAATAACAAGCAATGGTTATGCAAAAAATAAAACCTAAAAACACTTCCTTCCATTCAATTTTAAAGAGGCTCGCCATAGCGTTTCATGATTGGTTTGAAAGTATTTTTAAATGTAACTCCTTGAGTTTTAAAAAAATACCACCAGGCAAGTCAAGTCTCCTAAACAGGACCCCCAGGCTACAACTCTCCACTCCATTTATTTCATATTCACGCTGTCCATCAATTTTCACATCGCATTCTTGTTTTTGTGTTCTGATCCCCAAGATAATTCTAGACTTGGTGATTGAGAGGCAACCTGATTGGTCTCCATCCATCGGGTCGCATCTTGCAAGTGATAAAACTCCACGAAGGCGAACCCTCGGCTTATACCTAGAGACAGCATTCAGATATAGACGGAGTCGTGTTAGTCAGAATCCTTTGGCACAACAATCAAGCTCTGTCACAAACTGCTTCACAGCTCAGAAACCCATACAGTGAAACAGTGGGTGGAGTTTTTTTTTGGGTGCAGGGCAAACCTTTGCCATAGCAAGAACCCTCAGAGGACAAGGCCTAGTCGGTACTGTTCACACACTTTCAAAGGGGGGACGGGGGGGACCATGCAGATGCCTAATGCTTTTACTTTCGAAGTTTAGGCCGGATTTTAGGATGGAGGCTGTACAATTTTGCTACTTGCACACCTTCTGGCATTACATTTAGATCAAAACAAAGGCCTTTTTGTCTCGTGAAGTCAGACATCAAGAGGGTTATTACTTTGCTATGGCAAAACTTGAAATGAAGGCCCTGTGGTGTCTGAGGCTGGGGGACAGGGGTCCTCCGGACACCAGACTCTCACCTGTCCTCTTCTTCATCAGACGGACGTCTGCAGGCTGGGGTCCCTCCAGCAGGTCTAGAGCAGCCCGGACCTGCCCCATGTGAGACAGTGACTCGTGTCATCAACGTTTGCCTCGCACAAAGGCACACCTCAAACCATTCCCCAAATTCTAACCTAAGCCATTTGTGCATGTAAAGAACTCATGCATATTGGACAATGTAAATGATCTGTTAAAAGGTTACAACTAAAGAACAAACATGCCAAAATAACACAGCATCATACTGATCTAAAATATGAATCAAAATAGCAGAAGAGTACACTGGGCTCTTAATTCCAGTGATCGTTAAGGCTCGGCTATGCAGACGGGGATTCAGAAGGCTGACGAGGAGATGCAGGAGGACTCACCTCTGCCTCGGTGACATGAAGCGACAGGCCCCTGAGCATGATGGTCTTGCTCTCCTGCTCCTCGCCCATCTCTCCTCTGTAGTCCAGCTCATCGCCGTCAGAGTGGTAGCCATCTTCAGACCTGTCACTGTTGCGTCGCTTCCGGTCTCTCTGCTGAGACAGTAACAGCCAATCAGTAAGAGCATACTGCTGCTCATTCAGAAACAAGCAGTCCAGGCTGCTGCTTGACACAGGCAGGAGGCCAGACTCTTAGGTACAAAATACCTCTAGCTTAACCTATTGCTTCAACAGTGAAGGGAGCATAAATTAAATCAAATGATTACCTTAAAAACCATAATATGAAAAAATAAGTTTGTTCCATGCATTTCAAAGACCCAAAGCACCATGGGAATCAGGCAGATTCATACAGTATGCCTCTACATATAGTCAACGACAGTGCTGCAAAGTAGGGCAACCCAGCTTTAGGCAAACAGCTTTGCCCTCTTCCAAATTAGTCCATTACAATACCTCATGTTACATTTCTTCAGGAAATATTAAATATGTAACTGTGGCATGTGAAAGCAGGTAGGGGCCTACCTCGGGGCTGTCCCAGCCCCTGCGCTCCCCGTCGTAGCGGTCGCCACGCCTCTCATCGCCCCAGCGCCTGGCCTCATATTCACGCTCCGGGTCCCTCTCCCGCCGGTCCCTCCACTCGGATTCGTCGCGGGACTGGTCCGGTCCGTACCTGCCACTACGCTCAGTGCGACTGACCCTGTGTGCGGACGCACAGCCATCACTCAGTAAATGCAACAGAACAAGACTCCCTACTGTGGCACACACAATGTAAAATCACTTCAAAAATGTCACCGAGTAAGTTATACTGGAAACAATCATCTTAAAACTAAAACTGAAATCGCAGTTGTCTGGTGGAACAAGTAATAAATATTTCTCTTCACGTTTTACAAAATCATAAACGCCATGTCTAAGTAAGGTTCAAGAATCTCATTTTTAAAAAGTGGAGGTTGCTGGTGGACCATAATATACAGTTCTAAAATTACTGTTAAAATTAAACGCAGTTATATAACAATACTAGTGGAATCTACGTGGAACTCACCGTTTATCAGCTCCCATGTCAGATGATACAATAGAAGACTGGTGCAAAGACAATTTCTCTGTAAAAAGCAGAAATAATTTTGTAAACTGAAAATGCAATATAATACTAATAATAATATTGCTCAATGCCACAATGCAAATAAATACACTGGCCATTCTCAAAAAACGAAATAGTGTGTCCCAAGGCAAAGCCACAGCACAGGCATCACGTTGAATGCCTGTGTTTTACACAACGATTGACTTTGTTACAAGCTTGTGGTACAGTTCTTCGGTTTGAGTTTTTTTGAAATATTTAGATAAGGTTAGCTAGCTGACATAGTTTGCCTGTTGCTCGTCAGATATTAATTCCCCAGCCGACAAGCTCTTAGATAACACATCTGCAATGACAATGTATGGCTTACTGCTTTAAACATTTAGGACAGCTAAATTGCACACAAAAAGTAAAGTATCTTCATTGACTATATTGATCAGCGAAATAGCCTACATACACAGCTTCCTTACCAGCGTTACTTATATATATATATATGTATGTAAAACAGGCCGAATTAGAGTCAGCTGTTCAGCTAATAAAAGTTCCCAGAAAAATGCTAACGTCAGCTAGAGAAGATAAGTTAGCGTTTTAGTGGATAACATTGAATCAAGGCAGCCAGCTAATGCATCGTTCATTGCTTTTGAACGGTCAATGTTACCACACATATGACCAGATAAGAGCATCCACTATTCCTCCTACAAATAGCTCGCAATGTTAGCGGAAAATAACGCTTAACATCGAAACAGGGTATCGTATCCATACGGCACAAGAGGAAGGTCAGATTTTTCCCTTTTACAATATAAAATCAACTAAGTTACAAGGCAAGCACACAGACAAACAAAAACGACAGTACATAATCCAAAATAAAACAAGCAGCAATAACGCGTGATATTCACATACCCCATTCCTTGACACTGAGCAATAATTGACGTTAGCTTGCTAACTAGTAAGGTTGGCTACGTTAAACAAGATGGACACTTTGCAGCTACCTAACGCTAGCTTAGCTTACAGAAGTTCCAGTTAGACAATATGTTTACAAACAAGTTTCACCATTATAATAATCGTTCAAACAACTTACCAAAGAGACGATAGTTAGATGCGACAGATCTTAATTGCCGAATAATGCAACAAAAAAGTACATTTAGTTATGCTGTAAACAAAGTTCAAGGACAAGCTCTTTCCATTTTTGTTTGCTTCTGCTCTAAGCAAAAATGGCTCTCCCTGCCTTTCTCTTTCCCAGGATCCCTTGCTGTCCTTCTTCTTCGGTTCCCGCCCCCCCCGATATAAAACGCGTGGCTGGTACACACCTGCCACCTAGAGGAAGATTTGAGACTTATTAGTTCCCGAGGAACAACGTTTCAGAATTTACCCGCATCTGAAGTTAAATATTCCGTAAACGGAGTTGTGTACATCGCTCTGGATAAGAGCGTCTGCCAAATACCTGTAATGTAATATAATCTCAAATGCCTATTTGACACTGGTTTGATAGAAAGAAGTAAGATACAATTAACTACGAATATTGCCCCGCTTTCACCACTCCAAGAGACTATACTAGATGCTCCATAAAACTAAAAAAATATTTACCTCTAATGTCTGACTGGCCATCAGGTTACTGATTTCTGCTTCAGCCATTTTCAGCTTCTCTTTTTTTCCACATTTGTTCAAAAACCAATCCATTTCCACAGTAAACCTTGTTCAAAAGATTCTAATAGAATTGTCTTATTTTGGTGCTCCACAGGCCCTTCAATGCCACCAAGCCATGTTTTTTTAATGGATATGCACAGCAGAATAACATTCCACTTTTTTACAAGTAAAATGTGCACGGTCGGTGTTTGAATTTTATTTATGTAAAGCACACTGGGTTGCCTCTGTGTATGAAGTGTGCTATAGAAATACATTTTGATTGATTGATTGATTGATTGATTTATTGAATGCTGTTATCCCAGACTTCAATGAGAAACACCCTCAAGCTCTACCCCACACACATATCTAGCACCCCTCACTTGGTGATTCAGGGTGACTTGGGAAAACTGAGGCAGTCTTCCTGCACCACAGTTGACATAAGGTACTGCATAAACTTATTTTGAACACATTGTTTTTGTATCGCCGCTGTACACATTCACCAGTCACTGCTGACAAAATTTCAGACAGAGGTTTACAAATCTTAGCCTATATGTTTCAGATCCGGTGCTTAAAAATTTTGAGCTGTCCACCACAGCACTACTGAATTGTCTGCAGGTCTCCCTCCACTGATTCTAAACAGTGAGTTCCTGCTCATCACTTTGGCTTCCCAATGGTGGAAAGCACTATTCAAGCTGATGAAGAGGATAGAGTATGCCCTATCATCATAATGTACTAGACCTGCTACACTTCTAGCTTTTTTGTTTAAAATGGTGGTAGCTTTTATATTCAGCTTGAAAATGCATTACATTTACAGCTGTACTGCACCAGCTTATTGACTATATTTGGTGCATGCACTTTCTGACAATCTGTGAATTGCCATGGGCATGACTGAAAATAAATGTAATGACTGCATGCATAACTTTCTGCTCATTTGCAGAAACCAATGATACGTGACACCTTAATGACATCATCCATAACGTTTTACCTAAACAAGTCATTCTTACAAAGGCAATAAATGCAAAGCACTCGTGGTCTGTATGTCCACAGAATTCATCCAATAATAGAGTACAACTATAACTATAAAACTACTAGAATAAAGAATGCATTTTTCATAGTCCTGATCCTTAATTTAACATGCAACACATATTTGATTGATTTAAGTTAATGTATTTCTCAATTGGAGATTGCAACCTAGTCATAAAGTTCATAATCAAACTTCCTTAAACTGTCAAAAATGTCAGGCAAAAAAAAACATCCATAAGTTAGATTTTTTTCAGTTTTTCTTTAATTGTCTTTTAGAACAAATGGAAAATACATTTATTTCACACATACAGGAACACATAAAAACAAGATTGACAAATTATGGAGAAACAGACAATCCACAGGGTAGCCTTGGCACTTGAAAATTCTTTTTTCAGGAATTTCTCACTTGCGATTTTTTACTGCACATGTTTTTGCAATGTCTTCAATGGGCATGTTTCAGACAGGAGCTAGAGTTTTGTGACATTCACTTGCATGCAACAATGTTGGGGAATAGGGACAAATGTAACAAAATGGATGCCATACCATAGCACACATTGTGCCTAACACAAAGCTTCTGCCCTCCACTTTGTTTTTCAGATACATCTAACTGGTCTAAATAATGTGTGCTTTATAGTAAGAAATGACAGCTTAAATTCCTCAAAATGGCTCCAAAACAGATTAACACACTGTATCACATGGTTGTTGAGATGGACTCTGCAGTGGTCCCATACAAAAGATTACAGATCTAAAATGTACATTAGTATTAAAAGAATTAAATAAAATGGAAAAACAGGAAGTCTGGCAGCCAGTGCTGTAGAGGCATTGTCCTCTGTCCAACACTGTTCTAGGTCAATGTCTCCCCTTTTGTTACCTGCAGATGGAAAGAGATTTAAATGTATTCAAATGATCTCTTGCTAGGTTAAGACACACATTTTACAGTATTACACATATTTACTTCAGGTAAAAAATAAGCCACCACTCTTACCCGTGCCTCAATATACTCAATTCTCCTCTCCAGTGCCGTCAGTTTCTCATTCAAAGTCGCCAGACGAGACCTGCAGGACATATCTAAGTAGCGATAAAATACAGTTTAATATACAATTATGGCTAGATACCAGTTGTCGGCTTCAGGCTTCAACAGTGTAAAGTAAACCTGTATACATTTTAACTGAAACTAGTTAGAAAACGACCAGCTAACCAAGTACATCCAGCGTCAATTTCTATGCTTTCACCCTGACAAATCTTCAGGGCAGGCAGCTGAACACTAATGAGATTTGAGGAACTGAGATAGGGAACAGCTGGTATCAGTCTCTGCTTTTCCAATAAAAATTGTTGGCCAGAGCAGTGGTTCTCAAACTGGGTCCTGGGGGACCCTGTGTATGCTGGTTTTCTTTCCAACCACAACTGCATTCCCAGAATTTTATCAAGCTGTTGATTTTTCTTAATCATCCTTTTCATGTTAAGAGGGATCATTTACCCTCCTAAACCACATTATCAGAAATAGCCACCCATGCCATGAACCATAAACGTTCCATATTCACAATGTGTTATCGATAATGGTTACATAGAGTTCAAAAAGTAATAAAACAAAATAACTTATTAAATTAAAGGTAGGTCAATAGGTGAAAGTAAAATTGTGCACACATGGTCAGTTGGCCACTAAACTAAGCATTTGGTTAAAAAAGAATACAAAGTAAAAATAAATGATAACGACCCAAACCTGCATTGCGTTAACAATTTCAAGGGAAGAAAATTGGGGAAAACTTAATTAATTGAGCAAAATATTGGCTGTAAAAAAAACAAACAAACACAAAAAAACAGTATACTTATAGGTTTCCTGGGACCGAGTTTAAGAACCACTCACTGGGTCAGAGAACACGAATGTAGATTGTTTGTGGCAATCTTTCGTTGCGAAAGGCAACACTGCAGATGATCAATCAGAGCATACCATTTTGAAAACAAAGCATTAGCTAAACAACAAACACCGACATGACATAAAAAGGGATAAATTTACGCCCACGACATCACACAAATAGTTACCAAAATGGGCCTCAAACAATAGCTAGATCTAGCTATATTTCGCAAGTTACAATTTATTAAAGCACTCCCAGAACACACTAATATACAAACGTAGCTGGCAAATGTGAGCTGGATAGGAAGCTATGAGACTACATACATAATTTCGACAGCAACCTACACACCTTGAAAAATAAATCATTTCACCACTTCCTAAATACGTAGCTAGCAACAAACACCGATGAATCGGGCTAAGTAACTAGCCTAACGTTACTGTTAGCCAGTTAGCTATGTCACACAAGAGTGGACGCGTGAATAATATGCAACGTATCTCGGTGTATATTATATAAATAAATGAATGCGTTCCTCACCGAACGAATTCAAAAAATCTGCAATTTTCTTGATACTGCTCGTTATAACTTCGATATATTCCCGATTCGCCCAGTCCTGGTGAATCTCTCTCTGCACTGGATCTTCCTGGCCTGCCATTTTCCTGTACGCCACTCCACGCAGTGGCAGCAAACAGGCCAGTGCCCTCCAGCGGCAGTAATGTGCTATGCAAGTATCTGCCGATCTCATGTGCATTTGTATGCAGGACAACTAGTCCACAAATAACGCAAGCATGCATAACTTAAATAAATGTGGATATAAAAAAGAAAACTGGAGCAAACAATACATCAATTAATAATTTAAATTATAAATAAAATAAAACGCAATAATAGATAACAATGCAAAAGTATACACACCATTCAATAAATCAATCCATAATAGACATTCGTTAAAAAAAGTTCGACAGTAAATTAATGTGAAAATAAATTCTAAAGTAGACATAAAAAGTGATGTATGAAAAGACGAACCCTTTTTGATGGAATACAGGAAATGCAGCGGCAATTTGCGCAGTAGTTGGTCAACTAAGTACTGACATGTACTAGGGGCATTATACTTTGTACCCAATTACTATACAGAACGAGAGAAACATCTGCACTACGCATACGGTCGACTTTAGTTCGGCCACCAACTCCAGACACCGATTCCTGTCAGTTTAGCAAATAATAAAATAAAATAAAATAAAAATGAAAAAAACGTGATTCAGTGGTTAACTTCCAGATTCTCAGTTTCTCGGACCCGGGTCACAAGGGGTGTAGAAATATATACGCAACGCAAGAATACAACTGAGCAGCAGCATCAGCAAGTGTCAAGTGTGAAACCTGGCACGGTAGCTACACATTATATAGCTGACAATAACATGGAAAAAAAGTATCTGCTTAACCTCCTCTCAGCCAAGCACTTGGAATGTAGACGTTAATGATTATGTAGTGCTGCACAGTTGTGTTCAGCTTGCTGCTGTGCAGCATCGAGCTTTTTGGACTGTTTACTGTTTAGTCGTATCGGCGTGCTGGTTCCCGTGACTCATATCCCCATTTTATCCGCGCTCTCGCTGCACTAGCGCTCAGACACAACACAATGTCTGAAGGAGACGGACCTGAATCGGGTAGCGGGGTAGAGCCCGATCCAGAGCCGGTTCCTGCTCAGGTCCCTATACCTTCAACCGACAGTCAAAAACAGATTATTGGAGCACTTGTCAAGACACCTCTCCGTAAGGGAGACGAATGGTGAGAGGGCTATTTCTACAGATAGCTACTTGGCTAAGTCAGCAACCAAAGATACAGGCCTGTGGAATCGTAGCCTGGGAAACCGGATAATACGAGGCAGGAAACTGGGGTTCAGTTCGCCGGCTAGCTAGCTGCCTACTGAATGTGTTCCGTAGGGCAAGTAGCTAACAAAATAAACAGTGATACAACGGTTAAAAGACGCAAGCGATTATTCGTAGCTAACTTTTGTTCGAGTGTAACACAGCTAGTTAATGTTAGCCAACTAGAACGGAGCCTTTGTGTAATGTTACATGAGCTAACTTGTTGGTTAATGTTAGCTAGCTCGCTAAAAATGAAACTAGCTGCATCCACTGGCTTCATTCAGTTGAGCTAGCGATAGCAAACGTTTGCTACATAGCTGAGAATGGTTGGGTAGCATGGGGATGTTCGCTAGAGGCCGACAGCCAAGTCGGCAATCGTTGGCTAATTATCTTGTTATTATAATCACTTCTATTGCGTTCATTGACGAAATGTAAAACTACGCTCTCAAACGGTATTGTAATAGCTAACGTAGGTAGACTCCTGCCATGTCAAGTGGATGAAAGTAATTCATCACTTCCTATACCCGGCGCATGATGGCTAAAGCTAACTATCTTACCTAGCTAGCTGATATTAGCTGGCTAGATAAGCTAGGTTGCTAACTGAATGATGTGAAATTGTCTTCCTAGTATACACATTGCTTCCGGGAATTTTGGTAAACAGCTTGGGCCAATAACTAAATAGCTTTTCTTTTACCTATCTAGCGATACGTTGACATGCTTTGTGAACTTGGAACGCACCGCAATATTAATACAATAGTCTATGTCAGTTTATGGAATACTGCTTGGTGGTATTGGGAATTTTATATGTTTTTGAAACTGGGGTGGATAATATTTGGCCTGTTTATGCCCATCGCCATTTAAATTTCCTGATAATTTGCTAGTTCGATAAATAGCTAGCTGGTAAAACATTTGTCAACAATTCCGTTTTTAAACTAATCCACGACAGATTTAATCCGTTCAAAACGAAACTATTGACTATAAGCAAAGTAACGTTAGCTGCGTACTAGCTAAGAACCCAATGTAGTTTTACATGCCTATGTTTGTCTGTGGAGTCCCAGAAATCCCACTAACAGGCTTATGCAAGGGAGTAGATCCCTTATTTGGATACGATTAGAACATCCTAGCTGTTGCCTGATTGGCAAGTGTGGCTGAAGTTTGACACAATGGCAAAATTGTAACTTTTTTTTTTTAGCGAAATAATTTGACAGTTTTGTAAGTATTCTCTCTTTGAAGAAATGTTTCATATTCTGTGCCGAGTGTGTAATGATAAAATAATTAAAACATTACAGTGGGGGGAGATTGTTTCATAATTTCACCTACAGCTGCACATTTTAGTGTGGGTTTTTTGTCTTCCAGGTTCTTGATTGACAGCAGGTGGTTTAAGCAGTGGAAAAAGTATGTGGGATTTGACAGCTGGGATATGTACAATGTTGGAGAACAGAGCCTCTATCCAGGGCCTATAGACAACTCAGGACTTTTCTCAGGTAAAGTGAAATGAGAATTTAAACAAAAATAATAATGTTCTTTCAGTCCAAAGAATGTGTCAAGTCACAAAACTGCCCACAGTGACTTGTGCATTCAAAAACCTGACCAACAATGTGATAAATATGAATGTTAATCTGAATACTATTTATAAATCCAAGTATCATAAAAGCAAGCTATTGGAACTTCCTACCTACATAGTTTTGTGAAGTTTCATAGATATGATTTCTGAGCCTTCAGATGAACATGTTTTTTACTCTGGCTGTAATACTTTGATTATATACTGTTGGGTCATATGTTCCAAGATGGTTAGCCTATTGCATTAGAAACACAGCACACAAACTAATGGCTGAAAGACAAGTTTGAATAAGTGTTAATTTGGGAAAACACTTCCTGGGGCTTACCCTTTATTTGCCACAGACCAGGAGTCTCAGTCCTTGAAAGAGCACCTTATAGATGAGCTGGACTATGTTCTGATGCCCACTGAGGCCTGGAACAAGCTGGTCTCCTGGTATGGATGTCTGCAGGGACAACGCCCCATTGTCAGGAAGGTAAGTTAAGTCATTTGATGTGGGATACTCCGAAGGAGGGGTTGTGTCGCTCTATTTTTGGCCCGTCACTCCATTTGAAGAAGTTTGAACGGTAAAATAGCTGTACTGAAAGCCACAGGAAATTTAGGTGAGGACCTAGATTGTAGATTGTTGCAAGGTTATACATATTGAGATTGATGTCAAAAGTAAAAATAAAACCTACATAATGTGATCTGTTCTTCCTTCTGCCAGTCAAATTATTAAGGAGTTAAAATATTCACGTATGAAAAGAGCCATTACTGGCTTAAAAGTAGGGGCAGCCAAACTTTATCCTTTGTGAGCTAGTTTATGCCCCACTCAAGTGTAATATGGATAATTGTAAGCATTCATTTGGATATTTCCAAAATGTTGTTTTAAATATATTTTATCAACGCTTTACCTTATTATTTGTATTTTCTCACTTTGTGTTTTTTTACTGGTGGGTATTTTATTTTCAGATTGTTGTTTAATACCCTTTGTCTCTCAGAATCAGTGGATTCATGAACATGAATGAGAACTGGCACACACTGTCCACAGCCTCCCCAGGCTTTGGCCAAGCATGCTTTAAAGCATAGGCATCTAACTCCAGTTTTGGATGGCCACAATGTCAGCTGGGTTTTGGGGTATTCTTGGCAACAGTGGTTCATTTAATTGATTTTGGTGATGATGATGTTAAGTGTCTTAAGTTCTTGTATGGAAACAGTTGAGATTCTCGTAAGGCTTTTTTTTGTTCCTTCAAATGCTTATTTTTGAATATTATTTTTGATGTGTGATATTACAATGCATTGCATTACTGCCATTTAGCAGGCGCTCTTACCTGGAGAGATTTAGAAGGCAAGCTATGATAGACGGTAGATACACAAATACATACAATTGTTGCCACAGTGGTCTATAAATACAATATTGTTGCAGGATATTTAGTTGCTAGTACCTGATCCTAAGTGCAATGCCTGCTAGCTTTAATATTCTTTGTAGTTTTGTTTAGAAAAAATACATTTAGGAATATGTAAGAATTTGATTTAATCTGAATTTTTATTGAAAGATTTGGTTTGTGGGGTGTTGCAGGGTGTTGATTTAATAGAATTTCTCTTCATGTTTGTGGTCCCTCTTTCTAGGTGGTGGAGCATGGCATGTTTGTGAAGCACTGTAAAGTGGAGGTCTACCTGCTGGAGCTCAATCTAAGCGAGCACAACAACATGGACAACGTGGTGATGCGACACTTCAGCAAAGCCGACACCATAGGTGAGAGGCAGGAGAGAATGCTCTTATCAGCTTCCTTATCTGATGATAGGTGAAGGCAAATGTAAAAGAATGTGGAAGACCACACCATCATCTTGCAAGTTGTAAGCTGAACCACCATGTTAGAAACCATGAAACTGGAAATTAGTAGCTTTTAAAATAAAACTTCCCCCCATTTTTCCTTTGCTTTCTGTTCTGGAATGCCAAGTCATACAGTGTTTTCATGCCCATTCTACCCCTGCAACCTCCTCCATCAGTTCTGGAGGTGTCACTGAGTTGCCGGTGAGCACTGGTCCTGAAGTCAGTTTAGAATTTTTGTTTTTTTCCTTAATTTTTTAGTTAAGGATAGGATTTAGCTGGTCTCAAGTAAGTGGATAGGGGGAACTTCTGATTGAAGTAACTCTGGAGGGAGCGGACTTGCACACATATCGTCTGAAACTGAACAGTGTTCTGCTGATTTTTATCACTCTGTTTCCAAGTGTGGTGTTGCAGAACTACAGATTAGTTCCCCCCCCCCCGATGAAGGCACTGTGAGACTGGTCAGTCGACATTGGCAGGGTCAGAATTATAATCCAGGTTGTGGGGCACATATGACCATTTCGGACCAGTGTTTTGGCTGACTACCCTCCCTTGATCCCAAAAATAACATTGATATCTATGGTAATTGAAACTCCAAATGAAAGGACCCTAGATAAGTTGCTTTGCTAAAAGCGTTTACTAAATGCATACCATGTGATACAGGATGTACCCAGTGCAAGTAAACTCTTGTGACAGCATTTATAATAATCTGAGTAATATATTTCTCCTTGTCCTGCTCACAGACGCAATTGAGAAGGAGATGAGGTCGTTATTTAATATCCCTGCGGAGAGGGAGACCCGCCTGTGGAACAAATACATGAGCAACACGTATGAGCAACTGAGCAAGCCGGACAGTACGGTGCAGGACGCTGGTCTCTTCCAGGGCCAGGTAAGGCACCGCAAAGGCCTCTTAAACAGTAGGGCCTCAGTCTTCGCTGAGTCAACAAAATCGTTTTGGACCTGAAGGCCAGCATGCAGAGATGTTCTTTGGGAGATGTGCTCTTGTTTTAAGCTACTGTGATTTAGGTGCTTGCACATAGGTTCTTGTGTGAAGTGATCCTCTTCATTTCTGCTTTGTTGTGGACCTGCAGATGCTGGTGATCGAACAGAAGAATGATGACGGCACATGGCCGAGACAAGCTCCCCATTCACAGTAAGCTCCTCAGACCAAGAGGCCTTTTCATCCCTGGGCTGTTTTTACTGTGTTTTATGTGGATAATGTCAAGGATCGGCCCTCAACTGCTGGAACTGTTTACAGTTTTATTCTACCTGTACCGTGAATTGCAGAATTGAATCCATTATTTGGTAAGATTAAACAAAATTACGGCACGATCAAAGGGGACATAATGGAAGTGCTCCCAAAGCGAAGCACATTTGCAGCGCTCTCTTCTTTCTGTGCTCTCAGGTCCAGTATCGTGTCGACTAGGAATTTCACTACCTCTCCAAAGCTCTCCTCCAACTCCTCAGCCACCATCTCTTCAACAGTGACCAATGGCGACAGCAGCAGCAACTCCATCTACTCCCTGAACAACAGCACCTCCTCCGACAACAGGTGAGCAAACTCTGCAAAGCTCTTCATTTTCAGCATACGGGTTAGGAACGGGTGAATCTCAGAGCAAACCCGCTGATGGTACCATGTGACCTCGCAGGTTGGGCGGCTACAACTCCTACAGCTCGTCCTACTGTTACAGAGAGTCCCAGTCCCAACCAGGTCTGTGTGGCCTTAGCAACCTGGGTAACACGTGCTTCATGAACTCCGCCCTCCAGGTAAACCCATTTATACACACACACACACTCGCATGCTCACGTGAACATCAGTGTCAAGCAAAGCCTGATTCAAATACATATAATCGGTGTTGATGTCCATGGACAATTTCTGTTGCTAGCAGCTCCCTGTTAGATTAGTTTCTGGACTGAAAACTGAAACTCTCCTACTTTGTAAATCAGTGGTGCTAGATTGGAGCCTGCAGTTACAGATCAGACATGAATTTGAATTCTGCTACCCCTTCGCTTACCAGTGCCTGAGCCACGCCTCCCCGCTCACAAAGTACTTCCTGGACGACCAGTACGAGGCGGAGATAAACCGGGAGAATCCGTTGGGGATGAGGGGGGAGATCGCCGAGGCGTACGCAGACCTGGTCAAGCAGATGTGGCTGAGCCGCAGCAGCTACGTGGCTCCACGCACCTTCAAGGTGAGGGACACGCCCCGATCTTCAGACATGGGGCTGGAGTGAGTCATCATGGGTTATGGGTTCACCTTGTGTCTCGAGGTAATGTGTTTTATGCATGAAATTCTGAACTGTAAAACTGGGTATAATATTGGCTCCTCAGTCCAAATTTGCTCCATTAAGACATCAGTTAAGACATTTGAGAATCCAACGTATATCTTTCAGAAAAATAAGTTTGACTAGGCAGATAGTTTAGGATGAAAGTTATTTTACTCATTGACTAGCAGGAAAACCGACTTTTTGAGTAGCAGGAAAAGCCTGTGGTGAGTTCAGTGCTGAAAGTACCCAAACCCTGTCCATCCCTAGACCCAGGTGGGCCGCTTCGCCCCCCAGTTCTCGGGGTACCAGCAGCAGGACTCCCAGGAGCTGCTGGCCTTCCTGCTGGACGGGCTCCACGAGGACCTAAACCGCGTCAAGAAAAAGCCTTACCTGGCTCTGAGGGACGACGAGGGTCGGCCGGACGAGGTACCTGTGTTTCCCCTGAGGGTAACCCCTTCATCAGAGGATGTTTAGATGCTTGGGGCTTTTAACTGTAAGCTGTCAACAGTCCTATGTATTACCCGCGGGTGTATCAGTTACCTGATTTTTAAATTAATTATATTTCTGATTTTTAAAAAAAAGTTTTGTTTTGGGGCTTTCCTCTTGAGTTCCACGGGTATTGTCATTAAAAAAAAAAAAAAAAAAAGACTTTTTTTTAAATGGCTATTGGCATTTTAGAATAATATCCTTCCAGGTGAATGCTTACATTATTTTCCTTTTTTCATGCAGATCGTAGCCAAGGAAGCCTGGACTAACCATCGCTTGCGCAATGACTCCATCATAGTAGACATCTTCCACGGCCTCTTCAAATCCACTCTGGTCTGCCCAGAGTGTTCCAAGATCTCTGTGACCTTTGACCCTTTCTGCTACCTCACACTGCCCCTGCCCATGAAGAAGGATCGCACAATGGAGGTGTTCCTGGTCTGCGCGGACCCCCGATCCAGACCTATGCAGGTAGGACCCACGGCTGATGCTGTCAACAGTAACAGGTGCTACTTTGAAATGGGTTGGCTCAGAGCAGGTGATGTTTGCTTAATACATTATTTAAAATAGTTATATTATACTGAATCTTTATTCACTAGTAAAATTCCTACAGATTAGCATCAATTTTAATAGGAAGCTCTATTTTCACCAGGACTCAAAACCAAATTGTTCTTTCATTTGCATGCATTTTGTTTAGTAATATGTTTTTGCTGAGAATTATCAAGAATTATCAAGAATTATTTCTAATTTTTGCAGGCATCTGTACTTAAAGGATTTCAAATAGGTAACTGAGGTCCCCCCCCCCCCTCATTTCAGGGATATAATTTCAATTAAAGGCACCGATAACCTATCCAGCAGTTGTATAGCAGTGGACAGTAACTGTCACCTTGTGTCGCAGCTTTCCGGCCTGATCCACAGCACAGTGAATGCTCTTTCTGCTCCAGTACAGGGTGGTGGTCCCCAAGCTGGGCTCGGTAGCAGACCTCTGCAGCGCCTTGTCCAAACACTCCGGAATCCCAGCCGAGAACGTGAGGGAACCGCCATTTTATTCCAGTGGAACCTGAATTCTGTCATCACAACGTGCCCATTCTGAACTTACAGTTTTTACACCTATTTGAGTAATTTACATAGATTTTACATTTGGGTAATTCTCAGCAAATAAGAGTGGAGTGCTCTCTTCGTTGTTAGTGGCACACAGAGAGAGGGAGAGGCAGCATGACGTGACAGTTTATGATGTTTTTGTTTTATAAAACAGGAATTCTGGCTAATGCAGTGTTACATTATATCGATGTGCACTGCTGAGCTGCGGAATGTTCTAAAGACGTGCACTGTCTATTCCAGATGGTCGTGGCGGACGTTTACAACCACCGATTCCATAAAATCTACCGGAAGGACGATGGCCTCAACAACATAATGGAGAAAGACGACATCTTTGTGTAAACAAGCTTTACCATTGTTTCGCATTCTGTAACATTTCCTAATTTTGAAATAAAGGAAATGCCATATTTAAAATGGGGGAAGTAAAAGGTCTTTGCAGCCGGCTCGGATGAAATGAGCGCTTAGTGTTGCGCTGCTAATAACCCAGTACGTCTCATCAGAGTTGAATGTGTAGCCATGCAAAGTCAATGGGGTGCACACATAAAATAGCATCCGGTTTGTTGGGGAAATAAAATGTAGTTCAGTTCATATTTTACACAAGAATATTTGACTTTATTCTTTTCATGTGCTGCACATTGACTTTGTACATATTAAACGGGGAAAGAATAATGCTAACAAAAATAATTGTCAAATAAAATGTATAATAATTATATTTGAACGTCCACTGGCACTCTGATTAACTTGTGGTCTTATCGATTGGATTTGAGTGCTTTGTATCCATTCTGTCCTCTAGCCAGTAGTTGGCAGTGTTGCGGTGGGTCTGATCCTTCTCTCTGCTCTTTGTGGGACAGGTATGAGGTTGGTGAGGAGGATGGGGAAACGGTCAACCTGCCTGTGTACTTCAGGGAGAGGCACAGCAAGCACGCGGGCGGCTCCACGGGTGCCCAGCTGTTCGGCCAGCCGCTGCTCATCACCGTCCCCAAGCAGAACCTCGCCGTTGACCTGCTGTACGAGAAGGTGCTGGAGAGGATTGGGTACGGATCAGCCCAACCAAAGAAACATTGTTTGTTTGCCTCTGGGTGAATGCTGCGGTTCCCATTGTATCCTAGCGCCCAAGTGCTATCACGATTAGCATTGCAATTATTGCCATGGGATTGAAGATTTTGTGCTCAATTGCCCTTGAGCACAAGAGCAGTATCTGTCTGTCCAGAACTCCATAATTCCCGAATATATGAGGCATATTTGAAGTAAACACACATTTTGATTATATTGATCCATTAATCTCGGCTTTTTTTTTCCACCTAGAGGGCCCATGTTACTCATTCTCAAGGGACAGGAGTACCGCTTCCCTAAATATTCTCACTTTTAAAAACTATTAAAACTATCCTCAACTTTATACTAAATGTTCTCTTTATTTGCTCAGGTAGAAACATTCTGTTGGAGGAGCTTAAACTAGAGTAGGACAGCAGTAGCTTCAGTAAAGGCTGTGCAGTTAGATGAGGCCTGTTAGGAAGGTGTAGGTGGTGCATTGGAGGCTTGTCAGGTGACCTGCCTTGGCGGCTGTGTTTCAGGCGCTATGTGAAGCGGCCACAGGGATCTGCTACCTGTGAGGGAAAGACCTCAGCCACTGCCTCCA
Organism: Anguilla anguilla; assembly: GCF_013347855.1. NCBI lineage: Eukaryota > Metazoa > Chordata > Actinopteri > Anguilliformes > Anguillidae > Anguilla > Anguilla anguilla. The sequence continues at coordinate 22,267,976 of NC_049211.1, read as the reverse complement.
GCAGCATGGGCAGCCACAGCCAGGCTGCGGAGTCTACTGCATTGGCCAATCACAATACAGAGCTGGGCGGCTGTGGTGGAAGTCTGTCCGAGGGGGCTTCCAGCAGTGGGCGATGCACCAACAGCAATGGCCAGCAGGGGCAGCAGAGCTGCAATGGCCCCAATGGGGCATGTGGAGGTAAGGACTGCCCCAGTGACTTGCTTTCCAGAGACCAATGGTCCTCAAACCTACATGGTTCCTCAGCCCTTAATCATTTGAAGCAGTTGACTGCACTGCTACTATAAATGCACTGTGGTTTTTTGGGTCTGAATTGGTTCCTGATATTCAAGTGAAAGCAAAAACTGCCAGACTCTGTGGCTGTTCAGAAATGAGAACCAGTGCTTTATGGGACAGAACACTTTCATTTCATTTGGTCTCCAGAGCTATTATGCCTGTACCTGTTCCTCTCCTTCTTCTCTCTTCTCTGAGATGTTGATAGGTTATTGTTGACTGAATGTGTGTGTCACAGATGAGGAAGAAGCCATGGATCACCAGGTCAGCCCGGAGCCAGAGTTTAGCCAATCAGATGACTCTGTTGGTGGGGAGGAGGAGGATGACGATGACGATGAGGACGACGACCTGGATAACAGCCCGTCTGGCAGCGTGGCGAAGCCTGGGAACGCTGAGCCCAAACTTTTCTCCTTCAGCATGGTGAACTCATACGGGACAGCCAACATCGGACTGTTGCCCAGCGACAGCAACACCCTCAAAATCAACAGTAAGTATGTCATCCTGACGTTTAATTTTTTTCTCAAATTCAGACATTAAATGAGTACATTTAAGTTTGTGCTACTGACTCCTTTTAAAGAGCTGAAAATGTTACATGAATTGTGTACACATATTTAATTAGCTGAAGAGTAAAGACTACATATAATTTAAGTCCAGGTATATGAATGTTAAAAGTGGAACGTTGGAAGACATAGTTTGCATGTGTGTTAATGTTATTTGTGTGAGCTGTTGAGTGTAGAATGCCTGCTTTGAAAGGGTCATCCAATCACTGCCAGAAGTGGGTTTGTTGTGAACAGTTTAAGATGCAAGCTGAAGGTTACTGCATCTCATCACTAACATGAGCGCTCTGACTGTCAACAGCACATTCCACTGTTGCAATAAACTGGGACTCGGACATGAGGAAACTGTACTATGATGATCAGGAGGCAGAGGTGGGTATTGGTGTCTAGTGCCCGCTATGGGGCAAATCCGTGCTCATATAAAAATTGGTTGTTGGATAATTGGTGATTGGCTTATCCTGAATCAGCTAGTCCTGTTAAAGGCTGCAGGCATGACCTGGAGATCCAGACCTAACACCTGTTCTCCGGGTTAACCTATCCTGCTTTTGAATGAGGTGATCATTGAAGTGGTTGAGTTTCCCTGTGCCAGCTGAGTGTCCAGAGTTAGTGCCTAATGCCAGCTCAAACAGAGTTTCTGAATTGAGGACTGGAGCATCAAAGCCTCGTATACCCTTGGACTGTATTGCGGTGGCCAACCAGAGTCCTTGAGACCCAGGGTCCTATTTGGCCATCAGTAGCCAGTTGCGACTTAGGGAACCAGATGAGTTAACTGTGATAAACTGCTTTAATCGATCAGTTCGCAACCACAATAAACAGCGGAACCCGCGGCTCTCCAGAACCGGGGTTTGCCCCCCTTGTGTGAGGTTTCAAGCATTTGGTACCTGAAACTGTGGTTTTGTGAGTTACCTGTGAATGCATTGGAACAAGTGCGATTGGAGGTAAAGTGATTCAACCCCACTTCCGGTGCACCCAGGCCTATGAGAAGCACGAGAGCATGATGCAGCAGCAGAAGAAAAAGACCACCGTAGCCCTGAGGGAATGCATCCAGCTCTTCACTACCATGGAGATCCTGGGAGAACATGACCCCTGGTGAGCCAATCAGCCAACGGCTGATCTTTACACCTGCCAGTATTCTCTTTAGATTACCTCCTCGAAGCTACTTTGGAAATTATAACCAGGAGTTTTTAAAGAAGGATGCAAGTAATTAATGAACATTGGAATCAGTTCATTGCAGTCCTCTTAACATTTGTGTTGGTGATAAGTAACAATTAATTCCTTTTGTTTGCCAGCCAGCTTACACACATTTCTTGTCGTTACACATCCAGCTTACACACATGCTGTCGTGATGCTTTTATGTTTTTCATTTAAATGCGTTGTGCATTGTGAACAAGTATTCCTTCTTTTTAAGCGTTTACATTGGCTGTTCGCACAGGTACTGCCCGAATTGTAAGAAGCACCAGCAGGCCACAAAGAAGTTTGACCTGTGGTCTCTGCCCAGAATTCTGGTGGTTCACCTCAAGCGTTTCTCCTACAACCGCTGCTGGAGGGACAAGCTGGACACCGTGGTGGACTTTCCTATTAGGTACTGCCATCCGTCCGTCCATCAGTCATAGTCTCGCTCACAAGCCCTGAACCCTGTTCACACGTTTGAGCCTAAAATGCCACCAGAGTACATGAGTGTAGTCATAGAAACATGCTGGGCTGCATGGGATGTGCTACCATGGGATTGGCCTCAGCCTTTTTCCAATAGCATGCCAAGTGGTGTGAAGCAAACTGGAGGATCTAAAAGAACGTGAATTCATTATTTAGTTTTTCCATGATGAGGCAACTATAGTATTTTTTCTTCTGGGGAAATTCTCTTTTAATACAAATTTATTAACTGGTGCATAGCAACTGTGAAATGTGAGAACCATGCTGGAATCCTTACGCTTGATATTAAAGTTTTTTAAAATGAAATTGAAAAGTTTTTTGTTCTGTCAGGTAAGCAAGATTTAATTAAATTTAGAAGCAATAAAAATTTCACATAACAGTCAGTGTTCCACATGCTTTCATTTTTTATTTTAGATCCTGCCCCAGAATATTGCGAATTGGGAAGACAAATAGATAAGTCTTCCATTAGTAAGAGAATTGTGACTTTAACCCTACACGAGGAAATAAGCATGAAATCCAATTTCAAAAAAACTTTCATTTACATCTACATATTTTGATTTATTCCCTGTAATATCATCAAGACTAATCAAAACATTGTGGGTGTTTTTTTTAATTAAAATACCTCTTCACTTCATACAGTTGTTTTGACCTGGATAAATTTTTTGAATAGAAATTAGAATAATTTCAGAGCCATTTTAAATAGGTTGGGAGATATCTTTTGCATAAGCATTTTAGAATGTGCTTTCCATTCAGAGTCTAGGGTTGGACTTAAGTTGAAAAAACTTGTAACTTCCCTCTTATCTGTTAACTTTGGTTGGCTGAGTTGACTTGATATGGCATATCTATTATTAACACTATACTCAAAAAGAGGTAAGAGTAGCTTGTGTTGTGAGAGTTCCCTTTGCCAGTCTGCAGCATAGAATAAATGCATTTTGATGCAGGTGGAACTGGATTGTAGATGCAGCTGAATACCAGAGAGACATTGATTCTGTGTGAAAGCAGGAAGCCTGTGGCTTTTATACGTTACTCTTGCTTCATCATGTCTCATCCTGAACAGGAACTGCAGCCTCCAGGGATATGAGCAGCTCTGCTGGCATACAGTCTGCTATTACTGCCTGGTTACTATGGCAGTAACTGAATTTCTGGAACTTTGAAGCCATTATCTTGCAAAACCTGCATTTTTAACACTGCATTGAAAAATAAAAATCAGTAAATGTTGGTTGATGTTGGTCTGGAGCTTTGCAGTTGAAATCCCACTCATCTGGGTTTTAAATCTAGACCTACTTAAGCTGCGTTCGTTTGTCTGCATAATCAATTTTTTCAAATCGTACGTGAGTCCATTCGACTATGATGGATTATTTTTACTTTCCTCTCAATTTCAAAAACAGTCTTATGCTGTGTTTCCTTTTTGACCATAATAATAAAAATGAATGGCTTCATGTAATTACACTTAAATTAAAGTTACATAATTTTTTGCTGTAAATGGATGCATTACTAAACTCATTCAAGTACTTTCTCTGTTCAACAGCTTGTTAAAGAGAGAATTTGTTTGACTTTTGGCACAGTTCAAATACAGAATTACATAATATTGTCTTTTCCAGTTGGGGACTCCCATGCTTATTTGACAGAATTAAAGCTGGTACAAAGGAAAGATAAATGGAGAAGTGAAAAAAACTGTTTTTTTTTCTTCTTCCCCAGAGATTTGAACATGTCAGAGTTTGTTTGTGACCCGAAGGCTACGCCCTACGTTTATGACCTCATCGCTGTGTCCAACCACTATGGAGGAATGGGTGGAGGCCACTGTGAGTACTGGTTTTCCCTGGACTGATTCCCCTGTTTCATGATTTCACTAGAGAATTTGTTGTAAATACTGAATGTGTGCAGGCATTTGGCAATAATTCACAGAAATATAGAGTTTTATTAGGACGTGTGTTGCGTTCGGTCCGCCGGAGAATCGGATTGGTCTCGGCTGTGCCGGCCGGTGGAGAGCACACGCATCTGGGTTGCGTTAAACAATGAGCCCAAGTGCTTAAAGGTGTGCTCCCCTCCACAGTTCGGGGCCAAGACCGGGAGCACACGACGAGAGAGTGTCTGTTTGTGTTTCGTTTTTCTGCGCACTAAAAGACAAAGAAACTGGTCTGCTGAGAACTTGGCCAGCGGATTCCGAGTTCTGCTTTATAATGTCTCTGACATTATTTTATTGTTTTTGCCCAGAACCTGTGAGGGGGAAGGCTGAGGGTGTTTGTTTATTTGTTGTTGTGGGTGCGCTCTCTCTCTCTTCATGCGGCAACCGACAGTCCACACCCAGAACTGCCACATCTCCCTGCCAGGGGCGTCACACTGGCGTGGGACCACGTGGCTGCATACACTCCCACTGTAATGTGTTATGACTTACAAGTATAAAGGGGATATGATCTTCATAATGTAATTCTGCCCTGACAGGATTTTTAATAACGTAAATTATGTAATGATGTATAAATACTCTTACCTCATCCATTTGCTCTTAGAAGAACGTAATATGACGTAATGACAAGAACGGGCTATGTAACATAATCACTGGTTTGCAGGTGGGTGTGTCAAATGGGAGGAGTGCACGTGCTTCAACTGTTGTAAAAGCGTAAACTTTATATAAAAAGTGCAGACTTCATATTTTTGGATTTAGTAGACAGTCTTATCCAGAGCGATCTGCACAGCTTACTTTTTTATACATACAGTACAATCCAATCCATTTATTATCAGGTTAAGTATCTTCCTTGAGGATGCAATGGCAGTGCCCCACCTCCAGATCAAACATTATAACAATTAAGTTACAAACCCAGTTCCCTAACCACTATACTACGCTGTCGCCCACCTTTGGCCTAGTAAGAGTAAAACACTTGAAAAGCTTTTAACTGGACTGGCAGCTGGTTGATAAATGCCCTTCCAAAACCAGTCGTACAGGCTTTGATCTTATCTTATCAGACCATGTAAATGGCAAACTTTAGCTCACGTACTAACATCTAGGCTTGTTTAAATAAAACACGAGCTAATAGGACACCGCAATAGGGAGAAAAGAGGTCTGTCCTTCTCACCTGTTATTCATGTATTCATACTCTTCAGTATTTCAGTATGTGATACTTATTTGAAAATGTGTAGCCCCAGTCATAATTGTAGGTGGCTGGTCATTAGCTCTGATTGCGGTATCAGTGGTAGATCTGATGCAGGAGTGTGGGCTTCCATGCCATGGGTGACCATATCATTTATCTTGAAGGTGCGTCTTTACACTCTGCACACCCCCACTGCCAGGTTTCTACTGGGTGACAAATATGAATATTCCTGACAAGTGTGAAACGTGTTTTGCAACTTCAGCTTCTGTGAAATGTCATTGGGGAGGGGCGATAGATTATCTGATGCGTGCAGCTTGCATTTACTGCCATGCAAAAAGCATTACATTTCTTTCATTTTTTTTAACGTTCTCTGTCCACACTGGAATTGTAATGAGCGTCTACATCGAAGGGAACCTAGTGAATTGAATTGAAAGCAGATGTTAAAAAGGGATTGTTTAAAACTTATCAAACTAAAATATGTTCTGCAAATCAAGGTGATTATGTATTCCCCATTGGGTTTTATTTCTGTGCTATTTTCAAATTTCATTTGCATTTCACTTTAGTCATTTTATGTTCTCTGTGCTAGCTTTTATTTTGCTGTTATTTCAGAGATCCATGCCAATTTTGTTTATTTTCTTTAGCTTTAGTTTCAGGGGGAGAACATGTTTCAATTAAAGTAAGAATTGAGCACCTTAGCCTTAACAGAAAGAGAGCAGAAACATCAACACTATAACTATATTCAGGGCTTGAATAACATTTTTTCCAATGAATGGCATGTTTCACAGACAATAATGAACAACAACCTGTCATTTACAATGGTAAGTATGGTTTTCAGCCAAAAAGAGGCGAGGTTAAAAGCTTCTAACAATAAAGTAAAGCTAACAAAAAAACTATGTAACTTTTAAAAACAGGCACTCAAATGAAACCATACAGTGAACTGTCTGTAATGTATTCAGAGTAATCCCTGACTCGGTCTCTTTCACCTTACACCAGGCTTTGGTGCTTGGGCTTGTGCCATGATAACTAGGAATGTTTGATTTGATGGCTGTTTTGTCAGAACTTGAAACCCTGATTTAAGTCAGTGATGCCAGTACAGTATAGCATGATACCAAGTAACCAGAAATTCAAAAGCCACTCCAATATCAAAAAACCCAGTATGCTATTTTTTTTAACTTCGTTTTAGAGGAAATGGTTCTAATTTCAGTTCATTTTGGTGTTTTGGACACTTTATTTTTATTTTTCTATGCATGGTTTTGTATGCTAGTTTTCATTTATAATAATAACCTTGCTACAAATATAGTTGCACTCTTTTAATGAATTTGTATGTTTATGATCCTTAATCCTTAGTGACTTAAATTATATTCCTTTTATGATGAAATGAAACCATGTTCAGGCCAGGCCAGGTCATAGTTACATGGCAACTGATTTAATCTCTGCAGACACTGCCTTTGCCAAGAACGAGGTGGACGAGAAGTGGTACTACTTCGACGACAGCAGCGTCTCATCCGCTACAGAAGATCAGATTGTGGTGAGAACGTTTTCTCTTTCACCATGTCAGATTCTGTATTGTATTTTTGCATCCAGATTAATGGGATATACTATTACTCTGTTGTTTCCCATGACGTGGAAACTTGCCTTGATCATTGCCATGACTCACTCTGTGTGATCCTTCTGTTTGCTTGGACTGCCTATTTTACCTACCTAATTTAACCCTTTCCCCCCCTGTTCGTAACAGACGAAAGCAGCCTACGTCCTGTTTTACCAGCGCAGAGATGGGGAGGCTGCCACTGAGACCCCCCCCTCCGCCTCTGCTTCGAGCGGGGGCCCTCCAACGGGCGACGACCGCATGGACACCAACTGAGAGGCCCAGAGTGGCGCAGGGACACACGCTAAAGAAAGCCCAAAAGCAAGTTCATGCACATACCCGCCTGCTAGGTCTCAAATCTACATGGTACTCCTCTGTGGCTTAGTATACTTACTTATCATCACATGCATATTCTCCAAAAGCAGGAAAAAAACCCTCAGATTAATTTGATTGGAGACCCAGAAGACTTCCCGTTTGGGCCCTGAAAACCACCGCTGACCCAGATGGGGGCAGAGTGACAGACCCTTGATTCCTGCACCGGACCACCACAATTTTAGAAGTTGCCTAAATGCACAGATGAATTTACAAGTCTGTTATCAGCTAGGGGCACCAGGAAATGATCTTTAAATAGCCAAATGCACAAATCCTCTCAACCAAAGCATTGCAAGTTGTACAAGATTGCAAAAGTGTGAATTGTATCATTGGGTGGGGGTGGGGGTTTGCGTGTCATACTGGAGCTGTGCACTCATTTTTAAGCTATAAACTAATTGATGTTGTTATAGAACAGAGAGGACAAATCTTTGCAGAGTCGTTTGTACCTTGGGTATGTGTGTGCACTTGGCACATAAACTTGCACACGCCTCACACTTTGCCCCCAGAAACCGAGGATTTGGCGGGATTGTGTATCGAGGAGGTCTGGTCGTGACTGCTTTTCATGTGAAAAACTGCGTGCGTCTCCTGCCCCTGACCCACCCCCAGCCTGACTAGCTGCAGCGTGAAGAGGAACAACCTGTTTTTCATGGGCCGATCGATTCGCTTGCTTAACGTACGGTGCCTGTGTACTCCAGTCCTGTTAGCTCCGTCTTACCTTCTTCAGTCGGGGACAGTGCCACACATCTGTTGCTCTGTCTGACTAACACAGAAGCACCAGCTGCCTTTGAGCATGGGGACTTAAAAAAAAAAAAAAAAAACAGGATCTAGGATTGAGTGATTTAGGATTTTTTTTTAATGGTGAGCACTGAGATTGCTTAATTGGCTCAACCCCTGATTGCTTTCACTTCCTTACATACACATGATATTTTAAAAGTGGTTCCAGGAATGGAGATTTATGATGCAAGTGTAATAAATATGTGGTTTAAAGAATGGTGAAGCCCAATTAGTTCTTTGAAGGCTAAAACGAATTTCTGTCTTTTTGCGATGAACTCGTATGCTTTAGCCTGTCTTCTGCTGTTCTGTATACCAATCCAGGGTTCTTTTCTGGGGATTTTTTTAAATACAATGCCTGCAAACACACTGGGAAGATGGTGAACATTTGGGTTGAAAACACTGCTGTTGAAAAGAAAAAGAAAAAAAAAGATTGTCCGGAAGAGCTGGGACGGCACAGCGTGAACCAAACGGCATGGGGATGCATGAGGATGTACTTTGGTGTCTTCACTGAGCACGGGAGAGCTCTGTCACTCACAGCTGCGTGCTGCGTCCCCGACGAGGAAATGGATGAAAAAAACAACCACACAGCGCAAGCTGCTGCTTTTTTTTTCTCCCCCCCCCCCCCCCCCCCCTATAAATCCTACAGCTGAAAAAAAATTGTCTTGAGGGTGAAAAATGAAAATTCAATTCATTGTGCTTTTATTCCATTGGATTGTAGTTTTATTTGTTCTATTGCCTGCACTGTAAGATCCAATAGAGGTTATATCTGCCGTAATGGATGTACTATATATGAGAAGACATAAAGCAACACAATAAATTGAGTCAGAAACAAGTTTTTATTGTTCAAATAACCTTTTGGGCTGTTGGTTTGATTTCTTTAAATGTAGCTGTGCATCATTTGCTGCAGTGCCTGGGTGAACTGAAGCTTTAAGATGGCGGAGGCTTGGGGTTGGAATGTTGTGGATTGCTCGGCGGGTTGCCTGGGTGAACTGAAGCTTTAAGATGGCGGAAGCTTGGGGTTGGAATGTTGTGGATTGCTCGGCGGGTTGCCTGGGTGAACTGAAGCTTTAAGATGGCGGAAGCTTGGGGTTGGAATGTTGTGGATTGCTCGACGGGTTGCCTGGGTGAACTGAAGCTTTAAGATGGCGGAAGCTTGGGGTTGGAATGTTGTGGATTGCTCGGCGGGTTGCCTGGGTGAACTGAAGCTTTAAGATGGCGGAAGCTTGGGGTTGGAATGTTGTGGATTGCTCGGCAGGTTGCCTGGGTGAACTGAAGCTTTAAGATGGCGGAAGCTTGGGGTTGGAATGTTGTGGATTGCTCGGCGGGTTGCCTGGGTGAACTGAAGCTTTAAGATGGCGGAAGCTTGGGGTTGGAATGTTGTGGATTGCTCGGCGGGTTGCCTGGGTGAACTGAAGCTTTAAGATGGCGGAAGCTTGGGGTTGGAATGTTGTGGATTGCTCGGCGGGTTGCCTGGGTGAACTGAAGCTTTAAGATGGCGGAAGCTTGGGGTTGGAATGTTGTGGATTGCTCGGCGGGTTGTCTTGTTTTCTCCATGGTTTATTGCACATGGACTTCCTAGAAAGTTGATTAGACAGGAATTTCTGTCAGTGTGCAGTATACACACAAGAGCGCGGGTCTTCATGTTGGAGCTAACGTTCTACAAATGTAAAGGTGTTGGTAGTGAGTACATTATTTGCATTGCAGGATATTTATATTTCATGTTTTTTTTGGTTAAATATTTCATGTTAACTTTATTTGACCTCTGCATATTCATTTCCTCAGGTTACCATAGCAGAAAAAAGTTTAACATGAATTCTTTCACTGAGATTATAAAGGAATTCTAGGTAAAAATTCTACTGGATTTTCAGTTATTTGTTTTTGAATTAGGACAGGATACATGTGAATTTTCTTTGAATATTTTCATATCTTTATTAATGTTATGAGCAATCGTATAATATTTAACTGCAATTTTATGTTGTCATCACTTGCTACTTCAAACCTTTCAGATATTTTGTATGAGGATACAGTCTGTCATAAAGCCATAGTTTTTGGAAACTAAGCTAGCCATTCATTAAAAAGATGTTACATTCAAATGAATGGCAAAATAACATTGCAAATGAAAATTTATGTCATTTTTAACATTCTACAGCTTGTTCACTTTATGCCCCATCAAGCATCCTCTATCTTAATGGCATCTGTCTAGGCCAGCTGGTGAACTGAAAATTCAAGTGGCATTCATTATCTGCAGCTGAAGTTGACACGTATCAATTGAATGCCATGTCTTTTTTCCATTGAAAAAATATATAGACTTACTAAACCAGAACCACACATTTTTAATATCATTCATTTTTCGTGTAACTGCTTTGCACGTTTTGTTTTGCGTTAAAAGTTTGTTCACATTATTCTGTGCAAAAAAAAAAAGACCAATCATGTATCTGGTGGATCATTTGGTCCCACTGAAACAAACACCACCTTCTATTTGGCCAGATTGTTGTAATCACTTTCCAAGATCATGTTAAATTATGTTGTTTATCAAACTGTCATATGGTTACTGCCATGTGATGCTAGTATTAGTTTTGCCTCTAGTACAATAGACAGCTTCCTACTGTATCGTATTTTGTGGAAAACTGTCCTACATCATAATTATTTGAGAGAGCAGGGAGTCATAATATCTATACACTGACACTATACACAATGCATTTCACATTTCCTTCTCTCATGTGCTCCAGAGTTCAGAGCAGCTTGTTTTGGTAAACTGATCATATGCAGGTCTGTGGTATGGTTTGCACTCATTTGGCAAACTTAGCACCAGGGAGGAATCAAGTGTCCAACTCTAACTCTCCATAACAACTTTAGGTCGATGACAAGGTGTGCATGGTTTTTGGCGATCAGTGTTGCTATATTAAGCAATGAAATGAGACTTGAGGAGCTTAAGAAGTTCTGAAGCACTTTGAACTAATACTAGCCTGTCTGACAAAATACTTGATGTTGTGTTCTGTATTACTGTATTTAAGTTTGAAAACAACCAGGAAGCTTCCTCTGCCATAGGTTAGCTCTAGCACCAAAATGAGTAGCTGTTGAAATGGCAGTCTAAATACGTGTATAGCCTGGGAAAAGGGTCGTATTTTTAGCATGCTTGTATTGAGCCAAGTGAACACAAAGGGTGGTTAGAAAACCATCAGATTTCCCCTAAGGGAGCTATGCAGACATCACATGTTTTGGGAGCAATTCAGGAGATGCTCAGCTAGAGAATATCTTGAAAAACCCTGTGTGTTTTTAGCAACACAGATCTCTTTGTGCTTTCAAATGTTTTTTGCACTGAAGATTTCCTCGCCAGATGCAAATGCTTTTAGACAAACTATGCTTCTTGTAATGCTCTAGATGCCAGGTGTTTCAAGGCTTTGGTCATGTTTTTCATTTTGTTAAAATACTAATGTTCAGTAATCACATCCATTTGTAAAATCTCAATTACAGTTCAAACTTTTTTCTAGACTAATGGCATTAGCTCCCTCCCAGATCAGTTTCAGTCTTGAGGTATAGCAGAATCTTTTCAGTAAAACTAAACAATATTGCCCAACTGATACCCTCAGAATTTGTAATGATGTGCATACTTTTAAATCATAGTTGCAGAGGAAGCTGTTCGCTGTTTTCCATGTGACTGCACATTAATTGCTGTAAACTGTCTGAAGTCCAGTTCAGTTTAGCCATAACCTAGAAATCAAAGTGCAAGACAATAATTGATATTTCCGCAAAGGCAATCATTTAAGGACTCCGCATTGAGCGTACAATCAAGCTCGGATATGGCTGAGGGATTACATGCATATATGGTGACTAATGAGGAATTGGAAAATAAGCTTAAATGTGGACAGCAAAAAAATATAACTGCCTGTATTCATAAAGTGTCAGAGCAGGAGTGCTGATCTAAGATAAGGTTTCCCATGTCTGTTTTCTAACTTTATCCACTCCTGTTAAGACATTAAAAAAGGCCCAAGACCAGGTCTGAAGCCATTTTCTCACCTCTGTAGCGGAGATGTACAGCCATTTGACAGACAGAAGATGGTGAGGATGCTCAGAGAAGAAGTGCTTGAGGTGGGAGGTTTTTAAAAAATAATATGATGGGTTCATCTCTGGCTTACGTACCAAGCAAAGACAAATCTGTTTCAGTAAGCCATCCCGATTACAAGCAAGCTGTATGTCAAAGTCATTTGTGTTGAACATGTCACAAGTATGGAAATGCAAGACAGCAGTCCCAATTTAATATTTAATGGGTAATTCTAAGATGTCACTTATGTGACGGTTTTAACCATTTAGAAAAAGGAATGTCTTATACAAATATTTTCTTGGCCAGTTCACTGATCTGAGAAGACAAAACTATAGCATTTTTCTACTTTATGTGGGTTTGCATTTTCAGAAAAATAAACATATTTGGTGTGCCTCCTGTCCAATGTGACTCATTAAGATCCAATTTGTTTTTTTTTCTTGTGGTTTCATTTATTTTAACATACTTCCAAGCAGAAAAGCATGCCCTAATTAATCTTTACATATATTGTATATTGTGTAAGAAGGAACCCATGAGTTAGGTATGCCTCCAGTGTATATTCTGGAGCCCTTGAACCTTCATATTTACAAGGCAAATTAATGTTATGAATGAGCATACTCCCTACAGCAGTGCTTCTGTACCTCATTTTGTTTGACATTGTGAAGTGAATCGTGAGGGAACCAAGGTCTGAGTCATGCTCAAGGTTATTCACCATGGCAAACATTTTGCTGATATTCTACTGGGGAAAATAAGCTCTTTGGACATGCTTACTCATGTCTGAGAGAGGGCCATCCTTTGCGGCTACCTTTACTTGTCACCATGACTAAACACATTTGATATATGCCTTTTGCAGACAGTGATTTGATATTATGTTTGTAAAAAAAAGTCTTTCAATTTATTTCCACATTTATTTGGAATGTTCATATCTCAGTTAATCATTATGAATTCATTAAGGAAAAGTTGGTACTTCTATCAAGCTAAACTAAAAGTACTTCCGTTCATAGCTTTAACATGCAGAGGAAGTGAAATCTACTGTGATTTGAGACTGCTGAATCATAAGGTGCATGATAGTTACAGGAAGCGCAATCAAAATGTCCTTATTTTTGAAGAACTTAAACTAAAAGATGACAAAAACAGTAAATGTGCTTGGAAAATGTATATTTATTCACTCATTATAAAAACATACAAGCTGAACTACACTTTACATGGGCCAAATACTACTGTGAGGTAAAGACCTTTACGTTCCCATCGAGCACCCCTCTCAAAGGGTTTCAAAGGATGCCTTCATTCAGTAAAGAGCCTAAACTACAGCAGTACCTTGCACAAGTGAACATAGACAGCCTGAAGTTAATAAGGAAGTACTTTCACAAGCAGTAGGCCTAGAAGCTGGTGAGAAAATGGCTGTTGTAAACCACAGGTGGGACTATTCGTTTAATTAATATCCCCAATCATCAAGCTGCCTCTGAAAATACGACGCCTGGACGGTTTCCTTATTGGCCGAGAAGCTTCTTAATGTCGTTCTCGATGTCGATAGTTAAGAATTTTCTGCTGTATCGTTTGACCGGCTCCCCGTCAGGACCAATGAGGAACTTCTCGAAATTCCAGCTGATGTCGTTCCTGCAGACCGGGCTCCATATGATGAATTTTGGATCATTCATGAGGGACAGGGAGTCGTCGCTGGGAGAAGGCAGTTTTTCCTTGAGGAAGACGAACAAGGGGTGTGCGTCCTTGCCATTCACATCCACCTTCTCCAGCAGCTGAAAATTAGGCTCGAAACCATTTCCAGGACGGACGAACTTCAGGGACTTCAATATTTCATCGTTATTGCAGTTCTCCTGTTCCGAGAGTTATTACAAATGCATTGTTATTTTTCAAAAGTTTAAATAACAAGTATATTGTAACTAACTCCATGAGCACCAATAACCATAGCCAAAACTGGAGGTTCAAGTTAAGTCAGAAGTCTATAAACAATTTATATATAGAAAAATGATTCAGCGGGCTCTGAATTCAACTTAGTCAAAAACATAATTTGTCTATTTGACAACGCGCTTCCATATATAAACAGTGTAACTAAGTAGACCATGAAGCTACAACCGGAGAAAGAGGAAGCAGCAAAACTGCAGCTTTTACTGTAGTTTGTTGTTGCTATAGGCGACGTCGTACTGTAGAAAATAAGATAACAATGTAAAACAATAATTCTGACCTGGTGTCCGAACTGGTTGCAGGGAGCCCCCAGAACCACGAGCCCCTTTTCAGCGTAGCGCGTATGGAGCTCGTTCATCTGAGTGTAGTCCCTGACGGTCGTGCCTCAGAGTGACGCGACATTCTCAATAAGTACCACCTTCCCCTTGAGTGATGATAAATTCAACACATCTCCTGACAGTAGTTTTAAAGAGAAGTCGTAGAACTTCTTAATATTTCCTGCCATTGTAGAATTAATGTTGCGGATTAACGTAGCGGCTTTCTTATCTTCAACAAGTGCGCAACAACCAGGCGTCTGCGCTTTTATTCCTGTTGCTTGGGTCAAGGTTGTACGCAAGTAAAGGGGCGGTGTTAGAGGCTGGCTTTGAACCGTTTGAGGAAGCAGCCTAATGTTAATATTTGATGGAAGGAATTTTAGATCGAAATTTACGCAGATTAACGTATAGTTTATTTATTACCAAAGTAAGCACCGGGACAATCTTGGTAGCCTATAAGATTTATTTGTTCAATGCAACTATTGGTTACAAAAAAACTGATCAAATTAAACGCAATATTTGTTAGTGTATCTTCCCCATATACACATCTCGTTATTGCACCATGATTACTGGAGTTAGCCCAGTCCTGTTGCCATCCCAAACTATTTTATTTGATTAGATTAACTGAGACAGTGTTATTGTGTTTTGCAATGCTTTAACTCCAAAAGCAGACTTTTTGTTCTTGTGATTCATATGTTCTTATTTTTGTATTTGTATTAATGTTTTGGTCAATATAGTGCTGCCATCTGGTGGCATTAAATGTAATTGGCCAATTTCCCCCATTTTATTTATTTATTTATTTGTGTATTTAATGCTTCTTTTAGTCATACATTTTGCAAGATTGTTCACATTACGATTTTTTGAGAAATATAGTTTCGAGTTAAGCGTCTCAAACAGGCCGCTCAAAAGACTTCCGGGATGAGCGCTAATGAACATGAACAATGTTTTGGGCACAGGCCTTCACTGTGCACTGTACAGATTTCTGGTCCTCATTGACCGTGCATGGCTGCACCTTTATCACATGCAGCGGGCCTGACTCGCACAAGGCAACAGAGGAGGGTGCCAATCAACAAGTCAACTGCCACACTCAGCGTCAGAGCTGTGTATCCGTGCGCTTCTCAAAAAAGAGTCCCTGTACAATTGCGTGTGGTCCACTCTCCCCCCCCCCCCCCCCCCCCCCCCCCCCCCCCCGATTCTACAATTGTCAGGACCATAGCTATCTCTCTTCTATTTAGGGAATATTGGTAGAATTTCCTATGCAGCAGCGTTAGTGTGTTTTGCAGTTAAAGCTAATATACATGTCTGCACACATCGTCTGATACCACAGCAATGCCAAAAACTACACCTATTAACTCGGTTGTCTGCCATTGTGTGATGCAACTTCATATTCATTAACTGAACTTTGCCAGGCATGTATGCTAGATTATACAATCACAAAATAAATGTATGTATTTTTATTTAATAAAGAAGTCTGTTTATCAAACCATTCTTTTTGGAGATTCATATTCTTAGCCATCTGCTCAGCCTGAAGGCCTAAATCTGGATAAGTGAGTCAGGCATTACATGTTTGGAAACGGAGCCCATTCATTTTAAGAAGTTTCAAATTCTGCAAGCATCTCAAAGTAACGAGTGAAGAAGAAACGCGAGATTTACAATACAGCCGCTTTCGGACAAACTGAATTTTGGCTACATAAAATTTATATATCTAACATCACAGCATGGTGCGAGCGAGGCTAACATCCCATATTCAGTTATTAGAGCTTGCAAGCTTTCCACTTTGGATTTTCAGTTGATAGGCTATTCGTGTACAGATCCATGAGAGGATTGCACACGAATTTCACAAGTTTATGTAAATTCTAATATTGATTATACTCTAGCATGTCTGGCATTCGTAACTAGAACAATATTTACACTTTTACACCTAGTCAAAAAAAACTACCACCAATTAAAAACTTTTCCTTTCACTGTTGGCCGGTACCAACACAAAGGTATTTTCTTTGATTCAAGAACAAGTGAGTATTATTATATCTTGTGTGTACTGTAGAACATTTTGACATAAACACTTGTATACACTTCAAAATGATGCATGAATGTAGTGTAGGGATGAAAGTGTAGGGATAAATAATTATGTTTTCACAACTTCCAATATATACACCACCCCTGCACTCATGCGCTGTGGTGTATGCAGGAAGCCGTGTAGCGGCTAACGTTAGCCAACAACATGCTTTTTGTGCTGCCTGGGGAATAATGTTGCTACAGTAGCCAGCTAAAATGTGCTAGCAACGAGAGAGCTTTCAGCTAGCGAACCAAGTTAGCCAGTCTTTCCACGTCCACGCCACGCCACACCAGAGACTGAACAGTAATGAACCTACTAGGTGCAAAAATATACTTCAGTGCATTATTCGAATTGGCTGCTTCCGGTTGATGTGTAGCCATGTACTAGATAGTTAGCTATCCAACCTGGGAAGTTTCTTTTTCTTTTTAATAAGTTCTTGTCAGTGTCACCATTACAATTCATAACAGAACAAGAGGCTAACCAGCTTGGCAACATCCCAGGCTCGACGCTATCATAATCATTTAGCTAACTGGAGCTAGTTACATGCCTTCCAAGACCATGCTTGATTTGGTCATTTTGTCGTGGGTCGTCTTTCTTACAATATTGAGCGTGTTATTAACGGTCATCGGGTATGTACTGTACTCTGGATTGTTTTCAGACATCAACATCCGGACTGGGTCACCCCCAATAAAAAATGTTACAATTGCCTACAAATACAAACAGGGACCATACAAAACATGTGGAACACTTTTCTCCGAAAGTTGCTCTATTGGCCCGAAACTATCCAGTATTGGCGTGTTCTACGATGACCCCAAACAGGTGAGATTTGGCTACCTAGCCAACATTATTTATTTTAAAAGCCAGCTGGTTCAGTAACATCTGCGTCTTTTGAACACAATTGTATCTATCCCCTTCGATGTGCATTATCTTTTGAAAAGGAGAAGAAAAAAAAACATTTTGAACACGCGTCATGGTTTGAAACAACATCCCGAAAAGTATCCTAATACAAAACAAACAAACAAAGGTGGCGAGTCCGGGGGTCAGAAAGTAAGTCTTGCCATGTGTTTCTTCCACCCATCAACTGATTTAACCAATTTTACCTTCCGGTTGAATAATTGTGCTAATTAGCAAATCCATATGATTGGAACAAAATACTAGAGAGGACTTTGTACTTTCTGAACAAGAATTTTCCACTTTTGCAAACGAGCAAGTAGGCCGACAAGTTGCTTGCATTCATGCAAACTATTCGTACAATTGCCAGGTCGGTGTATGTTGCATTTTATGTTTTGCAGTCGTATTATTGTCAATGGAGATGATATTTGGTTCATATTTTAAAGCAGTATCATCAAATGTGGATCCAGGCTGATGTCGAAATGCTTTCATTTTGTTGTAGTTATATTACCTTCCAACATTTCTGTTACTCTGTGGCAATCTGCACACCTCATGTTGGCTGAAGGTATGAATCACTGAAATATCATGTAATTGTGGTCAACATGTTCACGCTTTGTTACAAGGAGCAAAGTTAAAGCAGATACAAAGGTGTACCTTGTATCTGGGTCACTTAAATAGTCAGTAACCCCTAAATAAGTAAGTAAAAGTAAGTACGAAAGTAAAGTCGGCAGGCCCAGTCCAGCTGTCCTTATTTTACCCAGATAAGGATTTCTTTTGTAATCCGTATTAGCATCCCGGGCTCCTGGCTGCTGATGAGAAATCTGTTCCTCTTTACAATGGCTGGGCTCACGCCCACCATGTGTTGTTTTTAGTAACTCTGAAGTGGCAGAGGCCAGGCGTGCATTCCAATTGCTTTTTTTTTTTAATCCTTCCTTGCTTCCTTTCTGAGTATGGAAGGCCAAACGGATCAAAAAATGTGAAACTGACATCTGGAATCATGTGTTGTCAATGAGCCAATTTTTAAAAAACCCATTTTGGCCTTTCATACTAGGAAAGGAGGCAAGGAAAGAAAGTAAGGAAGGATAAAATACGCGATTGGAATGCTCCCCAGGTCTAAACAGCACACATCACACCATCTTGTTTTGTGTTTGTTTCTCATTTAGCTCCTGCACTTGGAGGAATGATATATTTGTGCCCCTGAGACTACAGTACTGTACTGTCTGCATTGCTGATGTAGACTCAAACTATTTTATCACAACAGTGGAGTGCCGATGTAACTGCACGCGGTGGGTTGGTGAATCTGCTGTGTTGGTGTGTAATGGCAGATGAACGAAAGCTAATGAATGTCTCCCGAATATGGGACCTAATTTTCAATTGGGCTTTGCAATGATGTATGTTATCAAGTGATTACTGGGCATCTGTCGCTGAAGCAGTCCAAAACAGACTAACAAACTCTCCTTTTTTCGCACCTGTCAAACTGATTTTCATTCCAACTTACCTCATTGTCATGGGCCCTGCCAAAGGATTTTGAGCAAACTGTGCCTGATTTAAAATTTACTATTGGCAGAGAGGCTCTTCAAGTGTAATGGACTCATAGTGCTAAGATTAAAACCCCACATGTGCGGAGATCTCCGAGGTGATTGCCATCAGGTGCTGCATATTAGTCCCAGAACTTAGCAGAGACTTGAAGCAGCAGACCAGAGCAGTAAGGCCAGGGTAAGGGGCTGGGTGTGTGCTTGTAGATGTTTTACCAGAGCTTTGTTTGGCTTGAAATGAACTGCTTGCAAGAACCAGCCAGTGTGGACCCAGCACCACATCCACGGATAAAAAAATTAATTGGCTAATCACAGTTTTTACCAGGTAACTTTTTTCCCCTGGGGAAAAAAAAAAACATCGCACAAAAAACATTGAGTTGGAGCATTTTGTTTTGCACACAGTTTCTTTTGATGCTGAGAACACCTTGATGTCATTGCCCACCTAATGTGGCAGCTGCAGGAGGAGCACTGCAGCTGAAGCTCTCTTGAATTAATCTGTGAGCCAATTACAATTTGGCCCCCTACAGGTGACACAACATTACATTAACACAGGTTAATGCCGCAGTAAGCATAGGGGTCCCAGTCATCTTAATCTCACCCTACCCTAATGTTTCCCGCTGTTGTCCCCACTCCCAGCTGGTAGGCTAATCAAACAAATTGTAGCCACGTTTTGTAGCCGCTTGTGGTGAAAGAAACATTTTTCTATGTGAAAAAGGGTTAGGCTAATTTGTTTTTGGGGGTGGTTTGTCATTTAGTGCTAATATTACTTATTGTCTCTGCTGGCACAACAGCAGAGACATTTATATAGTGTCATTAATGCTCCCTAATTATGTAAGTTACTCTTGTTTTGTCCAGCAACATAACAGATTGGATAAATTATTCTAGTGTTTTTATTGATTTCCTTTTTTCACACAATGAGGGAACCACCCATTCTCATGCCTTAAAGAAGTGTGTATTTGATCAATTCCAGTTTTGTTGGAGGAAAGATATCAAAATATCTGCTGCTAAATGAAGTGTGTGTATGCTGTACGACTTTCCTATATGGGTCTGCCTTTTTATTTTTTAAAAATCCGGACAGGTCTTTGTATGTATTTGGCCTCTATTGCCATCTAGTGGTTAGATTGTAATATGCCATAATTTATCTTGGGATCCAAATTGATTTACAGAAATGCTGGCAAATATCAATCTGGAAATAATCTTCCAATCTGTTTTTCAGTATTCCATATACCTCAATATGACTTTTTTAACCTTTTCTGCAATTAAATTTGGGCATTGCTATAATATTTGTAGATTTACTCATGAATATGAATACTGAACAAACTTATAAAATGAGTATTGAATTCAACACTAGGTGGCACTGATGATATACTCAACGTTAAGACCATTATTTTCATTTGTCAGTGTGGATGAGATTGTGTGTATTGTTTTTGCCTACCTGTTCTCAGTTACCGCTGACAACTACAAATATGTTAATATCATTTTTTAAACATGTTTTCTTAGTGAGGAGAGCATTGTGTTTGAGAAATTTAAGAATATGTTATGATGTAATGAAGAGAGAGCCCAGTTAAGCTCTTCATTTGCATTTACAGGCAAGAGAGTAATAGAGTATGTGCTACCTCACATCTGGACTTGATCTGGATCTCTGCCTGTTGTACCTTTAAGCACATTGTTTACCCTCATTTTCTTAAGTGTTATGCTGTGTGGATTATTAAAAATGTATTGCTAATTCCCCCAATTCATAGTTTTCTTTTTTGTATGCAGTGATGCTTTCTTTTGTGAAATATTCAAATAAGACAACATTAAAGCCAGACATGGAAACTATAAAAGAATAGCAAAAACAGTAAAGAATGGTGCAAAAATGCATATGGGTTAGTTTAGACAGTCCGTTGAAGATTAAAGAGAAGCGCATTTAGCTGTGTTTTAGAAAGGGTCTGAGTGAAGCAGTACACGGACATAGCATTACAGCCACCTAGGGCCACCTTCAATAGCAGCAGACATCTGGTAATGCCAGGGACCCCATTAGAAAACCACAGGTGATGTTACACGGGACGGTCTTTAAATATTAGCACAGCATACATTTCCCACAGTGCTGGGAATCTCTTTGAAGCTGATCGATGGTCAGCGGCTAACCTTTGCAAACACTGGCACTCCGCAGGTCCCCGGTGGTCGCGCGCCTTTGTAGTTGCACTCCCGCAGAAGGGCTGTAGACGCACTTGACCCGCAGGGAATCTCGCAGATCGTGTCTCTCTCCCTGTGGGCACTCCCACGTTCTTCCCGAGCCAGAATTCCTGCCAACGACAGCCCGGTTCTGTATTTCAACACAGATTTTCAGTATCGCTGTTTGAACAGTTCCTCCATCAAGCCTACATGACACTGCCATAGGCTTGAGTCAAGACTTCTCACTACCTGTTATGACTGCATATTGCATGGTCAATGTAATACGACTGTCATTATATATGGAACTGAGTTTTGACACAATAAAAAATTGACCGCTGCATAAATTATGAATCTTTCAAGACATTTGTTATGAGCTGTGATCTGCTGTCATGCCTGCTAATGGCTGGTGTTATGTCATGTTTATAACGGTAATGTACGTAGGTTCTGTGGCATATAGTTCAACTAAAGTGTTAGCAACTAGCAAAGCTTAATTCCTGAGTCTCTGTAGTAATGAGACGTGCTTTTAAATCGATTACGGCCAAGCACCTCTTAAAGTGAACTTGACCCTTTCATGAAGAGAAGAGAGAGCAGCAGCTCTGCTGTTGCTGTTTAGATGAGAGCTTGACAGGCTTAAGAGGTAGCAGCAGTCCTATTGTCTCTGCATGTCTGCAGCAGAGCGCGTCAGTGCCAGCAGTTCCTCACTGCACAGCTCAGCTCTCTCTCTCTGGTATTCCTGGAGAGTCTGTTCCAGAATGCCCGTAAATTTCCCAGCCATGGACCCACAGGACTGCAGCACATTCCTTATTGTAAGTCCATCAGCACGGCAGAGATGTGGCTGTGTATGCCCAGGGCTGTTCCTGGAGATCTGCTGTCCTGTTTTCACTCCAACCATAACAAAGCATGCCTCATCCAACAGCTAAGGACCTCACTGAGCTGCTAATTAGTAGCAACAGGTGTGCCAAATTAGAGTTGAAATGAAAACATGCAGGGTGGTAGATCTCCAGGAGTAGGGTTGGACAGCCCTGCTGTACTCAATGGAAATTCTTATTCAGTTGTTCAGTTGGTTAACATTTCCATGGTATTATTTCAGTATTGAAACTACAGTCTAAGAGCAGATAGTCTAAGATAGTATGAATTCAGAACATCTATCATCCACAACTAATGAATCTTATCCTTTAGTAGACTATAAACAGTTCTTAAGTTTCTAACAGTTTTAAAGGTGTTTTTGAAGGGCTTTCCTCTAATGTCACATTATAGACTTGCCCATTGTTCATAATTTGAATGTGGTTTCAATGAATTTCATTCTTAGTTTTTAGTGAGCATTATGCAAATATATGCAGCGGAATGTGAGTGGGAGTGTGCTGATTGGTCTTTAAGATTGTGGACAGCAAATGTCATGGGCTATTCGTGTAATTGCCTAATATTAAGATTTATGTGATATATACTTTAACGATTTACTCAAATTTCCATATTAACCTATCCTTTCATCCTCTTTCCTGAAATTACTGTGCTCATTTCGTAACATTGTCGCTCATCTTTTGAAAGCGAGATCGGCCATTATCGCAACAACCCCGTTAACGCCGCAGTTATGGCGAAACTTGCTTTTGTTGATTGGCTTCCACTGCTTTCTTCAAACCCCCTTTGAACCCTTTGAGTCTTTTCTCTGGCTTCCCATTAGCAAGGGGCCTCATTGACATTCCTACAGCGATGGCTGAGTCCTAATCCAGTTCACCAACAGTAATTGGTGTAAATCTTTCAGCTCATTACTGTCCAGATCAAGGGGTTCCAATGTCATTGGGAAGGGCAGGAACCCCAGCAGATAGTGTGTGGGGGCCACCAGGGATGGAAGTGCAAAGAGAGTGCAGGCCCTGGTGAATGAATCCTCTGAAAATTAGAGAGAAGGAACCCCCAGAGGATGAGGGATTTCACTGCGATGTGTGCAGTGTCCTAATTCTGGCTCTCGTACACGGCCCCTGCCCTTCAGTCGAGCTCTCCAGCAGGCGGATCCGGGACGGAGCACCTCCTTATGGTTACCATAGATACCTGGTCAGAGTGATTCTCCCGTACCCCCGAACGCTCACACCAGGCAGGTTGTGATGGTAAATCAGAGGTGGTGAACTTTGGTATGAGAGAGCCTTACAGATGCATGTGACCTGTCTGGTTCCTTCCATTCCCCAAGCTTGTGCCTTAATCTCCTGTCTGCATAGCTGCAAAACCTTTGAAACTATGAACCGGTGCTGGCTGCTAGCAAAGGTGTGCATTTCTCTGGGTAAAACCTTTCCCTCACTCCCAGGACGTCTGGATGCCGCGATTCATCAACGGGAATTGCAAATCTGAATTCCAAGTGGCGCTCCGAGTCCAATTTATTAGCATTTTGCGCCAGCCGGCTGTCTGTCGATGGCAGAGACATGAAAAGAGCAGTTGCCGTGAGGACCGAGTCACTTCTTAAAGTGGATGGATGCGAAACGATAAATAAATAGGCCAGCGTTCAAAGCTGTTTTGAACTCAATTCCCAGGAGGTCTGCGAGTCGCCATTTCTTCATTCCGTAGTGATCTCTTTTAGGGTTTACAAATACACTTGAGAGAAAGAGAGAGAGCTCCGCGGAAGAGAGAAATAAAACAAGATTGTGTAAAGTGGCGAGGCGAACCAACGCTGAAAATGTGCCGTGTGCAAAACCGTTCTTTTTCTGTTGTGCCCCTCGGCCTTGTGGCACAAGGACTGGGGCTCCTCTTCCCCTGTTCAGCGTAATGAAGCGCACCTTCATTAAACAAATGTAGATACGTAGGCCATGGATCGACATCTTAATTAAAAATAGGTGGATTGTCTGGTTCTTCAACTGATCTGACATTAACACAGGTAGATTATCTGTGCAAATATGGAGTCTTCAGTAAGCAAATAGATGTTGTCTGTACAGATCTTACTTCAGCGCATAAGATTGTCTAAAGGTATCTTTAAGCCCATCTTGTATGTCAGACTTTGATGAAGCACACGTGGATGATGTTGACGGGCGCGCCTGAACATCATTAAGCGAACGCGGATTTCCAGAACCGGTATCCGTCGTTAATTAAACACATGCGGATTGCCTTTACAGGTATCAGGTCTTAATTAAGCACGTGTAGATTGTGGAGGTAGGAACGGGGCTCCTAACAAAGTCCGTGTGGATAGCTCGCGCAGGTGCGTCCAGCGATCATTAATCCAGCGTGCTGTCTGCGGAGATGTCCCCCAGCGTAGCGCCTGGCCTTCATTAAGCGCTCCCGCACCCTCCTCACCCACAGCCCCCACCGAAGGGCCGCGGGGGGCCGTGGGGCGCCAGACAAAGCGGGACCGTGACACCGGTCATCAATCACAGGTGCATGCTGGGAAACGAGCCTTCATTAAGAGCTTGGGCCGCGCGCCGCTGATGAATGGCCTCTTGGCGTGCGAGGGGGGGGTGGGCGGGTGGGCGACGGTAGTTTTTCTGTCCCGCGGGGGGCCCCCAGGGGGTCCTCTGAGAGCGGCGGGTTTCGGTGTCCCTGCGCTCTGTGATGTGTCCGCGAGGGGGGGGTTGGGTGGGAGGGGGTCTCTTTGATTACCCCGCTCAGAGTGGGAGACCCAAGTGGTGCCCCACAGCCGTGGCGGAAGTGATGCACGGAGCGACGGGGACTGGTGACAAACTCACTTCTTAACCGCACTGTATCCTCATATACCATCCACTAGAGAGAGAGTGACGGAGAGAGAAAGAGAGCTGTTGAGGGATTTCTTTAAACTAGTCTCCTGGGTAGACTATGTTGGGTTATCATTATCGCATTGGGGAATTTAAATGTATTCGTCTTCTTTGAAGGTTTACAACTGTCAGGCATACTCATCTGTAAGCGAAGCCTTGGCATAACCCAGACACTAAACCAAGCCTCTAAACACCTGAACTAGTAGTGTCTTTAGTTTACAATTAGAAATACTGTTACTAGTGACTGTATAAGCCACAGGTATTTGCTACAGTGCATTTGCAATGCAGTCATTTCCCCTAGCTTATCGGTAATGATGCAGTGAAATGTAGCTGTAATGACCTCCCAATGGGAGCTGGGAGGCAGACTGGGAGAGAGGGGGAGAGATCGGGAGAGCCTGGCGTACACCTCAGGGGGAGTTGGCCCAGATTTCATCAGTTTCTGGGAGCTGTGTTAAAGGTGCTGGGCTCGTGTTGTCTGCTCTTTGTGGAGGCGGCTGGCTGCAGATAAGTGCAGCGTATCACGCTCTTATTGAGACACAATGCTCCCCGGCGCGATGCGAGCTCCGCGCGCTGTTCAGCCCGGCAGGGTTCCGTCTCCTCAGGCTCCCGCAAATAGCCGGATAGCAGGGCCTGAAAAACAGCCTTTATTTTGACGCTCGGAGTCGTCATTGCGAATTCCCTCCCGTCAAGTGGAACTTTTCTTTTCTTTTTATTTTTGCATCTTCTCGCAGCTTCCCGGCTGTCATAGCTGCCAGGCTGCGTGGTCGCTGCTCAAAAGAGGAAGCGTCGCAGCGGCGTCGAGCAGGAGCAGCTAACGGGAGCCGTCGCCCGCACACCTTCTCCATTGATCGCAATGATCTGTGCTGCTGTCAGTGGGTTTTCTTTACCGTTAACATTTAACATTTTAAACTTCAGGAGCACTGAATAGATTTTAAACTTTCTGAAATGCCAGTTTTCATCAATAAATGTTAAATGGAAGTGGTTTGATATGCTGAGTTGTGTATCCTCTTATTGCAATACCCTTGTATTATTATTAGTAGTAGTAGTAGTCGTTGTAGTACTATTACAATTAATAAGGCATTATCTGGGACACACTAGTGCAGACTGTGGCCATAGTGTCATTCAGAGAGGCAGGGTATCTGCTCTATAGGGACTTCAACATGAGGGATGAAACTCATGCAAATGAAGCCTCTGGATTTTAGGGCTTTGTGGACCAGTCCCAGGTGGATAGACATCTGCTGCTGCCGAGGTGAATTATGCCATTTGTTGATGGCGTCTGTGTTGAATCATGTAATGGAAGCCTATGCAATATCAGCGATAATTATGTACAGCTGATGGCTTCTCTCGCTTCCCAAAGTTTGTGGCTTCAACAATGACAGCAGCAGCCGGAAAAGTCTTTATTTGCCTCCGTTGCATATTGACAGGAGCTGTGAGAGGGAACCAGATTGCAGTGCTCCTGGTTAGTGAGGTCTGAAGGGACCTTTAACCCTTGTGCTTGCCCGTCTCAGCTGTCCCTCATTAGTGTCCACGGATGCCACACCCCGGGCTGCTAATTGATCTCGCGTGCTCTGGCATTGCTCTGAACAGCCGACCCTTTAAACGATCCATAGCTGTCTCTCCCCATATGAATCCATACACACTGTAGCCTATATTTTGAAGTGCAGAAACGTATGCTTTATTGCATTCTGTTTTGCATAGTGATGTCATTTAATCTCTTAACAATGAGATTCATCAGAAATCATATTTATTCCTGAAATTAGTGGGATTATATTGCATTACAGGGAGAATTTGGGCCAGTGTATTTGTTTGACCAGTGAGGCTAGCCTTGTTGTTTGAGATAATGGGTTGATCTTCCATATCATTGAGGATTGAGCACTACATGGAAACTGTTGCATGCAAAACAAAGCTGTCCTAAATGTGATACGTATGTGCACATGTGTCGATTTTGTTTTATGAAAAAATATTGTGAGAAATTGAAATATTATGCTCAATTTCTGAGTGGACAGAGAATTTTTTCATCCAGAAGCCATGCTGACTGGTTTACAGAAAAGAGATTTTGT
Source organism: Anguilla anguilla (assembly GCF_013347855.1). Taxonomy (NCBI): domain Eukaryota; kingdom Metazoa; phylum Chordata; class Actinopteri; order Anguilliformes; family Anguillidae; genus Anguilla; species Anguilla anguilla. The sequence goes on along the minus strand of NC_049211.1, from coordinate 22,241,003 downwards.
AAGCTCTGAATTATTTATGGCATCACTACATTTTAGACAAGTATAATTGAATTTAACATAGCCTCATATAGCCAGAAGTACAAGGCTGTGCAAAAAAGTTGAAAGTGTCTTGACTTTTTTTTATTTGAGAGTTTTTCCAAGTAAAAGTGCTTGGTTGAACATACCGAGCATTTACTGCATTTAAAAGGTCTGTTTCCAATTCAAATACTTATTAATTTTTTTTTTTTTTCGTAAAGAGTGGGAATATATTCAAGCATTAATTTTAAAAGCACTTGGAAACACCAACCACTGATGCCCTTTGTCAAATCAGATGGTCGGCTGTCTCCAGGGTTGCTTCATTATTCCCAGCTTTTGAGACTTGTACCTCATTACGTAGATACTCACCCACACCATAGTGTTGCTCTCTCTCTTTTTTCTTGTTTTTTTCTTTTGTTTTCCCTTCATGTTTTTTGGGGTTCAGACCTTTACATTTTACTTTTTTTCTGGTCGCCAATCTATTGCAGGGCACACACACCGTTCACTCACACACTTAAGCCTATGGGAAATTTAGAGTCTCCAATTAGCTTGCCTGCGTGTCTTTGGACTGTGGGAGGAAACTGGAGTACCCAGAGGACACGCACGCGGACACGGGTGAACATTATTTATTTATTTATTTATTTATCAGTAATCTGTAATCAATTTAAAACATTCATGACAGTCATGTGATGCATTGTACCCAAATCAGCCTATAGGCTGCTTTGCATTGGTAGTCCCCGAGTAGGTAGCATTACACTTCAGCAGTGCCCCTACAAACCTGTGTATTAGCAATTAGCAATGAGTGATGAGACGCAGGGGCAGTTTTGAGAGCAATCCTATTCCCAGAAGTCTAAACCTTTGGGAAAGCTATAGGGACGTGGAGAAAAGAATAAGAAGCCAATGAGTCTTTGTTACTTATTTGGTAATGAAGAATCACCAGAGCCAGCTAGCCTGGCCTGCTTATCGCCAGCCATCAGAAAAAGAACCCTTGTTGTTCCATTTGCAGAATTACCTTTGGGGATGGCCTTTTTCTCACAGGCCCTGGGGAACAGGCTTTCAGGAGGCAGGCTGAGATGGAGTGGCTTAACGCTCGGAAGAAGCCACCTCAGAATTCCCATGGGTCTGAATTCCTAGAATAAAGAGCCACCTTTATGAAATAAGTAGCTCACTTATCAATCTTTTAAAACAGTAGATGCGTTGTAGGCCTTGTTGAAATACCTCAATAGCCATGTTGTAATTATTTTTAGAAGTCGGTGTCTATAGACTGCTTTGCTAAGGCTGTGTGTGCGTGTGCGCATTTGTTTCTGTATTCAGTATAGAGCCATTTTCTGAGGGCGCTGTCAGATTTGGAGAAACTTCCCAGCAGCCAGTGCACCAATTATCACCCAGACAGATCAAGGCTCTCTTGAAATATTGCCTCTCAGGCAGTTTATTATTTAATTATTATTTTGATTGTTTGGCCACTTAATTAGGGCCTAGTCAGTATCATTCTTTGTGATTCATCAGTTTTTGCGGTCAATATAATATGGAAGCAGCTCTTTTGTGAGTTTCCTTGGCTTTTTTTGCTTTTTTTCCCCTGAGCAAAGTTTCCTGCATGGTGGATCCTTTGATGCAAGTAAATACGTGCAACATGGAAAGGCTGCGTTATTCACTCCTAATTGCTGCAGGTGCCTCAAGGGCTGTTTTGAGTTGTGCTGGAAAGAGCTGCCAGGGTAACGTGTCACCTTACAAAGCACACAATCCACAATTGCAGGAGCACCAAACGCATAGCTAATTAGAGCTGGAACTTCTGTAATGAGCTGCAGCCTCTGAAGATGGGAGTCTTTGGTGTGTAGCATGAGCAGCTGCAACCGCAGCAGTTCCAACTTTAGCCTTCCTTTCGCATTGGTGTTGTCCACTTCTAGTGTGGGAGAGTTGAGCGGCTGAGGGTTTTAGAGATGCCACTCCGTCAACTGCGGCTGGACATCTGGGACATTGGGCATGATGAATTATGTCATCCAGTCAAGGGCTAATCCCTGAGACTCCTTTCCTTTTGAATTCTGGGAAATGACAGGCCACAGTGCATCTAATCAGGCACGGTTATGCAGCATTGATAAAACATAATAAAGTGAGGGAGTTTAAACACAAACGTTAAAGTGTTTTTGCCTTGCCAATAGAAGTTATGACTAAAAAAATAGTGAATGTAGCATAGTGAAAATGGAAATAATGAATATATCTTGATCTTCGTTTAATGCATTTCCTTCTTATTTAATGACCTTGCAGCACAAAATGGTTTTTGAAGCTGTGTTTTATTGGTTTGATTGAGTCAAATTGAACGCTGTCACTTTACTCCCCCTCTGCAGAGCCAGGTTAAGAGATGTAGGTGGGCAGTAGCGCCTCGCATCAGCCGCAGGTTGTCTGGCGTCGCGTCGCTAACGTAGTGTCAGCTCATGCCCCAGCGACTGCTCCTCTGACAGGAAGGCTGGGGGAAAAAGAATCACACAGCAATGATTTATTTTCCTCAAGGCTTTCGAATGAAGCGCAGTGCAGCCGTAAGGAGATGGGACTTGGACCTTTTTATTGTGTAAAATCTGCACAGTTAGAGACAGAGCGTGGACTTTTGAATAAGGCTCAACAAGAGCTGTCACTGTGTAGGTGTCAGGCAGAGGAAAGACTCGGTAGGCGAGGCAGTTGGGGGAGACTTGAGCAATGATACAAACATGAAATGAAGATAGTAATTTTCAGGTGGACTGGCACAGTAATATGTGAGAAAAAGTGACAAAGAGTTTCTGCTGGAAGTGACCGAGCGTGGGAGGGGTAGGAGGTGATCGTATGACAGTGTTTAATGAGAAGGTCTTGTTCCCTGGAAAATCTCTGCTGCATCACCTCGCTCTTTGTTACAGTTACATGGTGCTGCATGGTAGTGTCCTTCACTAGTGTCCTAGTACCTACTGTCTGTCTCCCTTCCTGTATGCTACATGTATGTCATGTAGACTTGGGTAAAATACTTCAATTTCACTGAACCTTTAAACACCAGAAATATTCTGAAGATTACATACAATTATGTAAGAAACACTCATTTTCAGCATCAGAACCATATTCTTCCACGGTTGTAAATTTTGTTTCACTTGTCAATTTTGCTGACAATCCTCAGGGCTTAGTTGGAGTGACATAGAATTTTACCAGCATGTACCAAGGCGGTGTAGAAAAGCGTGCCGTCACTGCTGTCTCTCTCTCTGTGGTGTAGGTCCCGGGTGAAAAGTGTCGTTACGCGGTTGGCAGCATCCTGTGCGAGGGAGACGGGCAGCCATGCCAGGAGCTTCTGCTTCTTTACCAGAAACGTGGCTTCCGGATCTTCTCCTTCCCGGAGGTCACGCACGTGGTCACAGCCACCTTCCCCCACAGGACTCCCCTGTCGGTCTTCCTGGGGGTGCAGAGGGTCTACCCCCGAATGGACTGCTACATCAAGGTAAGGAAGCATCTCCTACCCAGAGGCCAGCACAAGTACTAACTGCAGGTAACCTGGCTCTGTAAGTGTGGACACTAGGACATTATATTAAGGTATCCCTGTGACTAACTATGATGTCATGCCTCTTGTATATTTGATTATGTGAACTCGCTCCACTCTTGGTTATTAACTTCATTTTACCGTCATGACAATACATTGGATGCTGAAAAAAATCCCTACACCCTTTTAATAAAATGAAAGAACCCAGGAAAAGGTCTCTTTGATTACAAAAGAATCTCAACTCATGCACCGTCCATGCAGTACAACCATCACCCCTTTCCCTATAGCTTTGCGTGGAGGTGCTGTTTGGTCCAGTGCGTTTAATGGCTCATGATGTTTTGTTTTTTTTGTCCGGTTGTTGGTGTGGTCTGAGCATTAGGAAGTGAGAGAGTGCCAGCAGAGTGGTGTCAAAACTGCACTCTGTATCCTGGGTCCTCCATCTGTCATAGAGTTTGGTGTGAGCTCCTCTGGCTGGAAGTCTGTGGCACATATTCTTGCTGCTGTCCCTAAATGGTAAATGATAAACTGCATTTATATAGCTTTTATTCAAAGCACTTTACAATTGATGCCTCTCATTCACCAGAGCAGTTAGGGGTTAGGTGTCTTGCTCAGGGACACTTCGACACGCCCGCCCAGGGCGGGGATCGAACCGGACAACCGCTCTTACCTCCTGAGCTATGTCGCCCCAACTGCTTTAAAGTCCCTCTGACTTTAAAGCAGTTGGATACACTTAAACCAGCTCCTGTCTCAATGTTTGATGCTTAGCTGAGCTGAGCTGAGCTGAGCTGTTGGGTAGGGTTGTAAAAAAGGGAAATGACTATATATAATTATGTAATCAGGAAGACTATCCATATCAGAAATGTTTTATTTGCTGAAATCCATCATAAATGAGTGTAAAATTATTGTATTGAAATGGTGTCAAGTGCTGTGCAAACATATGCCCTTGGGCTGTGGTTGGTTTAACATTGACCAGTTAATGTGATTGTTCATTTGTTTTTTACCCTTAATTGCTCGCAAATTTAGAACTCCCAATTTGTGTTTGTGCTCAGTGCTGCACCCTGCTCTGCAAATTTGGTAGCAGGAAAGCACACACTCTCCACCAAAGCAGATGTTGTCAAGCCTCTGCCTATTTTATCCCATAGTCCACCAGTTAAGCTCCATGAACATCAGCTGGAGGAGGAATTTCTACTCACGTGTAGCTTGTGCATGAATTCGGCGAGAACCTGATTAAGAAGAGGGGGTTGCTTGTTTGTGATCTCTCTCTCCTCAGGTAACGCAACATTCAATTATGTGCTGCCCTGCAGGGCTGCCAGCCACAGCCGGCACTGGCACGTTCAGGGTTTAATAACAGGCTGTGAGGCCCATACACAGAATGTCATAAATGTCTAGTTATAGGTAATATGTTGCATTTTGCATTTTGCTTGATACAGAGGTAAAACTAGCATTGTGAACTTGGCCATAGTGGTTCAATCTGGATCCTTTTAGCCGTGGTGAGAAACCCTAGACTTTCCATCAGCCATGTTGAATGTTCCATCTTTCAAAGTATGAAGGTCAGTAATGCAATGTAGAGCCTGCGGACACATACTTATTGCGAAAGACCTTTCATTTTTTGACAAACATTTAGTTGTTTGTTGTTTAGTTTTTGAGTCTTCAGTAGATGTCATTCATTGTGCCATTCACCCAGCTTTCCTTGAAAATAATTTAAACTTCACAGAATTCTTTACGCACCCAGCATCAAGGTTGTGTATCTTGTTTCTTTTGTTTCTGTTGAGACAATGGGCAAGTTGTGGTATAATAGAAATGTGGTTTTATGTCTGTCTGTGAAACTGTTTTCTGTCTGGTGTGTGATTATAAAATGGAGTTTATCATTTCGGTCTGAATGTATTGATGCAACAAGCTCCTGAAGACCATCTTGAGTAAATCCAACAATCCCAGTGAATAAGCACCTGGCAAAAAGGAAAAATAGAAATTAAATTGTTGCAGTTATCTTTGACATCCACATGCTTTTTTATAGGCACTTTCTCTCCCTGATAAATGATTGAGGATCATTTTTAACTTTGTAAAATGGTTTTACAGTTTGACAACAATTTTACAAAGGTTTTCTTTTGATATTCCCTGCTCTTGTACCACCCCAAGATAGCGTATGTTCCCTGTCCCTGATCTTCACCTTTAAGTCCTGTGGCAGTGTGACTTCCTGTCAACTCGAATGGCTGGAAACATTGTACAGTATAGAATGTACTGAATTTTTTCTGATTTTGATGAAAGCATATCAGCCTAATAGAGTTTATATGCTTTCAATGTGAGTGGGCATGTCCTGTACTTTCAATATGTTCAACTAATCTTTAAAATCTTACCCTAAAACAGACAATGTAAAAATGTGTTCATATCTGTACCATTGACACTAGAAGTACTGGTTCATTGGATTCCAAGTTATTGACTTGCCTAATAGATTCATTTTGCAAACATCCCTAATGTAGATATATAGATGATTTGTAGGATGTTCATAAATAATTACCCCACCTTACCCTACATAGCTGTAAAACCTTTTGGCTGGTTAAAGGCAGTTTTTGTCTTTCAAAATGACTACCAAGTGCTAAATCCTGTCCATATCTTAACAAGGAAATTGCAGTTTGTTTTTGAAGACAAAAAGCTTTCTTTTTCAATGAAAATGTTTGACTAAATATATGCAGTGTCTATGTCGAGTAAAAACAAGAGGTCATGTTTTTGTTTTTCTTCACTTTTTTAGGATGTGTGGGTGGGCTTAATGAAGACTTGGGATTAAAAGGTTCACTTACACTATTCCCTGCTGTGATGGTGACAGAACAGATATGTGTTGGCAATTGTAGCATTTTTTTACATGGTATTTTTCTTTTGTGTAGAGCCCCATCCATCACACTAGGAAAAAGGAGGAATTGTTCTGTTAATTAGCCCAGCAGACTTATCAAGCCTTTCCCCTTTGAGAAGTGGGTGTTAGTTTGCACGCAAGTGCTGTCAAAGCAGTTGGAAAATTTTAAAAATAGTTGTATTGTGATACCATTTTGACTCGTAGATGAAAAATCACGTCCCTTTCCCTTTCTCTCTGTCTGGCTTTTGGCAGGAAATATCTAGTTTCCTTCACGCTCATCATTATTTACAAGTGTAATGGTGATATTTACCAGATCTCCCAGGGCACTCTCAAAGTTCCTCAAAACACAGCAGGGTCTCTGTTTGTCCTGTATGTATGCTTTCGTTACAAGAAATGTAGTGGATTAAACCCTTGGCTCACTTATCCTCATATTCTCTAAAATAAAACATTTTGTCTTCTGATGAGCTGTGAAAATGAGGATTTGTCATTTCTGCCTTTCATTTGGCACCTTTTGGAAAATTTTGACTTGGTGCCTTTTACATCTTAGTCTTCTGATTAGTGTGATGTCTGGAAGGCTATCTGACCTGAGCTCACCCAATCCCTATGCAAAGTCATATGCCCCCCCTTCCCCCCTCTCCCCTTCCAGTGTGTGGAAGCCTGTGATTGGCTCCCTCCCATTCCACTTCACCTGCTGGCTCTGTCACTAAATGCAGGGTTTCTAATTTCAGTGTTGCTGGAAAAGGAGCTGGAGCATACGTGTCTGTTTTTCCGTCTGAATTACACAAAGCCAGGCTGAAATTCAGGCACCGCCTGATCCGTCGTCTCTTCGGTTTCTCCCCCCAAGTCCAGCGCGGTACTGGCGCTGGCAGGGGCGAGGTGTGGAGGTTCACGCCGTCGCAGGTAAACGGCGCGCGGGGCTTAATGAGATCCTGCCGCTGTGAAGACGCGGAGGAAGTGGGCCGCGCTCGTCAGTTCCGCCCACGCCGATGGGACTCTTCTCCTACCAGAGTGTTTAATTACAGCTTCCGTGGAAAAAGCGCAGAAAGCCTGCACTTTGGGGAAGGAAAGCTCAAACACGCCAGGCGTCTGTCAGACATTAACTGTAATTAAAGAAACCCAGTGGCTTTTTAAGCCCGCGCTTCGCTGACATCTCTTCCTCTGATCTGGGCCTCTCGTCCAGATGGGGTGAGATAAAGGAAATGAATGTGGAGTATTAGGGTGACCCTAGCGTCTGGCCTGCCATTATAAATCTCAGGTCTGATAAAGGAGGTTCTGTGGGTCCACAGATCTCAGTTTGGAAAATCTTGAGCTTGCATATTCCTTATCCCCTTGATACTTTTATTAATGTCCAGCACTAATGCCCCCCCCCCCCCCCCCCAAGAATGCAGCTGTGACCTTTGACCACTGCCATGGTTTTGTGTTTTAACAAGCATCTTAAAGCATTGTTCTTCTTACATTTCTCTATAAAACACTCGCCCCGCATGCCAGCGTTCATCAATGTTTGCTTGATCTCAGATCGATTTTTCCAGCAGCCGTGGCCGCGGAGGCAAGTAATGGCGGGTTTGGGTCTCGGCTGCGAGACGGTAATCAACGGCTTCCGAGCCGATGACACGGGGGACGGAGAGAGCGGCGGATAATCACAGCTCTCCGGGAGAGGGCCCTGCCTCTGCTTACTCAGCCAGGCCCCGGGGCTGCTGGGAAAAATTAGCTAACGAGGAGGGCCGGGCAGGCTGCTGATGAGGTTTAATTATCGTTGCTCTCTGGTGCAGGTGGCTGCGCCGTGGGCAGTCAGAGTGGTGTTTTTTTCCCGCTGCGTTAAAAAAGGGCACGGGAGTCTCAGGCTGGCACAGCCATCTGCCGTGTGCACTGCTCCGGGGCACAGCGAGTCGTGGCACAGGGGGCATGCTGCCCGCCTGAGCGTGGGTCAAGCACAGGGTTTCCCCTTCTTCCTCCTCTTTGCCCCTCTCTCTGCCTCTTCCATTGTTCTGTCCACCCCTTCCCACAGTTCGTCATTCTTCCTCCTCAGCATTCTGCTCTGAGGCTTGCAAAGCACCACCCCAGAGGGGGCTGAGGTCTTCCCTCTGTCTGTCTCCAGAACCCAACTGTGTCCCTTCCAGCCTCAACACTTCCTCCTTACCACCCCCTATCCTGGACCTGTCACTCAAACCCTCTCACCCCCTTCCCGCAGAGCATGTGCACACTGCAGCACCAGGGAAAATGTCCTGGTACCCACAAATAATCTTTATCAGCCCCCTAACCAGTGAGGAAGAGGAGGAATGAGAGAGGGATGGAGGGAAGGATGGGGTGGCTGCTGTTCTGTCCTTAGTCAGAGCATTTCAGCTGCAGAATTTTAGCAGTGTTGCTGCTGCTCTAGTATAGGAGCGATGAAGCAGCCGACGGCCGGCGTGGGCGTCTCTGGACACGAATGCAGGCCTGCTGGGAACTGCATCGCCTCTGATAATGAGCTTCAGTGATCAGGAATAAAACATGTCCCCGGGAAACCAGTACACACTGTATTTCTTTCTGATTGAAGCAAAGCTGGCTTCTCTCTTTTCTACAATGGAAGAAATAAGTGAAAAATAATTTTTTAAAAACTAAACTGTAAAAAAGATGTGGCGAACAGAAAAAAGTTTGAATATGTTTGAACGCACGTCTGGTTTCTTGGGTCTGATTTGGTTGCTGATCTTTAGGAAAAAAAAACAAAAAACGCTCTCTAGCTCTGGCTCTCTATAAAGCAGGGGTGTCCAATCCTCCCTGAAAAGGGCTGGTATGGGTGCAGGTTTTTCTTTTAGCCCAGCACTAAGACACCTGATTCTATTTAGTCTTGATTGAAGACCATGATTAGTTCAATCATAAATTAATTTTTAATTAAACTTTTTTTGTGCAAGTTAAATGTTACATGTCATTTTTAATGTGGGCATTTCCCACTGCTTCTAGCAAAACCTGTACAAAATACTGCAGCATGTCCACGCTAGTTACTCATCAAACTGATTTTAACATGTGCGTGTTGCTTGTAAACATTAATCAATCATTGTCTGTGCTTAATTAGTGGCAATTACCTTATCAACTTGGATTATTGAGCTGGTGCAAATGGGATAATTGTTTTAGAAGGGGCTTGACAAAGAGGTTACCGCAACCCCTTGCTTGTGGAGGACTGAAGTACCATGCGAGAAAACAAGGGGAGACGAACCGAATGTTATTTTAAACAAATATTCTGTGAACAACTGACATTTTGTGGATATTAAAATCATAATGGAAATGTGTTACTAGTCTTCCTTGGTACATCATACATGATCATCAATGGCCAAATCAATTTGTTGAGACTGCTTGGAATTGGGGTGGCAGTGTAGTATAATGGTTAATGAACTGGACTTGTAACCATAAGGTTGCATGTTCAATTCCCAGGTTGGTTGCTGCCATTGTAGCCTGACGCATGGTACCTAACCTGCATTGCTTTGGTGTATTTACAGCTGTATTGATACTCCTGAATGTATTTTAAAAAATGCAAAAAGCTGTGTAACCCACTCTGAAGAATGTCTGCTAAATGTCCTTATGAAACTGTACGTTGCAAGATATCCTCAGGATATCTTTCTGCTTCAGCCAGTTCTCACAGCACCGCTGGGAGAAATATGGTTAACATACGGCCCATTTTGTGTCAGACAAGGTCGTTTGTAACATGACTTCCCCCATCCTACCCCATGTACAGTGGCAATATGCTAATCCAATAGAAATCCCTCCGCCAGTAACTGCTAGCTTAGTCGAAAATGGTTCTACTGAGCTTTTATGTTATCAGCTTACTACTGATGAACGTGGAAGTGGTCCCCAGTGACCCAGTATTCCCTTGACATCTCAAAGTGATGGCGTTAAGACTCCACTTGGTAGGATTTCTTTATCTACTTATTTATTTTGTTGCATGCTCCTTACTGCCTAGTAAAACAAGCCACTTGAATTTTCTTCAGTACCCTATCGCAAAATCAGCCCTAGTGCATGGCCTTAATCAGAGCTCTGATGTGTGCTCCCTGAGTGGCAGGAGCTCAGTTTGCTGAAGCATTCCTGCTTCAGACATGATTCCTCACTGGGGGCTTTTGTGTGGCGAAATGGCTCTAAACGCTTCAAAGACGCGGTCTCCCCCTACCTTCACAGCTTCACACATCCGACCGCACCACTTTGGTCCACTTTCTTTATTCAGGAGCTCAGCTATCCATCCCCTATTATTTTACAGAAAAAGAAAAACTGTAGTTGTATGCATTATTCATATTTAATGCATCGTAGTGAGTGGGCAAAAGGTTGGGCTTGGCGGTGTCTTGGGAGAAGACCGCCTTTGACAGACCCAAGGTGTGCGTGCGTGCGCATGCTTTTCCTCCTTGCTATGTAGACCCCCTTTGAGACCCTCTGGTGGCTGAAACTCCCTTTGATTGGCTCCACGCCTTCTTCTACAAGCTCTGCATCACTGTTAGTCATGTCTGAGTGCAAGATAGGGAGGCCATCTTATAATTCAGGCATGGTTAAAAAGGCATTGGATGTAGCCAGGCTTATACTGCAGGGCCACTGGGGGTGTTGTGTGATATTAAACTTGACATGAGTTGGGTTTGGAATGAGTAGGAGAGGAAAATAGAAGGGATGGTGTAAGATGTGCATATATCATTGTCTGCAGCCTCTATATTCTTGTTCTAGTAAAAAAAAAAAACTTTTTAAAGTAAGGTCATCAAAGAGTAAAATTATGGTTTTATAGTTTTAGATTTTATTTTATTTTATTATTTTACATTTATTTTTGTTTATTTGTGAAGGTCCATCTTTTGTTTGAGATCCATTCGGACAGAAAATGTGGATTTGTTTCTACGGCACTGTATGATAAGATGTTGTGTGTTCAGAAAGGAAAAGAGTAGGTATATTTTTGATAAACAACTCCAGTGACAAGGCCTGCAGTTGTGGTTGAGTTGTTGCTGGAACCTATTGCAGTGCTTGTGGGCCCATCCCACTGGAGCTGGTTCGTGCAGAAGGACCATTCCATCTTCATTAGACAACAGAAGAGCTGGACAGGGATGCTGGCACTGGTACTGCTGCTGTATTTTTGTAAATTGGCATGCTTGAATATTTAATTTGTCACCATGAGTTAATAAGTAAATGCAAGCGATTCTCCTGTTAGCCAGTATTTGTGGTTGATATGTTGGAATAACTAAAGCAGTCATAGTTTATGTCCTCTGTTCTGGTGATGTCACATTTAAATTGATGTTAAATATAGAGTGTCAACAAAACCTCGGCATTGCTACTTGCCATCTTATTTTCTGTGTAAGTGCCAAACTGCTAGCTGATAATGTATTCATACCTCAGTCATCACCAGTGTTGTCATGGCAATTTGTCTCTAATTGGTGTGGTCTTCCCTTTTTCTATCCTTTTCCGTACAGAAATAGAAAATGTGTGTGTGTGTGTGTGTGTGTGTGAGCCCCCCCCCCCCCCTTCCTCCCACATGCACGCACACACTCAAAGTGGGACCTCCTCAGGGGCACTAGGACTTTCTCTGCTGACGCGTCTCAGCCACATCAGAGCGAGCTGAGATCAGTCTGGGTTGAAATGAAGTTCACCGTCTTCCACGAGTCTTCAGCAGATGAGCCTGTGACTGGCTACATCTTCTCAGGTCCCTTAACCAGCTATTCTCAGTCATAGCTCAGGGTTTCTAGCCTTCACACAGTAATGCGCAGATCTGCAGTCGCACCCTCGTAGGGTCCTGAGAGGAAGCTTACACACAGCAGAATTATGTCACATCCTCCTGCAGATTCACACTTCTCTCAGCTCTGCGCATCTCCTGCCAAGGCCGCTCTAAATAAAACATCTGAGCGGGAAGCGTTTGGGGTTTCCAATTCTCTAGGACCAGCTTTTTTGCCTGCAGTTCAAGCTGCCTTTGCCGGCACGGAAAGCCAAGATGAGGCCTGCCCACCTGCTGGTATGTATAGTGAGGAATGAAGGCTTTGATTTCAGTTCCCTCTCAGTGTCTCACACTGAAGAATGCAGGGCCTCCATGCTTCACACTGAACCAAAATGGGGCCTTCCACTATTTGAAATGCATTCCTTAAAATTAGCATTACAGGAAGCTCAGCTCATAATCTTATGTGTGCTGTGAGGCAGTGAGCGTGTGCGAGGGAGGACCTCCAAAAGCAGAGCGGGCGCTCCGGGTTTTTGAGCCCCATTTCATTTTTGCAGCTCGGAGTCTCGTCTCATTTGCATTTCTTTCAAAGGGCTGGAAAGGTTCAGAAACGTCTGCTCCTTCAGTTTGTCAGCTGGTCATAATTGCGACATGACTGGCATTACGAATCTTGCCTTTTTATTTAGTTCTTTATTTATTCGCTGTCACTGATGTACCAAATATGTAACATAATCTTAGCCAAGGTTGTATCAAGTTCTTTCACAACCGTAAATGTCCAGTACAGAAGTACAGACTACTTGCAATTGCACTGTTACATTGATATATTGTTCTCTTCTGTGGATCTGGATAAAGGCAATTGTGTTTGGTACCATCTGTGGGGCTGGTTGTCTTTTTTTTTGGCTTCAATTCACTTTGTGGATATTGCAGTATGATCCCCACCTCATGTCAAGTCCTGGACTATTCTGTATAAGTATCAAAACCTATTCGAAGTATGAACTTCGTATTTTCAACCTCATGTAGTGAAAAGTCTTGGCGGCTTTCCTTGATCTGTCAAAAAAAGATGCCGAGCCTGTGAGTATTCATTCACATCAGAACGTTCAGCCATCAAGTTTGACTTGCATCTGATTTTTTTTTAAACTTCAAACTGACGACGTGAACTGAGAATGACTTATTGTAGGTCTTTAATATGAAGGCCCAGGTTATATCATTATGGCATCGTTGAAAGAAAGAATATAATTCTGTTCTGTTTTAATATTCTTGGCTGTGCATTGTGTTCGCATTGTGCTATTGCTTAGCCTTTGTGAAATATCAAATGCATGACACTTTCCGCTGTGCAGTCATTTTAGGATTTTCGTATATAGATGTACAGTAATTTATGCAATTTCTGACTGTTTTTACTAATCACGTTAGGGCTTTAAAGAGCTGAAATGGATTACCTGAAATTGAATTGCACAAGCAAATTATTGTAATTATTTTTCATTTGTAATAAATATTCAGGCTTAAATATGTGAAGTAGGTTGCTTCAGGAAAGTAAAATGTATAGATGTGTTTTTTTTGGTTTTAATGTTCTTGAAGTTAAGCGCTTCTGTTAAACGTCATTCCATATTAACCCATATTAAAAAATAATAGAACTACTGATCTCGGATCAGTCTTCCCCTGTCCATATCCCTACCATTCCCATTACGAGCTAAAACTGGTGCTTTATGAACACTCCTCCTCTGAGATGCTTTATGAATATGGGCCCAGTGACGGCCGAATAGCACCATATTCTCTGTGATGCATTATCCATGAGAACTGTGCATTCTTGCGGGCTGCGCACGTGACATTGTCAGATTTTGCATACAAGCCGAACGAATCATTTTGCGTTAAGTGGTCAGCCGCGGCGTGCGGCTAGCTTTAAGCATTCATGCTTTTTGCAGCCTCCCAGCCCGAGGCTTACACGCTTGGTTAATATTTTAATTTTAACACGGACGCCGGGGGAATCCGCTCGACTCGCAGTCCGTGTTTTATAGAGGGGCTGAGTGCAGAGGGCGACGCCCCTGGAGGGCAACGGTAAACATGGAGGACGCATTATTTACCGATGTTTTATTAATGCCAAATAAGAGGGTGAGTAAAATGACATGGTGTGACAGTGCGCTGCAGCGACTGTCGCCCGGGAGACCAGCAGAAGCATGTGGGGACGCTGCTCAGAACAGCGAGCCTGTAGATTTGACGCCCCTGTAAATGTTACAGATTTGTATGGATGGGATCTCCCAACGACCAATCAAGATCTCTGAATTACGAACCTCTTTTTCCCCCCTCATCCTCAGACCTTTGGGCCAAATGAATATTGCTGCTGCTCCCATGCCTGTTGTGCGTGACCCTTGATTGGCCCTGTTAATGGTAGCGGGGCTCCACTTTTACCCCTATAGTCCCAGGGGGGCTCCTTTCTGTGCTTTCAAGCCTCCAGTGCCCTGTCATTTTTTATGGGGGGGCCCCTGTTTTTTTGACTGGTCGCCAGTGCTGACCAGGGGCGGGCGAAGGGGAGCACTATGTCGTCATAGCAGCCGGTGATAACGTCGGGGGGTCCGCATCGTGCCAGCCGGGGGACCCAGGGAAGTTAAATTGTTCTTCCATAATTAATGATGTTATTCTTCAGCATTATTTCCTCTATTAGAGTTTTATTGCTTTACGACAGGTCCCTCTCCCAGGGGCTCACTTATTGTGCAGTCTGTGGCCTATTAAAACTTACCGGGTAAGTCCACTTTAGCAGCTGGCCTGTCCTGAGCCTCATGTTTTATATATTATAGATCTTGTGTATCTATGGAAAATAAACAGTGGATTCTGCCTCACCTTTTTTTTTTTTAATATCCTGTCCAGGAATCTATTTCGTGACATTTTAATTTGGTTTGTGAATTTTTTAAGATTTGTATTAGGTGATACTAGCAGTGAGATCTTTAACATTCTCACAGCTACTTTGTCGCGGATACGGGTTCGATTTGGGATTATCAAACTGGGCTTGTTATTCTAAGGTTCCTGGTTTGATTCCCAGCTGGGGCTGCTGCTGTTATGCACACATTGAGCGAAGTACTTAAGTTACTTAAATCCTTAAGTTGCTTCAGTGACCTATCCAGCGGTTTTGTATATAAAAATGCCATTTGTTTAAGTTACTCTGGATAAGAGTGACTTCTAAATGGCAGAAGTATCATCTTTACCCACACATGGTTGCATGTATTTTTGTGCGGCTGGCCTCAAGGTGCACAGATGCCCAGCCGGGTGGGAGAAGCAGTCCAGTCTGCGTAAGGGAGCTCTGGCCTTCCCTTGCCATTTGGTGGAGTCTGGGCTCATTACGCACGGGCGGTGGCCACATCCTGGACATGCCTTTAGCAGGCAGCCTGTGCCCTGCCTGTCACAGAAAGCTTTAGCCAGGTTCTGCCACCTGCCCACGGTATCCATTATCAGCGAGGCCATGCTTAGCATCTGCGCACCTCCAGTGTAATGATCACGGGACTCTGCAGGTGTAGTACATGAGACCTGTGGTATGTCATCATAATTAGTTGTAGGTTACCTGATAAACTGACTGACTGTGCGATAAAATCCTCACATTTTTCTTCTGTGGAAAATTGAATGGAGAAGAATTCTACTGATGAAAATTTGTCCGACACTCGTCCGTTGTATATTGACCTTTGTCAGGAAAATGCTACTGAATGCTGGGTTTCTCTGAGGAAAGCTTTTTTTCCTTTCTTCCACCTCGGCAACATATTGATCCCAAATTCCCCTCAATCGCATCATGGCTTACCCGACGTTAACCCTTTGTCATCACGGATCGTTCCCATGTCCAAGTGGATGCATATTGATTTGATCCTGGTTTTCCTGGGCCAAACCGCAATACAGGAAGGTGAAGAGCATCAGCAGAGCATTTCACCAGCCATGGGAAACTCAAAGGAAATGAACGAAAGCTATTCAAATGATGTAGCCTTTTCCAAATCTGTTCAAATTCTGTTCTGTTTTTTTGTCTATGATTGGCCTGCTACAGATGCTGTGGCTCTGTTTATTTGCTTTTTTCATTGATTCATTTTTCTGTTTTTGCTCCATCTATTTTGCACCAGTATAGGCTCAGAGGAGGCGTGCCCCCTCCCCCTCCAAAGAAACAAAAAAACTGATGGTCATTTTATGGATTACACACCCACGCTGACAGGCAGGCAGCTTGACTGGGCCTGACACTGTCAGCGTGAGATTGATGGGCAGAATGTGTCTGATTGAGCTGCCTTGGCCCAATTGTCACCATGACAGATTTTTTTTAGATGAGCTGTTTTTTTTTTGTTTTTTTTAAGAACTGAACACTTTTGTAAGTAAAGTTTTACTTCACTAGCAAATATGTATTCAGAATAAATGTCACAAAAAGGACAGGTTTCTATACAGCAAATGTATAAGAAACCTCACAGAAAAAACTGGAATTTCTTTAAATGGTCATTTGCGTTGCTGGAAGATGAACAACAAATACTCTTTTTGCTGCTTTATTTTGTGCTGTCATCTCTTAAAATAGGAGGTTGTGAGGTTATATGTGTAAATGGGTACTTAATACTGTACAGACTGTGCAAGTTGACCTGAATAGTCTGGAGTCTAGCAAATAAACCTGATAGTAACAATGAGACCTTTAGCTTTCATCAAGTTGTTTTAACTTGTGGGGAAGCAGATAATGCATTTAAAATGGCAATTATGTTTTAGAAATAAAAAGCGTGGCATGCTCTGTTTTACAACCATGTGCATGGACTAAGAACAACACGGCGCTGGGAAATTTATAATATCCCGCATTTAACTTGGTGTTGAGCGTGTGGACAATGGACTTATCTCTGTGGCCTGATTGAGTGGTGTCCTGAGCATGCTGCTTCCCCGAAAGGCTCTCTGACGCTGTATTATCTTATGAGCGCCAGAACCCACAATCAAAGCGGTCTGCTGCGGAGCTGGAGTGCGCAGGAAACCGCGGGAAGGAAATATCACCCGCATAAATGCCACGGTGACATTTGGTTTAATCACTCAGAAAAGCGAGTCGCGACATGGCGTGCGCCATTGAAACAAGTGGCTTCAGCGGCGCGCTTTCTAGAAATGTCCCAGCATGTGCTTGAACGGCGGTACATGACTTGTTAATACCCTGCTGTAAATTAACCAGCGTACATTGTGTCCCACTGGCCTGTCCGCCTGTGTTTAGTCAGCGGACTGCAGTTTCTGCAGTTAATTTGTCTGCGGCTTTGTCTGCGGTCTGATAACAGAGTAAGAATGCTCCGCCTCTGTTGAACATGTTAGAGTTAGGGTTGGCATTAATAAGAGGCTGGTGTGTTTGCAGTAGGTTTTTTTAGGGGCTCACATGGGAGTGCATGAAGGGATGCGGCAGGAAAGACGCAGGCAGTAGTCATTGCAGGATTGCTAAGGTGTGAGGACATTCTTGAGACATCCCCCCTCCCCCCAGCCTCCACATACCCCCACCTTCATTGACTTGAAAACACCACCATCTCCTGATCTGCCTGCTACCTCTGACTCTGATCATATCATATGAGGAACGATACACAGGAGAGCTGTGACAACACGCTGTGGTGTTCTCCAGAAACTCTCCAAAAGTCAAATTAAAAAAATGTAGCAGTACAATTCAAAAGCATGATGATATGATCTTCACAAACAGTTTATAAAGATCAATAATCATGCCAGTGCTAAGACCACACAATCCATTGTCATCAAAAGCCAAGGTTTATGACAGTCCATTAGACACTAACCATGTCCAAGCAAAACCCAGGGACGCACAGTCCATACAACAAGTTACTCATTGGTGAAATTAAACCTGTGCAATTCACTTTTGTTAAATAAGTAGATAATGTAACATGTTGTAATTAGACATTCTCGCTATGGGGGTGGCGGCTTGTTTAAGCAGGAGCCTCTGCTGCTCTCGCCTCCATGTTGACAGTGTCGTGTAAATTTGAGTGTGTTGATATTATACAAATATCAGGTGAATCCTTAGTGCCTTGAATACCGAGTCTGTTGCTAACATAATTTTTCTCAAATTTTCAACGATCTTCTATCAGTCTGCCCAGGAAATTAGGGAACATACTAATAATATACAACACCCCACCCCCAACTTCCCTGCACCACCATCCCTCTGCCACAAATATAGAAAACCTTGTATAATAAACAAACCTTTTAGTGCATGAAACTGAAACATGTATTACTTTCACTGAACATTCCTGACAGAGATATATTTGTTCCAAGATGAAGCTGAAAATCAGTGACATTACCCATCACCAAAGATTGACCTGTATCATACTAGTTAGCCAAGAATGACAATATCCATCACCAAAGACAGATATAATTGTTATTTCATGTGCAAAAAGACTTTAAATTCTTACTTTAAATTCATTCACCTCCTATTCTTTTCACCTGACCTTTGCTGTGTGTGGAAACTGTCTCATTTTCAATCCAATATGGCTGCCAGTATGAATAAGTTCTAGACTGGAGGGAGGTGAGACTGGTAAGACTGGTATAATTAGACTCAAACAAGTTGCACACAGTCTGTCACAAAGTTGGATGCTCACCGCAAGCTGTAAAACTTTCTCCCCAGTGCCGAAACCTTTTCATCTGAATTCATCGGCGTTTAGCGTGCCTCTCCCGACTCCTCTCCAAAGAGCATTGTGTGACCGTCACTTTGAGCGGCCCTGCCTTGAGCGAGGTCTGATATTTGGCTATCCGGGCAATCGACCGGCCCCGTTGTTTGCAGTCTGTGCTGGGAGATGGCTGGCGCACGGACTGCCCGTCCTGAGACACTGAGGAAGGTCAAAGTGTTGACATTCAGAGAGAACGGGAGACTTTCCGAGGCCTTGGTGCCAGAACAGTTGTTTGCTCTGGGCGATGAAGTCATCCTGGCAAAGAGCTTCTTGGTCCTCCGTGTGTGGCATTTCAAGTGTGCTTTTTGTAATCTTCTCCTAAGAGTTTTGGAATTTGGAGCATTAACATGCAACCTTTTTCAGGCATCTCTGCGTTATAATTATGGAAAAGAGTATGTGATTGCAGCCTTTGAGGAGATGCAAAGGTTTTTAAAAAAGGTTGAAGCCTCAAAAAAGCACTTTTTTTTTAAAGGGCACCTAATTCGTCTCTTTCATCTAAATGATCAGAAGTTCACCCTACAGTCCATTTCCTACAGGTCTTCTGAAGCTCAAGATCAGAATTTTCCAGTAAGAGATGCTAAAAATGAGAACTTCGGATAAAGCGTCCAAGTGGACGTACTCCGCACACACAAATCCAGGGGTGGGCAGTTCTCTTCATGGAGGTGGGTGTGTCTACAACCAATTAGCCTGGATCAGTTAGCTTCTAAGTTACATACAAAAATGGCAGGCACTAGAACAGCCTTCAGCTGTCATTAATAAGCTTATCAATGAATTTCGCTAAAATATCAGATCCTGAAACTTGTTTTACTAATAAGTAAGAGCAGAAGTTTATATGAAACCAAGAAGACTATATGGCTCTCCTCGTTGTTCCCTGCCCTATTATTATTCCTTTTTTAAGCAAGGTCAGTGCAATACTGAATACAGCCTTCACGATTGGTTTATTTCCCCATAGAAGGACAGTAGTTGCAGAACACCATTGAAGCTCTTCTTTTCAGTTAGCTATACTCTCTTTGTACGTTATTTGCAGAATAGTAGTCTATGGTGCCTCAAATATAACACTGTACCCCTTGCAGATAAAGGTGAATTGTCACAGGCAGAGCTTAAGCTTTCATAATTAATAACCTAATTAATAGTTGGAGGCCAGAGTGTGCCTTGGCCGGGCAGCCATTACTTCAAATCATTTTGGAGCCAAATTGATTTTTAGGTGCCAAAAATCTGCTGTAAATGCCAAATGAATAAACAATTATGGACAAATTGGTTTTGCCTGCCTGATTATTCTCATAGGACTGTCTCCTCTGCATTTCTCATGTCGCTAGTCCCCCTCTAACCGTAATTTTATTTTGTTGGTTTATTTTCTTATGACTCTTCACAAAACCTCCACAGAATTAAGGATCTTGGTATCTTCTTTGGCCTGGGCAACTTCTAATAAATCTTAATTAGATTTTTATGTAAAACAACATGGTCACCACAAGCCAGTCAGTTTTTAGAATTTACATGTTATTGTGGTCAGTTGTTCCATGGACCACACTTCATAAAAGTGCGCAGTCTGGAATGGATCCATGAACATTTGAATGTAATGAACTAGAAATGGTCATTAAAAAAACATTGTCTCATAAACACTGCAACACTGGGGTTCATGACAAATAACTTGTATGATCAATCTGCCACCCTCTATAACATCTGTTTTTGCAAAGTATGAAGCCAAAACAATTTTGGCTCCACAGTCAGTCATACTGCAGATGAAAAATGAAAAAATAAAAAACGCATATTTATTTGTGAGTAGCTGCAACTTTCTGAAACATCCTGCCTTCAGTTTCTTGTGACTAAAATGGTCTTTTTCAGTCACATTTGAGACAGTTTATATCACAATCTGATGCTCTGGCCGTGCAAGTGTGGCATGTTGTGGAGGCATGATATTTTTACACAAAACGCTGATGGAACTTGCCACTTCAGTCATCTTCTGCATTTGATGAGATCATTTTACTCATGACTTTTACTCTCAGTGCTTTTATGGTCAGTGTTAGCACACTCTGCATCCCAAGTGGTAACCTGATGTCCTCAACAAATACAACGACTTTAAGCTCAGTGCACTCTGCTTCACAATGTTGGTGATGCAGCTGGAAAAGAGGAATAACAACAAAACTGTCTGGTGACCCTCATCGGTGCATATTTATGAAAATGCTGAATATTTTAAGATTGCGCATCTGATTTGCATTCCATTGGCTTCCACGGGAACAGCACAGCTGGTAGTCCTGAGCGTGTCCGGGGACTTGGCAGGAGCCAGACCTGGACTGATAAGGACACGGACCCAAATGGTCCGAAAAGGGCAACGAGAAATAAAGGCCTGCAGCAACAGAAGCCTCCAGCAGCGCCCCTTCAGGGCTCAGAATACCGATAACGTTCAGCGATTTGCTGCCAAATGGAGATGTCGTAAATATTTTTGGGTGGGAGGGGGGATCTTGTGTGTCGTGCTGCAGCGTGTTGTTGTCTTTCCACCTCATTCAAACCATCTGAAATGCCAAAGTGGTCACATGCGTAGATGACACGTGTGCTGGGATTTTGTAGGATTCAACAAATCAACCCTATATGAACGAAATCTGAGACCGCCGTGGCCCACTTATGGGGGAACAAAAATATGTTGCTGTGATCAAAGGAATTTGGCGTGTGTGACATTGGTATTCTGGGTTCTAAAGAAGCACAGCAAAAACTAATTTTGCCAAGCTTGCTTTTTTGTTTGAATTTGTCAGTAGTTTAGTTGAGTGGGTGTGATCAGCGTTGGTATGATCATGATCTTGTGATTGGGTAGGGGGAGGGGGGCTTGGTGTGCAATTGCATTCGTATGGTCATAAAACTCTTTCGGCTAGAAGGCGCTTTTAATCCAAATGCATTATAAACATGTCAGTAGTACCAGTATATTTGATGTTTGATTTATTTAACCCCTTAAGTCACACCGGCCAGTTTAATTCAGGTTGCATTCATTACGTTTTTTATGGTGAAATTTTCAATCAGTCTGGTCCCATGATATACTGTCTGAAAGTGTTAAAACTCACAGTTCTATTTCTATAAACTATTTTACGATGTCAGTGTTTGAGACAACAGTTTCTTGTTTTGTAACATGGGTGGGGGTGGGGGGGGGGGCAAAACAAGCTTGGGGGTCACGTGCCCTCTATGCATTTTGGAAATCCACAGACGACATGAATCACTGTAAAGTCAGTGTTCATTAAGCATGCCATCATCCCATGTCCAGACAACGTTATCATATATGGTTGAAATGCTTACCAGCTCCTCTTAGTCACAAGTATGTGACTATGTGAGGAAAGTACCTATCCTGTCTCAGGAATATTAGGCTAAGACAGGAAATTGTAAATGGGGGTTGGAACAAAGCAGAATCACCAGGGTAACTGGTGTGAGAAGGGGATTGTAAGTTTCTAATCAAAGCTGTAAGGTTCCACATATAGATAAAGTGATTGACTATGGGTTATTGTTTGGGATTCAGTTCCAGTTTTGCTGGTTACTGCAATAAAAGTTTTTTTTTTTTTTTTTTTTTGACTCTCCCTCTTGTCCTGCTTTAGCATCCCTGATTCTAGACCATGCCCCCACTCTCAGTTTCTGTCTGGCATCTACACCAGTCCTGTTGTAGAAGCCTGGGAATTGGAACACAGACAGACCTCACCCAGGTACTGAGTGGTCTAGATGGGCTCAAAGCACTGACCCCCGATCCATTGAGCCTTTATTACACAATGGGTAGGGGAAGCATCGCGGGTACGTAAGCTTGGGTGGTTGCGTTGGGGGAGTGGCTAAAAAGATTTTTGGTGACCACTGAGAAAAGACATTCATGGTGTAATCTACCCCCTCGCTTGGTGACACAAATAGGATTGGCTGGAATGATTAATATAGACACCCAGCCCTACTCCTGAGTCATGAATAGTGGAGGGGAAGGGCCAGTATGTCCTGCACAACTGCACCTTCCCGTTTGTAGATTTCAGAGCAAAAATGCAGCTGCAGTATGCATGATCTAAATTATTAATCAGATTAGCTGCCATGGACCTAACCACAGAACACATTTTTCTGCTGTTATAAATCGTTTAGCAAGTATGTCTTTCTTTTGCTCATAATTTTTGAAAATTCTAATCTTTATTATGATTTATAAAGAAATGAGGCATCCTAAGAGCACCTTATGTGTATCTGCATATGTGTGTTTAATTATTACAAATTATTGGAGAGGCTATAGACTGGATCACAAGCTTTTCTAAGGCAGTTCACCTCACCTGTATTTCAAGTCATCCCTTAGCATGAGGTCAGTACAGCTTTGATCATACGTGTTGGACAGTTTGAAGTCACTCCATATGTTCCCACGCTGCTGAGTGCTATAGTCAGTATGGTTATTAGAACCACAGGCAGGGCAGTAGCATGTTTTAGAGTGTTGTGCTAAATCATTGTTTTTTCTAGTCTGTGGGAAGTGGCCTACAGCATAAACAGTGCAATTATGTTACCTCAGCAAAAATTGATAAATATAAAGCTAGTCAGAATAATAAAATGATTTGCAGCAGGGGTAAGCTAATAAAACGCAAAGACATTAATTTTGTGTCTTTGTATCTAAGACATCAGGCTGTAACCTCTAACTCCCCAGACTGATTGGGTTATGATGAATGAAAAATGAAAATTCTCCATGCTTTTATTTTCCTTGTACGCAATGAGGGACTGGGTCTACAGAGACCTGGTAGATTAGCTGCTCTTTTTAGCTGAGAGAGGCATGTACAGATGCACTTGGACCCATTACTAAGACCTGCCCTCCTTGACACAATGCATTAGCATATCTTTGAAGAATGCAAATGTCATAGCCTGATGGTTCAATGCTTACCAGACCAATGTCAAGTATCCTAAAATTTTATTTGGATTTACTTCATTTCCAAGTTCAGCATGTTTTCTTTGTCTTTGTGGAGTCCTCAAATAAACTCATACTCATGGTATGCATCTCATGTGATCTTGAGGTCATCTTATAAATGATTAGGTCCAGAGCCAAACTAATGCTGCTTAGTGCACAATTAATGCACAGCTGCTCTGAGTGAAAGGAAGGTGAAAATAAGTTCTTGAAAGGGTCATCTTATATGAAATTCAGAACCACCATATTGGATATGTTCTGAACTTGCAATGAATGCAGAGTTTAGCAATGCAATAATCTTGAATGTCTGACCCGTTCAATTGCATCAGCCCCCTGGAGCATGGAACATCCCCCCCCGGCCCCCGCCTGAAAGAGTGGCATAAACAGCTCAAATATGACTTTTACCTTCCAGCTTGGGGGAATTCTGCGCTATTTACGAGGGGTAAATGCTACATTTGAATATGATTTATAAGATCTAACGATGGTTAGGTTGACCTTTCTGGAGGTGTGTAGTGACCCTTTGAGAGGGGTGGTTTTGATGCACAGGTCATTTGACTGTGACAACAGCCCAGCACACAAACATGTTGGCCCTGTGTCAATGAAGACCTGTTCAGTATTCACTTCATTCTGTGGTCAGCCCCTCACTGTAGGTCAGTGTGGCTGTTTTTGCTGAGCGATGAAGTGGCTAAGATGAAAAGTTTTTGAAACCTTGGAGTTGGTGGGCTGCAGAACAGTGGACGTGGATCACTCAAAAAGCAGACCTTATCTGATAGGTGGCCACGCGTGACCTCATGGTTGACCTGGCCGGAACATGCATGGAATCATCTTTATTTTTTTGACTTAGAATGCTAACTGTTGTGGCATATAAACCCAATTTAAATTAATAAGAAAAGATTTTAATTACAGCCTAGAAATGTTGTGCTATTCTGTCTGTTTAACCCCTATGCCATATTTAAATGAAAATGGGGGACTCAGAACAAAAACAGCAGTTTCTGTAAAATGGCAAAACATGCGCATTTAATATCATGAAATAACAGCTTATTGTTCTTTTGTCTTGTATTCATCTTTTGATCTCAAATCCAAGTGCCTTAAGTATATAGCAAACGTGTGTGTGTGTCTGTAATAGCCCCCAATTAAGCAACTGAAGCACCTTTCAAGGGTAAATTTTCTGCTTCAGGTGAGTTCTTATTAAATTAACTGGGGTGATGCCAGTACTGCTCACTGGATTTCTCACTGTTCACTGTGGTGCGCATACCCATCTGTTTGTAACTTGCCCCCCAGTGCCTCTTCAACATCATCCAAGAAGTGGTAGGGAGCAGATCGGATGGGCCCTTCTGGGCCCTTTTATCTCTGAAGTGCCGAGGAGAAGCACGTTAGCTACAAATATAGGGGATGCAGTATGGTGGTCAGCACACATTTAGAGCGGCCCTCATCTTCATGCCTTAACCAGCTCTCTAATGTTGCTAGGAGGCACACCTGTATTGAAATGGGTTTCTGCACACCTCCTCGTAGCAGTGACCTTTCACTGTTCAGACCGAATGCAAAAAAAAAACCAAGATGCCGTTTCAACCTACAACATTTATAGCGAATATCTGTAATCGCTAATCATTTTAACTCGCCCTGCAGCCGAGGTTTTTGAACCTGTGTCCTTCCTCCTGCCTATTTGCCCATCAAAGACACCCTCCGCTTGCCCCAGAGCTCTGTCGGCAATAACCGACAGACGCGTCTCTTTTAAAGTCGTGAATACATTACAGAGTTAATTGTTATTCTGACTCTGTTGCAGAAGGAGCGTTGGATTCCCGCTGTATGAAGGCAGGAGAGGCGTTTAATAATTACCCCAGTGCAGGGTGCTGCTTGTGGGTGTCTGTGGATGTGCGCCCTCTCTTTCGGGGGCTTTAATAAGGCTGGGATTGGCAGCCTCTGGTGTTTGTCTTCTACAAATTAATAAAGGCATAATCCAGCTGACGCACAGCCGTGGCACATATAGAACAATTTACCCGAAATGCATTTTTTCTCATTTTAGTGCCGGGTATTTGGCATACAAAAATAAAATTATTGCTGCGTTGGAAAGTTTTTGATTGGCAGTAACTAGTACTCTGCATATTTTGTGTGCGTTGCCTTATTTCTCTCTCTTAATGTGCATAGTCTTTGATAGTTGCGAAAGGAATGAAGACGTTACTGTATTTTTCTTGTGCCAAATGGTTTGTGTATGTATGGGTGCATTATGCAATTTTCTTGTAGTTGAAAGGGTTCGGGAGGAAGTACATGTTTACACTGACAACAATTTTTTTCAGATTGATATAGTATGAGCTTAATGCAACCCAACATCGAACAGTTGAAGAGCTTCCTTTTGGCATATTGCTGCTTTTATTTAGTGTGAACACACTAACGTTTGATCAGAAACTGCAATTACTGTGACAGCGCCAAGATGAAGGCACTGCAGCAGTGCACTGAGGTTAGAACTAACGTTTGATTGGAAACTGCAACTACTGTGATAACAGACATTTTGAATAGCCTACGATTTCAATAGCTACTTCATTTCAATAGCTACTCGCTTAGTTATCAAGCTAGTCATCAAGGAAGCTAATTGCCTACTAGCAAGCTAGTTAGTAAGGAAACTAGTCATCTAGCTATAAGGAAACAGACGTTTTGCAGATTCACCGTTTTGGTAATTACAATCTAGTTTGCAAAAACTGGACAGCAAAACCTGCATCTATTTATTTCTGGTTTAGGCAATGAAAAAGAAAGACAAAAGAACCACGGTACATGTTTGTGAAGCTCAAACTATATCTTAACTATGTATGACTTATAGACTTCTCATCACATTGAAGTGTTTAAGTCAGGGTTACACAGACATGTCAGAGGAAGGTGCTTCATGCGCTGCTCAACAAGTGGGCCACAGGCTTTTAACGGGGTTGTTCGGTAGTGTGCAATGAGATTTTGTCATCCCTGAGACCGTCCTTCGCTGGGCAATTCGAGCACCAATTGTGCGTTGCCTTGTAGGGTTGTCGCCACAGTAGGCACTGAATGGTCCAGATTCAAAACCAGATCATGGGGCCTACATGTGAACTAAAACAGTGCTTAACGGGTTGAGCCACCCAGGCTTTTAATTGTTGATTCACACCATTACATGGACAGTGTTTAACGAATGGATCAGCTGTTTATGAGACAGTGCCACCAGATCTCATGGGTGAGCACAGAACCCAGCTGGAGGGTAGAGAATTCTAATGAAAGCATGCCTTGCCAAGTGAGAGAAAGTTTTCACATACGGGAATAAATAATACGTATTGGTAATGCATATTTTCACTTCTATTGTTTACTTTCTTTTCTTTCTCCATAAAGGCGAGCTATTGTGGTGGTGATGTTGTTTTATGATGAAGACCCATTGTATTTGTACTAAAACAAAAGGTGCACCAATTTCTCCAACCGAAAGATTAATGGAAAGGTGGTCCAGAATTTTGTGCCAGCTGCCATTTCTGATTGCGGCACCATTCATCTCCCTGTTGTTTAAAAAATGAATCATTTCGTAAATATTGTTGCCTGTTGTCCTTCTCATTACTCATGTGAATGTTTTGGTGCAGTTATGAAAACCAGGAAGAATATTTGTGAATTGGCAACTGGCTAGTAAGGCATGGCTGGGATTAAAGTAAATTAATTTAGTTGAAGTTGAAACAGAGAAGCATTATTTTATAGCTGAATGATTTTGCATGTCTCAAATGAATGTGACGTTCCAGTAAATAGAATATATGTTAAGCACTGCAGTGGAACTTGTTTTATAGCTTTAATTTGTCCTTAGTCATTTTTTAAAGTGCAATGCTTATATGCAATGCATAACTTATTGTATAGCTTATAGGCTTGTATATACTTTAAGGCATGTGTGTGGTTCTGCTGTATTTCAGTTATATAAATAAAATTTGTGACAGAATAAGAAAATAATTTAGTTTTTCACATTCCATAAAAAATAAAGCATTGATGTAGGAGGCATATTCATCTAATCCATTTCTCACACCTACAGCTACAAAGATTGGGTCCTGGACAGGGTGATGTATGGGATCATGGCACTGTCTTGGCTTTGGCAGGAAGGAATAGTGTGAAATGAATTTGTATGGGCATCCCAACGTCCACAATTAAACGGCTAAATGGCATGTCTGTGATGTGAAACGTGGATCATATTGTCATGTAGGAGTGGAATGTCTTGGCAGCTCTCAGCTGGCGAGAAGGCTTGTGTAATGGTGCTAAGGTAAAATGGAGGAGCTCTATCAGAGATGCCGTCTCTTACCGCAAGAAAACTGTCTGTCACCTCCTGTCTCACGTTCAGCAGCACCCTGCGCCTGACGCATTTAATGAAGGATTCTCTGAAAATATACTGCCTCTTTCTTCTCCACTCCCTGGAATATCAAAGTATCTGGTCTCTCTGGGAAAGAAGGGAGGGAAAAAAATCAGTGGAGATGGTTACCCTGGTAACAAGCTTACTTGAGCAAGGCTGCCAGAATAGGGGGAAAATAAAACATTGACAAATTGTATTTTATTTCAATTAGACCTATTTCATTTAATGGTATTTCCATGTGCGGACATATTGAGTTTTATGTGTGCTCATGCATTATTATATAAATGAGGATGATTCCTGTCTGTGTTTATGTGCGGCTACTACTTTTCAGTTAAACCTGAACAGGATTATATTAGAATATCTATTGGGTGTTCTAGTCACATTCCCAATCTGGCCCTATAGTTTACTGGTTGCACACCCCCCTTTGTATTCTCTATCTACCCCCCTGGTTTCCCCAGGTCATCACTGGGAATAGGAAATCTGTTCTTATTTGATATCTCTGCTTAAATAAAGGTGAATAAACACATAAATGCATTTCTTCTCACATGCATTGACTATGGTGCGCTTAATGAGAGTGCATGGTGACTGATGGCTGTCTGCTGCCTGGTCTCTGCACTTCACTGTCTAGGTCAAAAGTCTCTGGCCTAGATAAAAAAATTTTGTCCTTAATGTTGACATTACAATGCAAATGTTAGTTTTTTTATGTGCTAAATATGAGTTCAGCGCTCACCAAAATCACTTATGTGTGTTTATTAAGAAAAAAACAACATTTTTTGGAATTGTGATTTTAGTGCAAATGGTTATTATTCTCAGCTATTGGTAGTTACAATATTGTTGGAGTCTGACCTGTGCAAACACTGCCTCCACTCCATGCTTTGCTTCATGTGTGGAGCCGCTAAGGGACAGGATTCATGATGAAGGACAAATAGTTTTCCTCTCGGTTTCCCTCGGCAGGTCGTCCTGTGCTTCACCTGAATATCCAAACGCTGTAACTGCTGTTGCGCTTGTAATTGCTGTTACACCTGTTGTTGTGCCGTGGTGACAGGTGAACTCTCAGGTGATCGGGAAATCGTTTCAGGGGTCCCGACAGCACGGTCCCCGGCCGAGTCACTCGAGAGACTTAAATAAGTGCTGCCCCGCCGCCGCTCCGCGCGGCACTCTGCATTACAGAGATGGATTGCGCTAACGGCGCGGCGCGGGTCCGGGGGTCTGCCCAGCGCGCGGTGTGAAACCGTTTCACGCCGCACGGAAATTGAGATAAACTCTGACCCGCCGAACCATCCAGGAATCACCGTGAGAAAACAGGCCTCTCTTTAAATGTTGGCGGCTTGCGCTCGGAGACAGGTCCCGCCCCGGCCAGATACGGGGCCCATTCGATTACGATTACAGATTGCTGCCGGCGGCCAACGTTCCCCAGCTCCCCCTGTCCTTCGCCGCGCGGCGTAATAAGCCGCTTGCTTGCACGCGGAGCTGTGGAAAAATAACCTCTGGAGACTTCAGTCTTCATGTTACCCTGTCAGTTGTATTTGCTGAGATGGAGTTCTGATTTTCCTCAGCGGTCAGAAAATCCACTTAATCATTTTTCTGCGACCTATTGGAAAAAATAGTAAACAATGTGGACAGTTTTTAGAAGGTGAAGCGTTCTCAATCATGTTGTTTTGTACGAACCATTCTGCAGAGAATTTGGGCTGTAATTTAACTACAGTATCCAAACTACTGTAAGCTGCTATGAAGAGCTTGTGCAGACTCAGAGCTGGGAACTGGGCCTCGTTTTACCAACTGACTAATAGCCATGCAAGGCCTACAGAGGCATGTTGAAGGGGCTATGGTGTTATTCTCCACAATTACGGTCATTAGAAGGAGCAAGAAGAACCCCAGGCATTGTGGAGGCTTAAATTAGGAGTTCTGTCAGCCTGGAGAAGGATAATGTGGGCAATTGTTTTTTGATACTGTCCTTGCACGGAGTCCTGATTACTACAATCAGAAAGGTCAGTAGGCTACGCGCAGGTTGTGACTGGGAAGGGTAGGGCTCACTGACTGGCTGGGATCTTTTCTACCCACCTTCCTTACGACTGCATTGTCACAGTGCACTCGAATATCACGTTCTCAGGTCCAGTGGGAGTTTCCTGCAGATATTTTATTTAGTGCCTTTTGTACAGTTGGTATTCACAGGGAAGTGTTACGGTCAAACACCACATACATGTACCGCAGTGGTGTCCCCAGCTGGGATTCGTACTCATAACCTGGATCCAAGATGTTAGATGAACTAATCTCATATTTTGTTTGTTCTTTATCATGTACTCTCTGAGAAATCCCTTTTGCCAGCCTCGAGTTATTGCAGCTGCCCACACTTATTATTTTATTATTATTTATTTTTTTAAGAAAAAAGAAAACCAACAGTACTTTCTGGTCTCCAGTACTCAGGAAGCTATGGGGCATTGTGACCTGTCAAAGCCAGTTTCTTCCTGCCTCGGCTCTCTGTGTGAAGGGGTTCAGGTATGACAATGCATCTCTAAAATCACAGTGCATTGTGTCGTAATTGTGAAAAAAAGTGTCTAAAATTTTTTTGATTGCTTGATTTGGGTAGAAAACGGTACTGGCCACTACAGTCTTTAAATACAAAGAAATGTGTATGATATAATTTCTGCCCCCAGACATATGAAGTGTCTGAAAATACTTCCCCATTTATCATTGCATCTTTCTCTTCTCTCCGATGTGCACCTCCAATGTGTCATGCTCCTTTAGTTATGATGTATGTTTGCTCATTACATATTCACAATTTACTCAATTTCCTGTAACATCATACCCAGATTACTGTGATGGCCTTGACCTTTATGACCAATAAGGGAGATTTGTGCAGTCATTCATAAATGTCAGTGTCCTTGGCAGTGACAGGGGCCCATGCCATCCTCCTTGAGTCTTTTGCAATTCATAAACATTGGTTACTGGGGCTTCTAGCATTCCTGTGACACTGTTAAAATCAGAACCATTCCACTTTCACATTCCTTTGCTATTAAGATGATTTGTAAAAGGTGTGGCGTGTGGATAAAAGTGCTTTTTGAATCGATTAGAAAATGTACCCTTTTTGCGGTGTGGATAAAAATGAAATAATATAAGGAAGAATTAGAATTAATTAGAATAGCATTAATAACAGGATCTGCTGTAAATATTTCAAAAAATAATTTTGATTCCTACTGCCCCCTCTCCTAAAATGTTAAGTTCTGTCATACTCCTTTATGCCAGCAAAGAGAAGGCGGCTCAAGCATCATATATCCCTTGAAACCTTTTTAATGTAGCAAGCCTCAGCATTTCCATTCTGTAGTGAAACAATAATCTAATTTACATGCAGGGTTTGCATCAGTTGTAATTACGGTACCCTGTTATTATCTTATAAGAATAACAGTAAGGCAATGATAATCTCAGTTTATTGCAGACGTCAGTCAGACATTGACTTCATGTAAGGCTGCATACTACTGTCACGTAATTTAATAAAATACAGATTCTGGTACCGCTCAATATGAATGCCCTCATCTCTCTTCCAAATAAGGTAGAGCTTTGCTGGGCATTTTCACTTCACCGCACACTACGAAAGTTATTAAAAGGTTTAGGCCTGTGCCTATTGACTGTGTAGCCTGGTTTTAATACCAGCTGAGTTACTGAGTTAATTAGGTTTTATTAAGCTGCTTGCTGAACACAAGTCTGAATGTTATATCTCTAAAACAAAGTTTTTGCATTTAAGAACCTACGTAAAAATTATTTGAAAAACGATGCTTAAATGGCTGCTGTTTTTGAAAAGTGCTGAAAATGAACTTTAATACACATTCTTGAAAGAGGCCCTTATTTTCTATTACACTGATACACATCCCCCCCTGGATTTATGAATGAGAATATTAATGTGAATAAGCCCAGCTTGGGAGACGGAATTTAAATATGTTTGATTAGTGTGAGAAGTTTTCAAATCTCTTCTTGCTCACAGTGAGCAGAAAGTGTTATCGTCATTCTCTCAGGAATTTTAGACGCTCTCTTTGCTGCCCTTTGAGTGGGGTTGAATGGGTAACAGCTGGTTTTAACCAGGGATTTCTTTGCCACACACAAAGTGAAGAGTGTCAAAGATGGCATTTAGGAGATGTCGGTAAGAATTTTTTTTTTAGGTTTTAACTTAACTTTTACAGTGTTCTGTATTAAGAAGAAATCTGATGCAGTTTTGAAATGGTTACTTTTCTCCAACAGCAGATACACTACACCAAAGTGTGATAATTCAGCCAGTGAGCTTGCTTTAGTTTTCTATCCCTGTTTGGTAGTGAAGAAAAACTCAAAAAGCAAATCCATCCCTTAGAGAACAATTAAGACTTCAGCTAACTCTGTGTATTGCCGTTCATTTGAACCCATCGGATTTGCTAATAAGTTGTATTTGAGCTGGGAACAGATTATTGATTATTGGTTTCACCCAGATAATTCTCAGGGCTTATCCCCTTAGTCTGGTGTGTCTGACACTTCAACATGGCAGCAGTTACCATATGTACTACCTAAAACTATCCAAATGCTTTTGGATTCTTATGGATGTCCACAATTCAGAATTCTGTCATTATGTTCTTGTGAAAGTAAGATTTGTTTAAAATATTTTTTTGTATGTTTAATTTACTGTGCAGTGCACACTGATCGCACGAGAGCCAGTGTATATTTGTATGTAATGCAAGTGTGAAAATTATTTATTATAATGTATGTATATGTGTGGGTTTATGGATCAGTGTAACACAAAAGCGATTTAATCTGTTGAATAACAATGATACATCTGACCTGCATACAGATTAGCTGAACAGGGTTTACCGTGGTGTGTCTGTAAGAACTCTTCTCTTAGGTCATCGTATTGGTCCTTTTGAGAGGCGTTGTGCTCCCCAGGCCACGCCCATGTTAATCCATCCTGTTTGGATGTGACTCAGATATGAGATACTGTGGCTGAACTCAAGGACAGGGAGATCTCCTTTAAGAGCCCTAAAAATATACATTTTAATTTATTTATCTATAAAAAAGAGGCATTTATATTTAACTTGGGTCTGCCAGGAGGACGCGGCACAGCTGTTTCTCCCCAGGCGAGAGAAGCATGTGAGGAGCAGGAAACCATCTCCTCTCCCCTGGGGGTCCCGTAGCGACGGCGGGAATACCCATGAGCACCTGGCTCCTGCCAAACAGATTCCCAACGTCAAATCCTGCTCCGGTCTGCCTGCAACATATCAGCGGCTGCTGCTGTGAGCTAGCAGAAGCTGAGCCGAATTCCATCTGCAGCGCAGATCGGGGTGGATGCTTTTAGATTTTGGAGAGGATTCGATCAATTAAAAGGGGATTATATGTGTCTGGCAAGGCGGTAAGCCAGTGGTGAGGATAAGCGTGTTTTTGTTCTCAGAGACCAGACGCTATCTGATTCTTTGTGAGAAGTAAAGTTCCCGTGCGTCTTGGTTTCAGATCGGGGAGGATGAACGCGGCCTGTGTTTACAGCTGCGGAGCTGACCCCCTGACCTCCAGCTTGAGCATCTTGGTTTTTTTGTATTGAAAATTTGGAGTATGTTATCTTTCAACAAGCCAAGTGGAAAAATGCTCTGTGGAAAAATGAAATGTAGTCATTCTGGGAAAAGCCCTTTGTTTCTCCTATTGACGAATCCAGTGTGTTTGTCAATTTCAATTTCTATGTTAAAGAACGCAATGACAAGTCAGGCAGCTGAGTGCCAAGTATGCCTACGCTCCTCACACTGACACCTTGTACATAAAATCCAATACACAAACACCTCATACTGCGCTCAACACTTGCTACCCAATGCTGCAGCTTGATAGGCAGCTTTTGTTAATTATTGCTGGATGCGAGCTCCCCTGGTGTCCCTAGTTACCTCAGATTAATAGCTTTTTTTATAAGGCTTAGGAGGTATGAGAGGGTGAAACCATGGACAAGCCTCAGCCCTGCTCTCGAGAGGGCCGTGTGAAGCCTGTGCTTTCACGTACTTAGTTGTTTAAATCTTTTACACAGTCACTAG
The DNA here is from genome assembly GCF_013347855.1 of Anguilla anguilla. Taxonomy (NCBI): domain Eukaryota; kingdom Metazoa; phylum Chordata; class Actinopteri; order Anguilliformes; family Anguillidae; genus Anguilla; species Anguilla anguilla. Next base: position 22,207,154 of record NC_049211.1, on the reverse strand, counting down.
AGATTCAGTTCAGCTGATCAATACCTTTGCGGTCTATTTCTGTTCTTGTTCTACAACGCTAGCCTTTTCCCTTACCTATACACTGAATGCAACAGTAGAGTGCCTTCGAGAGATGCTGTAACAAGGACTTTTTTGGTGTTCCTATTTAAAAAATGAACACTTTCTCAACATGGCAGTCACACACACATCGAGTTATGCCATTCTCTTGCCTTGCACGTTGCCATTGAGAAACTGACTTCTCCAGACAGGTAATCAGGTGTGACAGATGGTGAAACGTCACAGCCGAATATGGTCGCTAAGTATATTTGAGTAATAATTTGATCGCATTCACGAGTGCAAAAGCAAGCGGCCATGTTTAGTCATCAATGAATATTTCTGATGAATATTTCATCATAACATGCAAAATGGAACATCAGAGATTCATGAATACGGAAGACCCCTGTCAGCGCTGGGCCTTGCGCTGTTACCGCCGGGAACGTCTTTCTACATTTTAAAAGTCTACACTGGAGCGCTTGGCAGCAGCGTGGTGTTGTGATTGCAGCGCCAGACTTGGGTGCTGAAGGGAATTTAGTACGGTACGGTACCTTTCTCAGGGTACTCTCTAGCATTCTTTAGAAACTGCTTTGGAATGCATTGTAAGTCAACTTGTATCGGTAATTATTCATGACAGATAAAATTGGTATTGTCAGCGCTCTTGTACTAGTGTAGTCTTGGAAGAATTTAGGAAAGCCTGCTGAATTCACAAGGTTTGATTTGATAGCTGTGGGGAATCAAAATGTTCCAATGGAGTCTTAAATCTCTAAACACCTGTGCATAAGTCAGTACCGCAGATGATGTCAGAAGTGGGAACGTATTTTCAGGGAAACATATTGAGCCATTACAACATTGTCGAACATGAAAATACAAATCACAATGTTATTACTTCACTGTAGCCAATCTCTGCCTAGATTGCCTGCCAACAAGGAACCCAGAGCCTCTGATAAATTAATGTTGACAATTCATTCATGCCAGTGGAATTCCACTTTCGCCGCCATTTTGGAGCTGAAAACGCTCGGGACGGTCCACAGCCTAGCGGTAATGCTTAGCTGCGTACATCAGTGAATGAGCGAGAGTGGCACTCGTCTGCTGCTGCTTTGCACTCCAGTGCTTATTGCGTTCGGGGCAGTCCCAGGAGAAAAGCGGGGCGTCTCCTTGTCCCCCAGGCAGTGCGCTGCACTCTCTTCGCTCGGCGGATAATTCATGCTGAACAGATGCCGCCCGATGCAGATTTTCGACTAAGCGCAGGTTTCATAAAAAAAGAATCCTCGCCTTCGGAACGTTGGAACGGCCGCGCTGCTGGAGCGTTAGCCCAGGGTGGACTCATGGCGGTGGCACAGAGCTGTGACAGTGTGACAAGCAAAGAGGCTGTTTAGCATGCGTAGCCCTGGCAAAGTCAGAGAGATTCTGTGTGTTCAGCAAGGAAGAACTTCAGGCTGGGGTGCATTTTAGAATGTTACTAAAATAAAATAAATAACCAGGAACGGTAGACACATTTCGTTCAGGTTTGAACTACGGATGGTTATATTATTCAGCATTTTTGTTTTGTTTTGTTTTGGTTTCGCTTGTTTGTGTGTTATGTGGTGCAAAATACATTTGATTAGTTTTCAGATGTCTTTATATTCTCTACCCAGTAAATCAGTGACTGAACTCTACTTTGTGTTGTACACTTTATTGTAACACACTGTTGGATTAATCTGGGAGCTCATGGGTAAATATCAGTTCAGCAGACCAATTTCCGGCTGCCGTTTTGTTTAGGAAGGTTGTGCTTTTCACCGCTTTTAATTTGGTGGGTCTCCTTTCCGCTCCCCAAGGGGCATCCAGACTGGTAAGGACTGAGGTGAAGCGGTCAACTGATTCAAGTGAATCTGAAAAAGTGAGACCAGTAATTACTGTGACACCAGATCCCAGGTCTCACACTTCACAACTTTTAGGGGGAGAGTTTGGTTTCAGGTAAGAGGGGGATGTGGGAAAGGTAGGAGGGGAAGTTTGGAATGATGTGATAAACTGTAAGAAAGGTAGAGGGTCTGGCATGTGTGAGGGGTGTGTGTGGTAGAATTTGGTATGAGGTGAGGGGAAGGTAGAGATATGCTTCTTTCCCCAATAGCTTGCCTCTGCCTGGTACGCACCTTCCCCAGACAGCACACCCCACTAGCCAGGGCCCTGCATAAGCAGCAGATGAACAAATCTCTCAGGTGGATGAAAAGTAATGCGCGGAGTGGAGGAAGTGACCATGAAGGAGAGCGGGAACAGAGCGCGTTTAGAGGTGTAAAATGGACTTTGCGTGCTGGGAGTGTGTGGGGAGGGAGGCATGCTGGGACTCCGGAACAGGCCACAGGCCTCTGGCAGCTGTCACAAATCGTCACTTTGACATCCCGTTTTGTTGACTGTCACCCGCAGTCACTGTGACATCCTGTCTTGGTTAGCAGTAGTTTCTCCTCTCCTGCCCCTGAACTTGATGACACTTACATGTAGCTATACAAGACACTTCTAGGAGCTAATCACTGGTCTAGAGCCAGGGGATAAAGCCTTCTTCATCACAAGAGGACCTTTTGGAGTAGCTCTCCCTAACCAGCGTGTAGTGATGTGCTCTCCTACATTGTGCATGAACATGCAAGTGCCCTTTCTCATCTTTCTCACACTCACTCACTTTCTCACTCATTTGCTTTTACTCACTTGCTAGCTTGTTCTTTTTCAGTCACACACTCACTCCCTCTTAGTCTCTTGTTCCTTTGTTTCTCCCCTACTTACTCCTTCAGAGCTGTTGTTTGGCTGTCTTAGTTATGGGTAAGCTCTTGTTTGGAGGCACTGAGCTCTTTTCCGTGCTTTTAATGACTCTGGAAAAGAGAAGACTGTTCCACAACTGTGCAAACAAGCATGAAAACTGATAGCAAATGCAAATTCCCTGGAAATGCACAACAAATCACAGTAAGTGCAGTGGTGTTCCAGGATTGACTTACAGTGCATGGGCAGTGCAGACATTTGTGCAGATGACTTGCCTGTGCCATTCTCTAACCTTAACTGGCTCGACTGATTGGTGTCAAACAACTAACACTAGGCTGTAACGTTGAGTGTTGAGATTCTGTGTCTGTGCCAATGTGTGTCTGGAAAATCAATGTAGTTTAAAGAAATCTTGAAACCAATCTCAATTTGTTTGTTCCACCACTTTTTTTTTGTTGCACTTTTTGTTGGAAGCAGTTTTTTATTTTATTTTTATAACTGCCTCCTCTGTGTTTTTGCTTTTCCCATGATGCCACAAGTGGCTCACAGGGGGTGCAGCGAACACCTCTTTGTATATATCAGCAATGTGCTGAATGCTTATTAGAGGTGGAGTTACAGTCTAGCGTAAACCTGCTCCACACCTTTGTGCATATGGCAGTCAGAAGGATATTATTTGAAATTGCCTTTAAAGAGAACAGCAGGAAGCTGGATCATCTTTGAGGTTCCAGAGAGCCGCAACCGTACATTGTCTTTGTCACCACACAGCAATTAAAAGAAAAATAAGGGGTAGTTGGGGAAAATGAGAGGCCTTTGTGGAAGGTTTGATGGAATGGATAAAACAACTTGATACACTTTCATCTTCCTATTTTGAACTACCACTTAGTGAGAGCCCAGATTCTCACTTTCTCCTCCTTTGTGTTATGTTTTCTGCCCATTCATCTACTTTTGCTATCACCTCTGTGGCAGACCAGGGGAGTTTATGAGGATGTTTGGTCTGTCGCTCAGATGAGTCCAGTGCTGTTGGTTATTGTGGCCATTTAAGAGCTCTCCTAATGAGTGTCTCTTGAAAAACTTTCTGCCGACTGCTCCCTATTTTTTCCTTTGGGATCTGCAGAGCTGGGCCGTCATGTGGATGAGTCTGTTGGAGTTGTGAATCGGGGCGGTTGGAGGTCGGAGGAAGGCGATCACAGTGGATGGTAAAGTTGTCACCAAAGAGATAAGCAAATAAGACACTTAACGGGTTTCCTGGTTTCAGTTCTCAGTGAAAAGCTGTCTCTTGGGTCCTCTCAAGTGTATCGCTTGAGTTGGATGACATGCGGAGAAAAACTTTATAGAAGCAGGGTATTCTCTTTAACCCTTTTGTTGCTGGTCTTGCAACCCCAGCTCTGGCTGTGTATTGACAATGTGCAAATAATAAGAGCCCTGTAACTAAATTTTGGTGTTTCATGGGAACACAGTTTATGGGGTACACATTGTGACCCTGCACTTCCTGTGCTGTGCATAATGATGCTTCTGGTCCCTGCAGGTGCACAAACACAATGAGTCACAGACCCCTGTGTTGGACAATGCATTGTTACTGTTTTAGAATTTGGGCTTGCTTGTTATGGTGCATGAGGCTAAGTACCTCTGAATGGCACTGTTACGCCCTGCAGGTGTGCCCACTTGCCCTTGAGGGTTCTTTGGTGGTGCTGCTGCTGCAGTATGAAGCCTGTAGGCCTAATTACTGGCAAAACCAATCAAAAATCAGTGCGGTGTGAGTGTGTTTATTCAGTTGTGGCCTGGGCCAGATCCAATCAAAATTTAACAGCTCCATCTGCTTTGGAAGAAATTATAAATCCATTGTGCTAGGAGAGGTTAATGTTTGTAGTAAGCACCTCTGTTAAAATAACTTCAAATATTCTGCTGGGATTTAATTAACTTTTTTGTTTTGGTTTGATTTAGATTTATTTCCGGACTTGCTGTGTACATTTGGAAAGGAATAATCTACCAGCAACACACTGAACAGCCTTTGGCACTGAGGCGAGAGATGAGAGGACATGGCATCCTCTGGACAATGCTTTTCAGATATGTGACATGCTATATAAAGGGTATGGAGGCATCCTCTGGATTACATTAGGTTTGCTATTAGAGTTGCTATTCTATCATCTTAAATCCAAAAAAATCAAAGAGCTGTTTACAGCATCTTGGGGCTGGAACATGAAATAATTCTGTGGAACCCCCAATGTGATGTAAGAGGTTGCTTCTAACCAACAACCTGTCCAGTGCTTATAACTAATGCACATTTGTTACACTTGACTTTGCTTGCTCCACAGAAAATGGGGGAGTAGACATGATTTATTGAAAGTTGTGCACCTGTTACAATTTTCAAAAACAAAATGAGGGTGTAGCTGTGTCATTAGAAATGTTTAGCCATGGGCATGATGGCAGTCCCACTCTACTCCATATGAAGCCACTTAGATTTTGTTTTTGTGCCAGGCTGATCAGAAATTTTATATTTTAACTTTGATTCCTAAACTAGTTACCGCCTTGTGAGTTATTTTTTAAAAGATTTACAGATTTACAAATAAAATAAAATAAATAAGAGAAAGGTGTGACGTGGAAAATGCCTTGGCTGTATATTGTTTTTAAGATGGAAACAAGTAGGCCTATTAGGAAGAAGCACTGTGTTAGAGGATTTGATTTAAGATTTCAAAATTACGGTGCGCTCAGCAAAAACATGTCAACTGCTGTTATGCAAATTACATCAGAAGGAAATACTTAAATGATTAAATAGATTAACAAAGTAAGAAATATGTGCATATATATTACTGTAACCAAAGTATCTGCAGCATGTGGCACACAATTATGCCATTATGTGTTGTCTTATTCTTTTTTTTAATAAAGTTACTAGAATTTGTCTGCCACTGCCCTTTACTTATCCACAGCATATATTCAAATGTCAATTGAGCATGCTCACAAAACAATCAAACCAACCAGTAATAGTCAAGAACTCTGCCTCTTAATGCAAATTACAAATGCCACAGCTTTCACACTGAATGGGCTATGACATATACTTGGAAACAGCACTGGGCAAGCTTTGCTGTAACAAAGCAAAGGGTTGGTCTTTGCAGGTACATCAACCAGGATGTGCAAATGGATAACTGATTTTCTGATTCATGATTCTAGATTTGAGCAGATCAGCACATTCTGGCCACTAATCTCAGGGAAATTAAAAGATTTATTCCACATACTGTAAGCAGCCTATTAGTAGAAATTGCTCCAGGAAAAAACTATTTCCCTTTCAGGCGTTCATACCCTCCAGCTTAACTTTTGAAGTTGATTTCAATTTGGCAGTTGGTGAAATGTGCCTACTTCATCAGAGACAACAGCGAAAGTTGAAATTAAATTTTTTTTGCTGTTCAACATGGCCACCACTCTTGTTTTGCTCCCCATTGAAAAGAATGTTCAATTTGTTTTGGCAATTTTGCACTCAAGTCTGGTCTGTGTGAAAACTGTGCTACTCCAGGAGGGCAACCATGAAATACGTGCAATTTTTAAAACAGAAACACGAGTGCAGGTGAGAGTGATTTTTCCTAGCCTCTCAAGCTGTCAGCGCTCTCTCCATCATGAGGGCTCCCCGGAGCATTTGAGCGAGCGCCCCCTTCTGCGGCAGTCACAGACCCGCGCAGCGATGTGAGAAACCCCGCCTGTTAACTGCCCGCCCTCTCCGGGCACTCTCCTGCTTTACGGGCTTTCACAATTAAATTGATTATTTATAACTGTTGTATCCTAACCGTTTGCTTCCCTATATAAAGGCGATGCAGTTATGCACAGTTTACAAGAGGAGAGGAGAGCCATGCTGTGAATATTAATTGACTGAGTGCAATCAATTTTTGGCCTGTTTGCTTCTCTCTCTCTCTTTCTTTCTCTCTCTCTCTCCCCCTCTCCCTCTCCCACTCCCTCTCCCATCTTCTCTTTTGTCCTCAGGCATCCCTGAACACAGTTCTCCCATTCCCATTCATCAAGGGAATCCGGAAATTTTATATGCTAATTTGACCTCAACATTAGCATGTTCCTGTTGCTCGTTAGCGGCAGTTGTTGCCTCACCATGTCCAGGCGTCCAGTTGTGACCTCTCGGATCTTCTGAACCGTTGTCATGGAAAGCATAAAAAACCCTAAGCCATATTTTTGGATGCAGTGGGGTTGGTCCTGCCCTGGGGGTGTGCTGTATCTCTGCTGGCTTGTCTATCTCCCTGTCCCAGAACTGGTAATAGGTGGTGCAAATGATGTCCTTGCAGATTCTGCATCCTAAAACAGTGACAGGTGCCATTCACAGATAAGATGATGCATCAAAGGACAGCGAGAACTGAAATTAACTTACTGGGAGTGGTGGTCTACTTCAGTGCTTCCTTCAATAATCAATAATCTATGTGCAGTTTGTTGTGCGAGGAATTTGTAGCAGTAGCAGTAGTAGACAACTTACTGGTATCCTCAAGGGTGAAATAGATTTAATGGCAGAATCTTAAAAATATTAACCCACAATTTGGACAAATTACATGATTAAAAATAAATATAAACAGACATATATACATATACATGTTGTAAACAAAAAAAATCAAAGACTGAGATTCCAATGATATATACCTGCAATTAGTGTTTTACGAGCTTGATCAGAATATAATTGCTGTATTTATGATGCCTCACTCTTTTAAACCCCTTTACAGGCACTATAAAAGATTCAGTAACATAGACTGCTATTGAGGCGACTACACAAAGTAAATAAACTGAGTACATTTTTGTACATCTTTGTTAATTATGAGTAGACGATCCCTCTGAGACACTGTATTTTGCCTGTGGTGCTGGTAGATCCATCAGTGGTGTTCCAACAGAACGCTCATCCATTTCCCTTGATATTGGGCTTCTAAGCTTCTAAAGCCAGAGAATGTGGTTCCAGAGCCTGTTTGCGCTTCGTTTTGATTTGAGTGAGTTGCATGCCTCCGGCTGCAGCATGCTGCGGTTTTTCACAATGCTCAGCGCGCCCTGTCGCATTATGCGCTGCACGGCGGTGGCAATGCGGCTGTCGCAGTATAGTCCGCAGTATGTCCGTTTGAGCCTCGTTCCCGTTCTCTGCTTCTGGCTCGTGAGCAACAAGCACTTCACATACACTGTGAATGTGTGCTCCAGACCAATGTCAAATGCGTACAATACACATTCAGATTTGGCTCACGCTGCAAAATTTGAATACACTCCAGCTCATCCATGATAATTTTCAGCAAAACATGTTACTAACCAAAAAACACAACTGTGTGAGATAATTTTGTTTGGAGTATTAGTGAATTTTTTTGTTTTTTTATTAACATTTTCAGTAATCTGCTGGATTTGTGCTGGTGTCTAAAGGGTGAAAACATTTCAGATGATTATTTCACTGCGGTCGGGTGCGCTCACGACGGGAAGAACCTCTCGCTCCGCAGAAGGCAGCTGTGGCATGCGCGCTCTCTCCGGGGAGGCGACATAACCAGGTTCCAGCAAAGCGTGAGGATGGAAACGCAGTGTCAGGCCCTCGTTTCCATGGGGCGCTTGTTTTTCACTTGTTGTTTATCATGCGCGGGGGCTTCTACCAGATTAAGATGGAGGCTCCCAGGTCCCCCTCCCCCGTCAAAGTCATTAATGCAGAATCGGCAGAGGCAGCCGAGGCAGGTGTGGAGGCCTGTGGAGGGGATGCGTGGGAGTTGTTATGTAATCATGGTAATACGGTGGGGGAAGAACAGAGGGCTTTCCTGTCTCAAATCAAAAATCTCAGATAAGAGCTTGAATTGTGTTCTAAAAGAAAGGTATCATTATTTTTTTTAGTATTAAGAATTTGTTTCAAATCATAGTTGTAATTTAATGTTACTATTTTCATAGTATTGTCAATTTAATTACTATTACTTGTGGTAGTTGTAGTGGTGGTAGTGGCATTCTGCATGTACTGTAAAATATGTATATGATGTATAAATGTAATATCTGTTTGTAGTCGTATTAAAACTATGTACAAAAATTTCATATGGAATTTCACAATGCCTGAGGCACCCATGAGACACATTCTGTAATATATTTTGTATTCCGTATTCCATTCCTTTTTTGGGCCATCATATTTTGAGAAGAGATTTGTGATTATCTGGGGTAATCGCATACACACTCTTCTGAATCTCAGGAGGACAAGACACAAGAAACCTTCTTGGTAGCATTGGGCTTTACGGGCTCTCGCTGTTGTGTTGAGCGGAAGAGTGAACCGCACTCGACCGCACTCTACCTTCCTGTGTAAAGCTGGCCTCGCATTCGGCTAAACCTGGGGAACTGTCATGTGTGGCAGAATGTTGATGATGGACCTAATGATGCACCATCCGTGAGAACAAATCCTTTATGGCAAGTATCTGTCATCTCCATGGTTTCCACTGCCTCTGATTTCTGAATAAACAGTACTGCATGCCCTTCGGTACATACAGAGGAAAAAAGATCCTGCTTTTATTTTTCGGTGGCGGGGGTGTGTGGGGGGTGGGGGGCTGTAAATATTTGATGCTGAGCTAATTGCAGACATGGAGTTTTTCGGTGGATATGGGAGAGCTCTCATTGCCCACTGAGCCTTGACTACAAAAACGCTGTGCAGTCAGAGACAGATGGTAAAGAAAGCGGGGGCTGTTCCTGTGACCAAAAAAAGAGTACTGGTCCAGCATGCTTTCTCTTCCCATTCCGCTCTGTTTGATGTTATTGTCGGGCTATCCCCTCAGCAGCCGTCTGACAGCGGTAAACTCTCCAGTGAGCGCTAACGTCAGCCTTGAGTAGATGATTACAGCTCACGCTGCAGAAGTGCAATTTTCAGATTGCCGCAAACGCAATTATTGCATTTAAATTAGACAGACTTCCATCACCCACCTACTTGACCACAGAAAAGCCCAACCATTTCGCTTATGGCCTCTCAAAAAGAATAAAAGGTGCTCTTTTGTTATAGGGAGTCAAGAAAGGCAGACCAAGCCAAAAATTACTAAAACATTGAATTTTTTATTATTATTATTTTTTAAAATTGATTTGATCAGAAATAAAGTGATTAAAATAGCCCATCTGTGGGGACTGAATCATTCATCTCATTTATACCCTGACAAGGAGAGGCTCACGTCTTAGAAATCCACTGTAAATGTCAGTCGGTTTTGAAACAGGGAAAAGCCCGTGAAACCTGCATTATCACCGTCTCCGTGGTCAGCGCTCTAAACTCCTGCTTGACGTCTGCATGCGTGCCGCGAGCCTCACCGGGCGACCATTAGGCGCTTTGCGCATGGCTGGGTCTGTTAGGGAGCGCCGGCCGCGGGACGTGCGAGGACCGCCAGCCCGCGCCGGGATTCCCTCGCGGATACATCATGCTGTCAGATGTGCTTTATGTTCGGGGGCGAGCCTCTGTCACCGTTCAATTTCTCGGGCGAGATTGAAACAGCGTGGCACCGCATTTGGAGCGAGGCATGCCTCCTTGGCACCGGTGTCAGGGCGATTGTGTCGTGACCTCTCCATCATGAAACGGAGTTCGCGTCCATCCGTCACCCTCTCCTGTGTTGTGTCTTGATTTGTATGTCATTGGGATGGCTGGGACCAGCATGTTTACCCAGGATGCAGTATTAATCTCCGCCGGGCCTGCTGCTTGGTCAGCACGTCTGTGATGAGAGAGACGAACGGCTTCCTTTGCCTTGCGGCAGTGTGTCACACTCGCGCTTTCGTCTGAGAAGGCGATTGTTTGAAAAGAATGGGTCCTTATAGACCAGGGATCTGAAGCTCAAGCTCAAATCCTGCAGGGCCGCTGTTCCTGCACTTAAGTGCTTATTTAAGTCATTGATTGGCCAAAGAATCCGCGCACCTTGTTTCCCAGGCTTAAATTGGCTGCTGATCGGAAACCGGCAGACATCACAGTAACCAACAGAGACTCTGGCCCTCCAGGAGTGGTGTTGGAGACCCCTGTTTTAGAGGGGAAGGCTGGGTAACAGTGAAGAGGTTGTTAAAAGCTACACTTTGAAATGCTTGTCATTATTGTGAATTTTCCTAAAAAATATTCTTCATTCAAGTGCTGTATTTATTAGATTTTTTTTTTTTTTAATCACATGATAATTGAAAAATCACATGTAAAAAATATAGTCAAACACATAAGTATAAGACCAGAGGCATAGAGTGAACCATAGTCATTTTTTCACTTTTTTACTTTTTAACCTTTTCACTCCTTCAAACCCAATTAATGGTCTTTTTTCATCATATAGCCTATTTCACCCCAGTTTGAGCTTTGGATTTTGATCAATACCAACATGGCTGTGCCCTGGTAAATATTTATATAAAATTGGAAATTGCCTTCACAAGTATATGTGGATTATTTGTTTTTTTAAGTTCTTCAGAAATTAAAGAAAATGTTTCAAGGACATTATGATATTGCACATTACTTATGGCAGTTTTTGACAGTTCTCAGCAAGTACATGAAAACGTGTGCAAGTAACATGGGGCAAGATTTAAGTACATAAAGCGCACAGCCTAAATTGTGGCCTGATGAGGGTATATCGGTGCAGTCACATTTGGCCTGAAATTAAAGTCATATTTACTAAGGCTACAGCTAATTACACAATCAGTGATTAGGACTGCCTACTAACAGTATTTTGCGTATGAAGCAGAGCTTAAAAGGCACTGTTCAAAAAAATGCCTTTGATATCTTTATTGGGTGTCGGGAAATTTATGTATCTCAGGAGTTGAAATACAGCGGCGTGAAAAAGTATTTGCCGCCTTCCTGATTTACTTTATTATTGCATATTTGCCACACTGAATTGTTTACATCTTTAGACAAAATGTAATATTAGACAAATGGAAGCACAAAACACATTTTTAAAATGATTATTACATTTATTTACACCCATATCACCCATATGAAAAAGTAATTTCCTCTTAGTTAATCAACCAGTTAACCAAATTTAGGCTAATTGATAATTAGTTTCGGTAAGAGCCACAGTAAGAGCCATTATCTCCACATGGAGAACACTTGGAACAGTTAGGAATCTTCACAGGAGTGGCCGCCAATGCCAAAACCAGGAGGACCAGGAAATTCTTAAGGAGAATATCTGATCATCTGTCTATGAGCCGAAGCTGAAGCATAATTGGGTTATGCAGCAAGACAATGATCCAAAACACAAAAGCAAGTCCACATCTGAATGGCTGAAAAGAAACAATATGAAAGTTTTGGAATGGCCTTGCCAATGGAGATGTTATGACAGGACCTGAAATAAGCAGTGAGCAGAATGCTCGAAAACCTAGCAATCTGTCTGAATTAAACCAGCTCTGCAAAGAAGAGGTGGCCAAAAGAGTGTGATACGTTTTGCAAAGATCCTTTTTTGAGTGCATCTCCTAGGCCTGTTCATGTGTCTCCATCCTGCTTGCACCTTGATTTACGTCTGTAAATAGTTGAAAATGGCTTAGTACATCTGACCCATAGTATGGTCAATATGGGTTTGCAGATATTTAAAATAAATAGGTTAGGCTAATATATTTTTAGTAATGTGGCCTGCATAAAAAGTCCTTGACTAGCCTTGATACTATTCAGCAATTTTTAAATTAATTATAAATCATTGATACTGCATTGTTTGTAATAGCACATTAATAAATTCCACTCACGTTTAGTATTCCCTTGCTTTGTGTGCAAAATTCCCCTTGTGCCCGTAAAAATAACCCAAGACTTCACCTGCTGAAGTCAGATGCCCATTAAATGAATGCAGGTACTACAATTTGACTATGTATTTTTGATTCATAGGGAAGTTATTACAGCTTTATTAAGCATTTATTACCATTTATTGCGCTATCATGAAGTAGTGCCAGGTTATCATCAAGTTGTCCCTGGCATTACAGGAGCTACCATGCTGTGGATCATTGAATCAGCTTGATTGATTAGTACTTCCCGTAAGCCAGATCAGTGAGTGCAGAGCACCTACACATCCCTGACTTTGGACCTGCAGGCCTTGGTTTCCGTGATTCAGTGAAGAACCCATACATGACATCAGGGGAGGCGTTGTGGAGGGTAAATTGGTATCCAGAAAAAAAAAACGGTCCTTTGTTCAGGTGACACAAATCAAACGGCCTTCATTTTGTCAGGTAATTTGTTTCTTTCACGTGCTTGAGAATGTTTTCCCCTATTAGACACTGACAGGATTGTCTTCGTGAGTAATGCTTTGAAATATGTTTTTATCATGGCAGTCTTGGGTGGTGAAAGGTTTCAAGGAAAATAGCCAAAAGGGTATGGCCCTTCTGACAGACTCCTGCTTTTAGTTTCTTGGATTGTGGTGCATGGGAAAAGCTGCTTTCTCACCATGAATCAGTTTCCATTAGCACTAAGCCATCCTTTTAGATTTAAATATTTTTATGAATGTACAGTTTTCCCAAGACATTCATTTGACACAACATGTTTGATTTGGATTACTGTATCCAGTATCCTGTGACTGATCGGACTGATTGAGCCACAGGTCAAGTTGAAGCCAGCGGGATTCAAGGTGAAAACAGATCCATTCAAAGAAAAAATGATTTAAAATGATCAACGGGAAATTGAGCAGAGAAACAATATGTAATATCCACAGGCATTTAATTAAACTGTTCACTCTGAGGGTTCTTTACTGGCCTTTTAAAGCAATTATTCATGTATTTATTCCTTATGTTGAGTAAATGTGGATGGCACACTTGAAAGTCGGAGGCTCTGATTACTCCACGCATTATTTATTAATAATAAATAATACAATATTTTAAGCCATTTAATCAGTTGGTCATACTGATGCGAGATTGCATTGGAAATATAAGTTCATTTTATAACTAATTTGTATTTACAATCTCTTGATGGTAGAATGCTGATTTAAAGTTATTTAAAAACGTCACTTATAAAGCAAGATGGTATTGTATTATCCCAAAAGGAATGTGAAACGGGTCATTAAACGGGTGTTAAAAACAGGATGATAATATCTGCAAGAACCATGTGTGCTGACATTAAATGCCGGAAGAACAGAAGAGAATTCAGGTTAAAACAGAATATGAAAATGCCAAAGTAATAATCAAAGAGGTCACACAAGGATCAGACAAATATATATGGCATGGATATTGGCAGGCGATTCACACTGGCACTGGGGAGACTGAGACGAGAAAAGAAATATATTTTTCAGACAAAACAGATGAGTGTATCAGTAGATTGTGCTTCAAGGGGAGGAAGCTGAGAGTCTGAAGATAATGGTATGAAGATTGAAGGAGCAGCAGTCACAGTGATGAGCAAGAAAAAGGGTTTGAAGTGGCAGTGAGGAGCAAAGGGGGGTAACTGGGCAACAGAGCGTGTGGATCATGTAATTTATATCAGCAAGATCCTCAAACTTAGAGGCTTTTCAAAGGACTGTGATTAATTGCTTTCTGGTTAGCTGGATAAATTCATTATTTGTATATAAGAAAAGCAAAGAATTTTAAGAAGTGAAAGAGAAGAGAAGCTAGCAAAGTTAATAGAAGGATAGAACGGCAAGCTTAAAAATTGATTTGTAATACGAAAGCACATACATTACCAACTTTTTCTCTCTTGCTCTCTCTCTCTTTCTCTTTCTCTCTCAATTTTGATATCACTGAGCATTTTTCTATGTACCTGACTGGGGCAATACCTTCTTTCTTGTGTTATGCAGGCATCTGGTTTTCTGTTTTCTTTGCAGAATGCAATAGCATTGAATATGCTGTGCTTGCATCTTTTGGTTAAACAAACATTCCCTCCAAGGCATTGATTGTAATTAGCTCAATGTACATGAGGAGAATGGTAAAAGGTTAAGCTATAACATGAAAAGGTCAGGACTATTCAAACTGTAAATGCCTTCAAAATTCCTTGTTGATATTTTGTTTCATTATATTTAAAATGATACTCTAAAAACTGGGTCTTGCTGTTTTAAACTCGGGGAGAAGGGCAATATTAATATTACTGGTTGGCAGGCTTCAGAATATGGAGTATAGAGGTGTTTAACTGAGGTGGGGAAATATTATGAATGGGAGCATTATTCAAGGTTTTATTCAGTTAATTCATATTGAGAGCACATACTCTGTAGAAGAATTTACGAGGATAGATTCCATTATTCCTCAGTTTGATTCACATTCTAATGTGCAGTTGTAACACGCATTATTCAAATCTCTGCGGCCTCGATTTGAAATACCAGTCTGCTCTCTTTCCCTCCAGTAATATGATTGATCCAATCTCGGCTTGTTAAGGCATCTTAACGAGGCAAGGAATCAACAACGGCGCCTTCTTACCGATATAATTGCAGCCCCCTGAAGTCGTCATTTACCAGCTCAAATAGAGGGTGCGGTGCTTCAGCTAATCAAGTGACTCAGCCTTTTCCCTCATAATCTGTCTTCCTGTTGAGGACAGACACTCTCCGAGGGCTGGGATGTGGGAGTGGGAAGGGGATTGAGCATCTGTTGAGGGGTGCATGCTGAGTGAATGAAGGATGGTGATCTTTGAACTCTCATCATTTTGCTCTTTCCCTGCCCGTCTCTCTCCCCACCTCCCTGTCTCACCCCCCTCAGGAGAGGAAGCTTTGTGCCCACCCCTTCATTGAGATCTACCAGGGTAATATGATCCATTTCATGGGCCCTCTAGCGCGCCAGAGTGACTTCTATGTCCCCGAGCTGCGGGAGGAGTGGAGACAGAAGGACAGTGAAGATTCAGAGGAGGACAGAAGGACGGACATCACAGGTATGAGGCCCACCCCCACAGCTTTATCCATCCCCTACTGCTAGTCTCTGTCCCCGTCTTATGCCCCTTCATCCACTCCTCCTCATGGAATGAATATTCGGAAAACATGCACAATTTTTTTTTTTACCGTGGAATGAGTTTTTTTTAAAGAAAGGGCTACGCACAGGTAATGTGGAGGCAGGCTGTTGCGGCGGTGCGTGTGGGTGTGCGTGGGTTTGCGAGCATCAGGCTGAGGATATTGCTTTCCCCTCCTCTGCCCCCCCGGACACACATTAACCTCCTCTAAAAATCACCGCTTTTTTCTTTACAATTTCAGTAAAATGCCAGTGAGAAAAATCTTATTAACTTTTTTACTGAGCTAAAGCCATGCATATAAAGTCAGCTTCCAGCAAAGTGAACCATGTGACTGCCAGCTTCTTCATTGGCTGCAGGGTGGAGTGGTGATTAAGGTTTAAGACTTAGCACCTCGTAAGTGCTAGTTCGGCCCTTGAGCCAAGGCACTGAACTGGAATTGTGTCTGTAAATGTCCAGTTGTGTAATCTCATAGAAAATTAAATGTAGGCCATGCAAGCTGTCCCTGGACAAGGCTTTCTGCTAACCAAATGATCAATGTAAATAATGTCCAAGCATACATCAACACAGAAACTCCATTTCTGTCCTTATACATCATTCCAATTATACAAAAAAGAAAGGACCCTTAATAATTTGGACCGAAAATGGTTTTGGGCTCACCTTGTGAGGTGAAGCAGTGCAAGTTTAGCTTTTGTCGGTCAGCGGTTCGCAGTCAGTGTCCCTGCCGTTTCCCGTGGAGGTGCGACCGCCTGTGTTGCCGGTGGAAACAACCTGCTGGTGTGCTCTGGACGGCAGGGCGATCTGACAAGGCAGTGCTGACTCAGGCATACGGCGAGTTGATTAGACGCTGGCAACTTTAACGGAGGGCAAAGATGTTGTGAAATGTATTTTTCCAGTTGCTGCCCCCGGTATTGATCGCGTCAGTCAGCCGCTACGCGACACCGTGTAATTGCCTTGTCGCCGTGAATACGTCTCACTCGTGAGTCACTAATCAAACGCTAAGAATTACCTCGCCGTGGTTATTTAGCCTGACAGGGCTTGTGAGAAACATAAAACCCCAGTTAGTAGAGGGGAGGTGGTGACTTTGTCAGTAAGCAAATCATTTAATAGGAGGATTGTGACAGAAGATATTGACCAAATTAATATGTTGTGCTGACTGAGCTGAGTGGCTTGTGGTGGGGATTACAGGCTTTTCTTTCCTCTTAAAATCGTTTTTAATAAATGTAGATGGTTTTTCAACTAGCAACCAAAGATAAGACCTATTATTCCCATTGCTGTGCCAATGGGAGATGCAGTATGAAGTGGTGGTGTTTTGAATAGAATCATTGAACATTGAATCCTGTACAACATGACAAGTGGTTCCATCTTTATTGCTGTTCCACAGACACAGGTAAACCCATGTATGTTCAAATTTAAATATTATTAATATAGTACAATCAGAAGAATCTGTTTGTCGTGCTTTACGGTTGGGTTGAGGCATGAAGTCCCCACTCTAGGATTTATTTAGCCTAAAGGAACAGTTTTTCATTGCAGGTCTTTCTGCATTTAAGTAGATTTTTAATTAAGCCGGTTGTCACCCCATTACTAGAGACGCTATTTGTATGTCGTTAATACATTATTTAGTCATTACGGTAGCCAGAGAAAACTGTGTTTTCTGCTTGTTGTACCATTGTTTGTTGTTCAAGGCTAACTGCGACACCATTTAGATTGAACCAGGCCCTCAGAAAACCACTGTATTTCAGGTCATGTTCTGTGGCAATTATTTGAAATAAATTAGGTGTGGAACTGTAACAGAAAACCCATGTCCTGCAAACACCTCATATATGAATCCCCATTCCTGAGGAAGTTGTGGAATTCCCCGTTGGGTATTCTCTTCCCTCTCAGGGAATCATCCATCTAAAGCAACTATAGCATGAACACAAAGATAGCAGTAATACATTTCTACTGGTAGTAATGCTGTTATACGAGGATATGTCTACATAGAGTGCTCTGGGTGCTTGAGCCATTTTTCTAACGGTGCGTCAGGAGATGCCCATCTGAGCTCTGCTGTCACTCACTTGACAAATGGTGATATCAGCTGGGGTACACTGATAAGAGTGAGAATAACTGTGAATGGAATGCTGTTACATGACATTTTATAGGAGCCAGATATCCTGAAGGCTTTCAGCTGTACTGCCATGGATTGATCTGAAGTCACTCATCTAGAATTTTGAGTAGTTCCTCAACACCTGTCAAAAAACTTCCACAGTACAATTTGGATGAGTTTTTTTGTCTTTAGATATGATTTGGTTCACTTCCATTCGGTTTTCATTGCCAGTGTATCATTTTTTTTTTTTTACAATGGTACATTTTTTGGACATTATTACATTCACTGAGCACCCACAAATCATTTTTACTTTGAGGTTAAATATGTGGGCACTTTTATATTGAATGCATCATGGGTCAGAAAGCTCGAGGAATTTCTCAGAGCGAAGTCTGCTGGAAGTCATTTTGTATTTCGTATTTGGATTGTTAAGCTTTCTACCCTGTCCTATCAAGCTCTTTATGGTGCCTCGGTGTTGTCCCGAACCTGCTCAGTGTCACAGAGGTGAATTATGGGCAGGAGAGGAGAGATCAAGGAGCTCCTACGGACCGTGTGCAGGCAGGAAGGCGCGATTCCTCATTATAGCCAAACGGCTTGTCAGCTGTGACACAGATGTGAGCATGAGGCACTGGGAGGTACGATACACACCTGCGAAGAGCGGTCAGGGTCTTCAAGTGGCCGTGCCCTGACGGACGGAAGAGGGCGAGAACTGAGAGATACGTTTTCATGTTTTGCCACTTTTATTGCCACTTTCTTCCCCCCCAACCCCTTTCTTTTTTCCCATCTCCTCGCTGTTTCTTGAGATCACAGCACATTCAGACAGCCCAAACTGTTTTCCAGCACTGGATCTGTCTCGGACATTATTTGCCTTGACGCTTTTAAATGCCAACTGGTCAGGGGACTTCTGTGACTAAAATATATTTAAAAGACCATAGGCCTTTTCCTGAGTTTCTGAGGCAATATAGAAATTACAAACACATCAATTAGAGCTGTCAAAGTATACCTGAAAAGTGATTAACCGAGAGACTGCCATTGGGAGATAGCAGAGTTCAGCAGTTAATGCATTGCAATGCACATAAGATAACTCCCGTCCTGACGCAGTGTTGCTCTGGCATATTAAGGAGAACTCGACTCAGAGAACCCTCATCATTTCCAGACAGTGAAATTGTACCTCCTGTGATCTGGATTTAAATGATCTTTTCATGATAGTTCAATGTAGGCTTTCTCATGCAAATGCTTGATAATACTTGGATAGAATAACTTGAAATATGATATATTGCGTTTGTTATTGTATTTGTCGTACAGATTTAATATATTTTTACATCACGTGGATTTAAATCTAATGCAGGGAACTGGTTGCTGCTCTGTAGGCAGTCCACATAGGGAAATTTCTTCCTGCCTGTCCATTGCGTTCCACATGCATATAAGCAGGTGCTGTCCAGAATATCGGAGTGAATCCAGCCCTGTTCACCTGCCCTCTGGCAGTCTGTCCAAACCCACTGTGCCACACTGTGTCTCAAATCAGCATATTTCCAGTGCATTTACAACAACAGCAGGAGGTTCGTTTTGCGGAGGTGTATGCGTGAGATACTATATTCATTTTGCTGATGCTCTTATTCAGAATGACGTAAAGCTACTCTAAGTGCAAACAGATGTTTGACTTTTTGAGGAATATGCGGTATGCATTTAGTATGTATTCAATCGTAGTGACACATTATGCCCATATGTATTCTCTTGCCCAGTCGCTTACCTGTGAATACTGTATACTGAAGTACTGTATAGTACTTAAGGTTAAGCAGTTATATTTAAATGACTAATTATTGAGAATAACCATGTACATTTTCTTATTGGCTACAAAAAAGAATCCCTATATTTGCCCATATGTGAAATAAAAAACTATGATAGAAGAAAATAGTTTTCATTGCTCAGGAAGGCCCACTATATTCAATTATATAGTCATAAACTGAACCACGTTAGAATACCAACAAATGTCAGCTAGTATTGGAACTTAAAGCTGAAAAGGAACTATACTTCAGTGAAATGCAGTATCTTGTCAATGTTTGGTTTCATATCTACATTTTCATACAAATGTTTCCCGATATGATGGGATTATTTTCAAAATGAGTCCTTCATTTACTGTTGTATCAGCTTCGAGAAGGTGATAAGTATGGGCTTTTTTTCTGTTGGAAGTGGCTACTGGCCCATTCATTTTCATTCAGTAGCCCAATGGTCTTATTAGACAAGCTTAGATTAGTTGGAAACTGTAACATCAATAAGACTGAAGAGGAATTAAGATTTAATTTAAATTTAATGTGTGTTTTAATTCCTGACTCTGAGGGAGAGGCTAACTGGTGAGGAATTATGATTTCATTTGAGGTGTGTGTTTTAATCCTACCTCGGAAAGGAGGTCAGACTGCATGGAATGTCTTTACACACACACTCACACCTGCAGATCCTCCAGGTTCACTGTGGAACCAGTATTTGTTTGAAGCCAAAGTAAAAGCAATGTGGTGTCAGATAGGCAGGTGTGAGATCATTTAGTGTCAGGCCGGTGTTAAATCTGTTGCTCTTTCTCGTTTCGATGCATACTCCATCTTGGCTGCCATGCCCGTAATGCAGAAAAAAGTAATGCAGAAGTGACAAGCCTGTAGACCTCCTCCCCCTCGGGTCCTTGGGAAAATTGAATAAATAAACGTTAGGAAAGTGACGACTAATAAATATGCAGAAATAATACTGACAAATAGTCATTTCAGAGAGAAAGCACTGACATAGGCAAAAAATAATAATTCTGCATAAGACTTCTGAAGTTTACTGCCTTCAAACGGCAGGTTTGGCACTGTAATTTGTACCCATCCTTCAGTGGAACTCAGATGTGCTTCCACAAAAGGATGTCACGGTGCCTTTACGCCCACTGCCAGTTCCAGTTCCTTTGGAGCAGTGGTGCAATTACCATTCGGGGCATTTCCCGCTCGTTTTCCCCGGCCTCTACCACCCCTTGACCCTGCACATTTTTTGAAATCTATTGCGGCTGTACTCTGACCTTAGCTTGCTGCGTCTTGTGTCCCTGAGCCCTGTTGCCATGGCCATGATTGCATCCCGAGAGGGACACCGGCTGATGACCAGGACCCAGGTTATGAGTCAGTACGCCATAGCCTGTGCTCCCAAGAGTTTCTAATAGGGCAGTTCTCCCAGGCAGGGAGAGAGGTTCACAGGGTCACCCATCCTAAATTGGCCTTTGCTCATTCCCGCTCTGCGCAGGCAGTAGGAAAGAGGGGTATAATGCTGCTATAAATGATGACTTGGCGTTGTGGGGCACACAATCATACAAAGTTATGTATTTCCCTTATGATCTCTTACTAGAAAATACCCCCATCCAAAGTAATTTACTGTCCTCTGATGGTTATGCATTAACAGCAGCAGTGGTCAATGAGAGTTGCCTCTCATCTAACTGATTTTAATATCTCAAGTAATCTTGAGATATTACATCAATGTTGGAAAAGTGCTAGGTTTGGTAGAAAGATTAGGAAGCTCTTTTGTACATGGGTGTTATGTTTAAAGCAGTGCAACACATTGTTTTTTCAGCATACGAAATATGGCATGTAGTATTACAACACACAAGTGCCAAGCAGTGATTTTAATTGAATTCCTTATGTGTTTAATTGCTTAATTGATCAATGAAGTGTCAGAAAGCTGCATGCCTGTTCTCTCACACCCTCCCCCACCCCCCAAAACAAAAGAATCTGCAAAGTAATGAATGCATGTGCCTCTGAGAACTGCTCTGGTGATAAACATGTTTGTCACTGACATGCACACTGCTGAAGTGAGCACCAGGACATTTAATATGTTTATTCATATGGTGTCCAACACACCCTCTAAACAAGTGATGACCAAGTGAAAAACAAACCAAGCTGAATTTTGGTATTTAGAGTAAACAAAGCAGGCTAAATTATGTAAGAAACACATTAAAATGTACTTCATTCAGTTTTAATTACAAATATCAATAATGTCATTTCAACAGCCTAAAATGTGGCTGTGATTAAGCTTGACAGGTCCCTCTATTATAAAGTCCCTATAGGTTGGGACTGGCTTTTGAAAATGTAATGACCTGCACTCATGATTATGTGTGTATGTTTTCATTTTTTATGGATTTTACTTGGACTCAGTGTTATTTCAGCATTCTCCATCTCGATCTCTTTAGACATCATAAATACTGAATATAATTATGTAAGGGTTACTTTTGCGAGCCAGAACAGTGTTGAGCAGATAGCATAAGTGGTGATTGTGAGTCAGTGGAGCCCAATAATATTACTTTAAATCTTGACTGCAGTGGAATTTGAGCTAGCCCATTTTAAATGCATAATTCTTTAAAAGGCTTAGTGAAATCCATTGTGTTAAACCTTTCAGGGTTACTGTGAATGAGCTCAAAAATGTATGTTGTATCCTATTATTTTGCAGTGGGTTCAGGACTTTCATTCTTTGCTGATCCTCAAGGCTATCATTCCATCATTTTCCATTATCTTTTCACAAATTGAACTGCAGAGGATATAGATCCACAAACACCCAGTGACAGCACAGCAGCTATCAGGAAAATATGGACCCAAGTCTAACAAGGAGATTGACGGGTGTGAGGAAGGACACTGCGCTTCAGCTGTAAGGGAACACCTGCTGGGAGTCTATGACTGGTTTCTTGTAAAGAGGAACACAGGGACAATGCACATAATAAGTAGACTGAGAGAACAAAATGAATAGCTTAAATTTCTTCTCGCCAGGAGAAATGTAAGAGAAGAATAGAGATGTAATTTTCTGCCATGTAAAGTCAAAGACTGGCAGTGCGCTGATTGTGCCAGCATGACGTCTTGCTGGAGCTAGAATGTCTCTTCTCATATACTGTGTGTGCGTGCATGCGTGTGCACAAATGCATGTGTGTGCATGTGTGTATACGTGTGTGTATGTGTGTATATGTGTGCGTGCGTGCATGTGTGTGTGTGTGTGTGTGCACGTGTTTGTGTGTGTAGGTGTGTGTGTTTGCGTGTATGTGTGTGTGCCACGTGCACGCCTCCCATGATGACAGCCCAGTGCTGTAGTGTGAGGATGCCAGTGTGAATACCCACTCATTCCCATCCCAGGGTCATGCTTTCTCCAGACTGAAACCCTTCAGGGATCACTGCCATATTGTCTGAGTCCCTGGAATGCAGATAAATAACACTCTACACTTCACTTACGATGAAGCCATTCATGTTCACATGCGAAAATCACAATGTACGCGATGTATTTTTAATGCAAGTCGAGTAGACTGCATATATTACAAGGCTATTGCCACTGTTGTATGTTGTCTTACATGCATATATAAGCAATAGAATACATTACATTGTAAAATTATATTAGTAGCAATAGGTGCATCCAATTACTTATTTGAAAGAAACAGTACATTATCTTTTTTCATTAATGTGTCTGCCATATATCTATGGCATATATTTTCACAAATATTTAAAATGGCTATTATGGTTTATGGTTCATACTTTATCAAAGGCTGGGGGGCTGGCTTATGATAAAAGATAAATGTTGTTACGTCTACTTTATTAGTGTTATTACTGCGTTTTGCCAGTGGTGGCTGGTCAGAGGAGGCAAGGGAGCCAACGCTTGCATAAGTTTCAAAGAGAGAAGAGAAAAAAAAACTAATAACTAAGCCCTGTTTATTGATTTTTATACCCATTATTACCATTTCATTTCATGTTTAAGAGGTTTTCTGCCGGTTTCTGCTCACTTTCGGCCTTTTAACTAGGTTTCTGTGTGGCGCTCTCCTCCCTTGAGAAGACCCATGAGTCGCTGCCAACTTTACCTGTTTTCATTATTTTCTATTCTTGGTCAGATCAAACGCTACATTAAAGTTTACGGCAGTTGGCGGATTAAATAAGGAAATGTTTGCTAGCCAGGGAGGCAGCAGTCTGAAAGGATTGTACAGTAAACCGCCTCCTCTGTGGCCTTAGCATTGAGTTAAAGCATTTATACCGTTAGTCATCCTGACGATTGACTCACTGACTGAATTTACATGTGCGAGGTATTTATAGCTTATTCACAGGCTGTCACAGCGTGTTACAGGGTAAATTACATGTGTTCTTCCCACTTCCGTTGGCAGTATTGTTTCATGTATGCAGCACTTAAGTAGATATGCATACTGCGCATTATGATAAATTAATGGATGGCTTGACAGGCAGTGAATTTGCAGAAATGTATTTGCCGTGTGATTCTATGTGGTGCATAGCTTTAAAAAATGTTCAGAGGAATTACATTAATTAAAGCAGAGCAAGATACGCCGTGGCTGCACTGTTGGTCAGCATGTGCATGTCTTTTAGCAGCTCCATTCAGCCTGAATGACCGGAAAGCTCTCTCGTATCCTATTAATCTGCAGCATATGATGTCACAGTCTTGGAATCAATTCCCTCAAATCTGAAAATAATATGACACTGGCAAAGATACGCTGTGCGGTGGGAAACATATCTGTCTTTTTCAAACAAGAATAATAAAGACCCGAGAGGCCGAACAGTATTGATTAAACCGTACAGTCTTGTTTTTTGTATGAAAGCTAATATTTTTTTCTCATGATAAATGATGTATGCATGTTCATTGTTTTGAGATAGCAGTGTCTGTTGTACAGCTGCTTGTATATGAAAACATTGTTTCCACAATCACGAACGTTGGGCTAGCAATCACTGATTGTTTAACTAGTGAATTAGGGACAGGTATTTATGGTCTTATGAGTTGATCTAAAACGGCTTCACTTGATTAACGTTAGAGGAAAAATGTAGTCTGTTAATTACCCAGCTACCTATGGAGTCACCTTAAGAGTTACTTGTCCCTGAGGTAAATATATTGTCACTAAAAACCTAACTTGGATAGTTATAATCACACTCTGCTGGATGTACAGGTATTAATGTCAAATATTAATGTCTTTGCATATGGCATCCCCACTGAAACCTTGCACCACTATATAATGCAAAAAGTAGCCTAGAACAACAAACATGTACATTGCATGTTGGACAGGAGTGAAAATTGTACAAAAACAGGCTGCTGATATATTGTCATGAATATTTATACTCATACTCTACTTCAGTGATGAACTGGCATTGAATGCCTGCTGTGTGAATGGTACTTGTCGTCTTATTGAAAGCATCATTGTTCCATTGTGCAGCTGAACACTGCTGTTCATTGTACTGACTGTGCTCTGTCTGTATGAGCTGGACCCCTCTCATGCTTTGTCTGGCTCAGTCGGTGGACTGCAGATTGAAAAGAAGCAATGGCTGGCCGTACATGTTCTGGAGGGGAATGTGTGCTTGTCTGCACTCACCTGGCATTGGACATCATACTAATGAGTCTGGCTTATGAATATGAGTATGCATTCCAACATGGAGAAAAGGCATTAAAAGGCTTAAGTGAATTACTAATTACAGATTTTCAGCCAAAGTACGAAAGATAAAGATTTATGATGACCTCATTTCAAAGTTAAATAGTGCAAAATTCTATAGGCTACCTAAGTGTACAATTAAATTTACAATTAGGATGTATGTTGATCAGGTGTGGTTTACCTGTTATGCGGTAAGTGCTGGTATAAACATAAGGATAATATCCCCAGCCAACTATGATTTCCTGTTGGGAAGCAGAAAATGGAGTTGAACCGCAGGCAATCATTAAATTGTTGCACCATCTGCTTCTCTGTGCTTGTTTTAGCACCCATAGGCACAACATTGGATTACCGTTGTTTTTCATTTATGATTAAAAATCACTTACGAAATATCACCTCTGAGTCCAGTCACTAGGCTGCAATGGTAGACTTTCCAGAGCTGGTGTCCAGCTGTGATGTCATGTGTGGAACCAGTGTTGTGGATGTGCAATATGAAAACCGTGAGCATGGAGAGGAGAGATGAACTGTAGCCGAAACGCAAGTAAGGAAAGAATGCTGATGTGAGACTGTAGCAGGGAGAAGCATGCTTCAGGTGTGTTGATTCAGTGTCTCCATCAAATAAAAATCCTCCAATAAAGTGTAAAGGGTCCCAATCTCCTGTGGTTAATGACCCAAAATGAGACAGGCTTGGCATGGCCTCAAGGCTTCAGACTTGCCTGGGACTATTGTCTGGAATTCTCTACCTCAAAACTGTCATGGTCCCATTTATATTGACAGTTACTGGGGTGTTGTGACGAGATCAGAATATTTTGGTCAGCACTCCCCTTAACAACAGAAAATTGTGTATTGTGTTCCCAGCCATGTCATGCCTCTAAAACTGGCATCCATCACCTTTCTGTGTGGCCTCTGGCATAACAGATTATGGCTCTGAAATAGACTAATGCTTGTGGAGAACTGTACCTGCACTTCAACCATGAACCACAGAAATCGAGATGGGCCACAATCCTATTAGCCATCTGAGTCCTCTACCTCTTGGCATTCTGTGTCCCTGACCTTATGATTGCATTGCAATAAACTTGCTAAACAAGTATCTTGGTATATGGCGATATCTAACTGAATGGCAGCTCAATTCATGCAATGACCAGGATTCTTTAGGCCTCTTGTAGTGCATCTCCCCACTCACTGAGATTTAATCAACAATGTACATATCAGTTTATATTAGTTTTCGTGATGCTCCCTCACAAGATATGATGATTTCTATGATTTTTTTGATGTATGATTTCTGTATTTCCATCCAGTGCAAGTTAAAGGCATACTATGCATGATTTTTACCTTTAAAATATTTATAAAACAGTGATGCTCAGTCATATCTATGATGCACTGTCAATATTCATGCTCCTTTGCTGTGTGTCTTCTTCCAAGGTGTGCTTGGGACATTTTTGGGTGTGGTGCTACAGAGTGGTGGCATCAGGTTTCAGTGGAGAATTTGTAAATAGCTGGCTACTGCAATAACGGAGGTGAGGAAGCAGAAGTACAGCAAAGTGAAACAAGCCAACAGGCCTTGTTCAAAAACCAGTCAGTCTTGGCATAGCTTTTCTTTGATGGCGACAGCTATTGAAAAACAGAAATATGAAAATAAAAACGGTATAAAAATGTATATAAGATATAAAAATGATGGTGAATGGGTGGGGCTGAGGACAGAGATTTATTTGATTGTAACAAAACCTCAGCAAGGCTAAAAATCCTGCATAGCATGTCTTTAAGTTCACCTGTGTGTGAACCAAATTAAGTCATTATTTGCTTATTCTTTGCAAATAATGACTTCATTTGTTTTTATAATTTTTCAAACTCATTAAAAAACATTTTTGAAAACTCTACTGAGATGCACAGATTCATGCTTGGAGAGAATCCGTCTGTCAAGGTGCCAGCTCTCTGTGTAAGTCTGCTTCAGGCTTGGCAGAGCACTCCCTGGGTTGCTCTACATGCATTTATATAGTGAGAATACCAGAGAATTGGTTGTCAAGTGAACTCATACCCTTTTATGGATAAATGTTGCCCTCTGTTTTTCTATGGTCACCATTCATTAAAAATGTAAAAGCACAGAAGAGTCCATGCAACATCGAGCTTGGACTAAGTACAATTGTTTGTTTTGTTTTGTCCAACACAGTTGCAAACTGTAATTCTCTCAATAGTTTCCAGTGACACATGCGTCAAACCCCTATCCATGTGATCTTTGGTTCTGCTTCTAGCACATCTGAAAGGTTTTTTTTTTTTTTTTTAAATACTTTTTTTTACAGTGTACAAAAGATCACCCTTGAATGAAAGGTCTTTTGTAAGATTACAGGAATGGCTATACGGCTTGTCCTCCAATGAACAGCCCGCGGGGGTTTTGAAGGCTTCCCTTATGAGAGTAAGACAGTGAGGGGAGATTGCTCTGCTGTGTCTGGGCTGCAGGAAATCGCTTGTTCCACGAAAAATACTTATAAGAAAGTCCAAGCACTGTCCAGGTACAGCAATATTCTGTCAAAGGTGTACTTACTGAACAGATGAGTTTGCAACAATGTCAATTTGCTTTTTAATTAACCAAATGGAATTACTTCTCACTTACAAAAGCCATGTTTTTATAATGAATCCCCATATATGGTACCAGGATCAAAGGTCATCTACTCATTCATGTGATAATAAATATATTTACAGTAATGTAATATACTGTAATGGGTAGGGAACTGAATTTACAATTCTGAGACTGTGGATTTGATTGTCACCTGGGATTGCTGTTGTACCCTTGTGTAAGGTACTTAAACTGAATTGCTTCAGTAAATAGCCAGCTGTATAAATTGATTTTTGTGAAAGAATGTAAGCTGTGTAAATCACTTTGGATTAAAGTGTCTGCTAATTGTCTGAAATGTAAATGTACTCATCCATGTTGTTTTTTGCAGCAACAAATTGTTCTCATTTGAGATTCTTGGATTGCCACCAGCCTCCTCTTAATAACTGATGGACTTTTTTGATTGATTATTGAGAGGATTTCTTCCATGCTCTCTAATCTGTCCTTGCCAATGCTTCCAGGTGCAGACTCCAACAGCGAAACCAGCTCTGTGTGTCGCATGATGTCTGGCAGCCGTGAGTCATCCTTGGCTCCGTCCTCAGTGCCTACCCTAATTCACCGGGATCAGGGATGTGGAGACCACTGGAGTGACAGGAGCTCCGACCAATCCTCCTCATCATTTGAGGAACTGGATTTAGAGCTGGTGGAGGGTCAGGAGAAGGCAGATGGGGCACCAGCTGAAGTCCCATGCAACAAAACCTTAGCAGTCACCCCAGAGGAGCGAGAGGCAGTGGCTGAGGGTGAAGAGTAAAACTAGAATGGTGAGGCTTGATTTATCTACAGACGTGTTCTGACAAGAGTATTACTGAGTTGAAACATCCAAAGGAAAGATGGTGGCTGTTGGATGGCTGGCTCACACAACCGTTTTCAGTGCAATTGTGTGCCCCTGTGTTCTGGAACTGGTTCCTTACTATGCCAGGGCCAGGCTGGGTACTGTGGCTCATAATTATTTGTGGTATCACTTAAAGAGAGGGGTTTCAGTTGGCAGGGTATTCTCTGTCACATCATGCAAGAGTAGCTCCTGTGGTGCATTAGGCAGGTAAGCAGTGCAGTGATGCAGCACATGGGCTGTGAAACTCTGCTGGGCTGCAGGGGAAAAAGAAATGACAGCTGTGATTGTGTGGTAAAATAAAAAAATATATATATTAACTCCTTTTATGTTCATCTTAATTGTTTACTCAACATCGTATCTAGTGATAAAATGTTGAGTAAGCTGGTTTCACAGCTATCTTGTTTTATTTTCTCTCAACCAGCTAAAACACTAGCTAACAAAAACTTCTAACTTCTTAGTTACAGTAACAATGCAGTCATCCATTTTAAATTTTAAGCTATCTAACTAGATAGCTAACTATCTAAAGGCTTGAGCTTCTAGATAGCTATGGAACTTTGTTTAGAACCTAAAAAGTATTTATAGCTGGCTTTAAAAAAAGCTAGACAACCTGATATCTAGCTGCCACTTTTCTATTCCAAGCAACTAACAAGTAATGCTTTATTAGTTTTACTATCATCTTTATTTCCATTATACTTGACCACACCAAAACACAAGTTATAGCTAACATAGCATAACCGCCCTGAAGTAGTACCTCCAAAAGAAATGCTTTCTATATAAATAAATAAAATAAATACCCTTGACGAGGGTAGCTCTATCCTTTCTTCAGTTATAGCCTATAAGAACATGTTTTTCCATTGGTGTGGTTTTGGGTTTTAATGACAGGGACCATTATCAATTACCTCAAATACCAGTGGCCTATGAAAGCATAGGCTTTCTTCTAAATAGACTGACAGAGGAGAATGTTGCTGACATGATCATTATAAATCCCTTATATTTTGCACAGTTTTCTTTTGAATTTTATCTATGTTCTTATCACCATTTATCAATTCATAAATATAAAAAAGGTCTGTTCTTTTCCCATACTTGATAAAATACCCTACACTTTTTTGGATTTTGTTGATAATCATTGAAGGCAATATACTACAAAAATGTCCCATAATATCTTTGGGGTACATATCATGGAAGAGGTTAAGGGATGTTACTCAGGTTTATGTTTAGTTTTTGAATACCGATAATATTTTTAGTCTTTAAAAAAATACTTGTATTGTTTTTTGTTCACGTGTTCTGATGCATGTTCATGTATTTACTGGTTACAGATTTTGATGAGATATAGACTCACTGAGTTCTTTACATTTCAATAACTTCAGACAAAGCAATGGTTGTGTTACAATACCAAGTAGTCATTCTGTCAAGTAACATAAGGACAGTATAGTCAGGACTGTAAAACATATCTCTATTGATAATTCTATGAGGGAAAATATAATGCCTTTTTTAGTATTTTGGCATATTTCTCCTGTGATAGAGATATACTTATTTCTATATAAGTAAAAGTTTAATCGGATATCTATGTACGGTCTACAGTAAGTTAATTCATAGGCAAAGATTTTGTCTTGTTTGTTTCCATCACATTTTTGTTATTGTTATATCGATAAAAAACTGTCAGACTTTGTAACAAACAACTGTGGATCTTTCTCAATGATGTTCATTCTTACTTGAAAAGCCATTGAGTGTTGGGGTGTTCAGAGGTACTTGTGGATTGTTAATCTGTTTTCTTTTATTTTGTAGTATCATATTGGAATTTACTGACATGTTTTGATGTTTGGCCTGTCAGTGGTGACAGACTGATATAAAGGGTAAGATGCCATGTTGAGATAGTTGCTAACTAATAAAATGAATTTGCATTGCGAAATCAAACAAACCTATTACATGTCCTTCATTGCTTATTTGACTGCCTGACCCAGGCCCAGAAACATGACTGTAGCCTAAAAGAAACTGCCACTCATTAAACATTTACATTTAACAGCATATGGGTTTCCATAGGTTATTCAGGTTACTGTAAAAACTATATATCAGACATGGTCATATCAGGGGTGGAACAGTCTGAATTATAGGCTATTCAATACAGTGATTTATTGGCTTGAGGAACCAAAGCAATGTTGATAAAGAAATCAGGTAAAACTTTAACTCTACAAATTTGTAACAATTTTTTAATATTTACATTTACCTCAGTCCTAAACAGCTGTTATTTTATTAAACTTTTTTATACTTGTTTAGAAATTTCCAAGAACTAAGAAACAAACTTGCATGAACTCAGACAACTTGCTTATTTTAACTTTTCAACACCTGTGCTTCTCTTAGGTACTCAAGCCAACACCCATCTTTTGAAGTGTCCAGTTAAATATTGGCATTGATCAAAAGGAATAAAAACACAAAAAGGGGGATTTTGTGCTCATAGACACACACACACACACACACCAAATGCAACACCAGCCAACCACAATGCGTCTGCTCCTCTTTCCTTCATCGCCACCTAATGAAACAAACTAAAATAAAAAGCTTAATGAGAGCGAGTCTCATACCTGAGATGGTCAGCTCTCAACAGAGCTCAAGATTTTCACAGCTGCAACAGAGAGACGTCAACATTGCAGACATCAGTCAGATGTTCGGGACAATGGTTTGTGGTAATGTGACATATTTTACACAGGCTCCTTGCTACTAAACCACTTCTGTTTTCCCTCACAGCTGACATTCTTTGTGTAGCATTAGTCCCTGGCAAGCTACAGTATATGAAAGTGTATGAAGCGTAGATTCTCACCTCCTCTAAACACCTTCACTGAGGTGATGTGCTTCATTATGAAAGTACTGCAGCAAAACGGCAAAAAAAAATTCTGTGCTCTGTGAATTCCACAGCTTTCACTGAGCTTATAGATTGGCATCAGATGTGTGATAGGCTGAATTTCAGGCAATGTATGCCCCGTTAGAGGCAGAGTTTTAGATGTGGGAGCCATAGGCGGGGTCATTGAGGTGAAAATCTCATCAGCAGCAGCAGCACAGGCAGGGCTGCACGGGAAGGCTGGCTGTGCTGTCAGCAGGTGGCGTGAGCAGAGAACATGAGCCGTCGCTAACGCTAGAAAGAGTTTTATCATATCACGCCTGGCGCAAGAATCACAATGCTATAAAAAATAGCATCTGAGGGTATTGAGGGAAAACCTAGCGCACATTGCAAACAGGCTACTACAGACTGACCCGATGCTCCGTATGGGTTTTGAAATCAGGATGCTTCTGTTTGGGGTCACCACCTCAGGACTCAGCAATGATTTCCAAGCCATTTGGTGCTGGGAAGGCATAAAGCACAGACCATAACTCCGGGACACTGAAAACAACAGGCCATTTCTGCCAGGTTGCATGGCTGTTTCTCCCCAGTAATGCCCCTTTTTCATGGCTGGTGCTTCCGTGTGGATGGAATAAAACCTCATCCTCTGGCCACAGTTTAATAAGTTACTCTTTTTCTTCTGCCTGTGTCAGGTGTGCACTGTAGGCTTGCAAGTTTATTTCTTTCTTTCTTCTTTTCTTTCCTTCTAAGAAAGGTTTACTTACTGCTTTGTGTCAGGGTTGTACTATATACAACATAGAAAATGGTTGCTTCTACTTTTTGTTTTGTTTTAATCATCATTCTGTTCAGTGATTCAAAATACTTAGCTCCCAACGTTAACTAGTTGGACACTGTCAGATGGACACTGTTTGAACGTTGTACATCCAGCTGCCTCACTCATTCTGAACTCTTCACTGTTAAACCAGACTCATGTTGAAAAGTTGAGAGTGAAAAAGCAAAAGCAAGCCAGGTTTGCATTTTGCATTTTGCATTTTTTTTTCTTTTTTTTTTTTTTTTTGCATTTGAGCTGCAGCAAGGAAAATGTCTCAGAATGAGGAAATTAAAAAGGTGAACATTGCGTTTTTCTGTTTTCCATTTGTGTTTGGATTAAAATTATGGCAGTGACAAAGAGAAAGCAATGAATAAATTGACATTGCATTTTCATTTCTGTTTTGACAGAAATGATACGCACTAAAACAAGGAAATGAAAACCCAGATTCTTAAAAAAAAATATTCACAGTTAGAATTAATTTGAAAACTTGGGTATGGCATTTTTTTTCTTAATTTGCATTTTCTATTGATTCATAAGTAAGACCTTTCCATTAAACTGATGTTTCTGGGAAATGTCAGACTTTGAAAATAATAATAACTGAATGTCCTTGATGAGGCTGAATTATCCATCTGCTAAAAATGTTCCTGTAGACGTCTCTCTGAAATGTACAGTATAACCACAGAAACCAATTCACAGCCTTTTAGCATGCAAAGATAATTAGGACCTTTTAATTTGTTCGGTCGTACTGTGTTTTCTGCCCTGATTTGTCCTCTGTTGGTTTTTACCAGCAAAGAAAAATATCAAGTGAGTCTCCGTGAGTTTTAACAGTCTAAACAAAAACATAGATTTCAGGAGTTAATATCCCTACCTCACACTTGAGGAATGTATATGCCTCCTGCTTTGGCTGTCATAAAACATACTCCAAATAGTTTTTATTTTTGATGAGACAAATGATCATGCTAAAATGTGGAAATGTACGCCCAGCTGTAGCATGGAGCGAACGGTTTCTAACACTGGCATCCCATCTTTCGAAAGAATTATTCTTGATTTTTAATGAGCCCAAAAAGAAATGATATTTTCAACCAAGGAATGCAGACTGTTAAAATATGGATTGTATAATGATACATTGGCCTAAGCCAATGAATTAAATAGTATGAGTGAATTTTTATTGAATATCCTTTTTAAAGTCTCAGAAGGAATTCAGCATGTAAATGTATATTGTAACGATTTCAGCAAGAGACAAACCAGGCGAATCACACTTTTGAACTGTGGCACTCATTAATGCCAGAAAAATGCAGCTTTAAACACAAGCACAGGAAGCAAAGTACTGGCACTTTTCAGGGTTTCCTACAGAAATATTCACAGTGACCATTAACTTTTGTTCCTTCTGGCCTCATGTAAACAGACAGAATTTACAAACAACTTTACTTTTCCACACAATAAAGCCCCAAACTTGTGTGATTTTCTCCTTTCTCTTTCTTTTTCCTACCAATTACATCATGAATTCTGCAGTACCACAATCGATAATTATCCCCATTGGACATTTAGGTGCATCTGCCATTAACTATACGCAGGATGTGGTTGTTAGCTAGTTAGCCCACAACTGCTATGGTATTAAATATGAGAGAGACTATGTAACCCATGTTCACAACAGGTACACTAAAATGTTATAATTTAATTCTGCATGGGTCTGACCACAATAATGACTTTTATTACACATATTCCCTAATTTCATCAAGAGCCAAATTGTATATTATGCAAGCAATTTTAAAATTTTAATGTTAACAAGATACAGTCCATTATGCATTAATTTCCTCGAACCTGGAGACTTTCATAGATTTTTACTATTTTACTAATATTTAGGCTTAAATTAGAAGTCAGCTCCCAAGTGAAATATCTGGATTGGAATGATTTAAGCTTCACTACGGTTGCAATATTAAGAAATTGTCATCAGTGTTGAATAGGTGGGATTCTTCCTGTGTTACAAAAGTGCTTATTATAGATGCAGTATTTCATTTGCCAGGTTTCAGATACTTTCTGTGAAATGACTTCATAGCTGGCAAACACAAATTCCTGCTTCCATTCACCACCATGATGCCCACGTGCGTCCTGTTGGCAGTCACACGGCGAAAAGAGCAGAATATTTGTGATGATGCACCACAGCCTTCCCACTGACATTTTGTTGACTATTTTGAGTGATTTGGAATTGAAAGCACCGTGCAGCTGTGGAGGTCCATGCTCTGTAGGCTAGGCAGCAGTAAACACTGGGCAGGGGAATCTGTGGTTAATCTCAGAATCTGAGGAGTTAACAGGTGCACAGTGTTCAGCTAGAGGACAGATTTACATGACCGGGGTCTGAATGCGCTTCGCTTTCTCACGGCGTTTGAAGACTCACACACCGAATCGGCGCATAGCTTGACAGGAGAGTCGGCCATAAATATTAATTTATCTGTGGAAAAGTAGAATGTCTTCAAACGTCTTTCTCATTCTGAGCGTGAGGCGCAGCAGCTGCTGCCGGAGACGCAGCGTGCGGCTCGTGTCCTGGCATATCTGACGGCGCATTTCCACATGCCTGTTTATACCAGTCAGACAACCTGGCTGCGACAACTCTTCAGTCATCTCCACCGCCTCACCTGCAACGAGGCTGGAGGTGCTCTGCAGACATCTGAAGAAGTCCCGGTGAAAATGTGTATAGCTGTAATTGGATGAGAACTGGGAAAATGCAGGTTTTATGCTGATTGTGACAGAAGATCAAAAATGGATAGATCTGCATTCTGTACGCTGCATTATGGTATTCTCCAGACCATCGGTGCACTCTGCAAAGAATGAATAAAACACACTCAGGGATGTGCTCATCTCCATGGCAGCTGCATGGATCTTTTAAAAGCCATTACGGATACTGACTCCTTAGTCTAAACATAGAATTTTTTTTTCCAGTCAAAATTAGGTGTTTTTCAATTCATGCTACAGCAGTGTTCAAAAGAACAGTCATGCTTGCAGAAGCAGTTTACAAACACAAATAATGAGTAGCTGTACATATGATTAAAACACGTAATTCCATAATTCAAAGAACATGACAAAAAGTTGAGTTAAGGATAATTGGGCCAAATAACAGTTACCTAGTCTACCACATCTCTGCTTACATTTTCATTCATTTTTATTTCTAAAGCCAGTCTCTAGGCAGTCTCATTTGACTGTGCATCTGGCAGGTTACATATTTCTCTAACTTTAAGTTATGTACTGTAATCTGGTTCTGACTGAAGCCATGTTTCTCTATTCTAAACTTTTCATTGTTCTATGAGATATTTTTTCCAAAGAATTATTGGTTTCTACATAAAATGGGACCTCACTACCTATGATGGTTTATAGTGCAGCAAGAGACAAATACCATTTTAGCTGTGCATTTCATTGAAATAACCACTATTCTAAAAAGCCACTGCAGTTGTATGTTCCCAAGATTCATAGCAATAACAAAGAGCTTTGAGACATTCAAATGTTTTTTTTTAAATTCTGAAAAAGAAAAAATGTTGCATACGATCATTTTCTCTCTGTCATTTCACTTTAAATTGAGACTTGCTTGTTTTACTGGTCCTGCCCTACTGGTTGGTACTCACCTGTCTAAATGTCTTTATGAGAGCAGTCAGCAGTCCCCTAATTACATTTATTTCTATTGTTACAGCAGGCTGGGATTTTCATGGCGTGGATTGTGCGATTTCCTTCTTTCAAAAGGAAACCGTGGGTGTATTTAAATTGAATCAGCCTCAAAGTAGTACCCTGTGATAAACACATATGGTGGTACAAAAAAAGTAACTCATCCATAGCTGAATATACCCATCAAACCATGTGTATGATATCTTTACTTAGGTGTTTTCATTATTGCGAGACAACTTCTAAAACAGGCAAAGAAACACTGAATATGTACCAATGGGTTATCTTTTTTTCCTTTAAATATAGATAAAAATACATATGACAAGTAATTCTCAACATGCTGTTGGAAGCTTTTGAAAGTTTTTGTTTGCAACCTTTATGTTACTTTTATATCTGAGTTTTCTCTTGGTTGTAATGTGGCTAAATGGTTGTGTTTGATCTAGGATTTCTGTTTTGATTTTGATTGACAGCAATTTTTTGAATGTTTTGAAAAATGGATGAAATAGAAAGGCTGGACGATTATTATTTTCTCTTGTAGGTTTTTAGTGGGTTTTAAAATCCTACTTTTACCCTGCCAAAACAAATATTTTATCATCATCTTTCATTGGACAGAAAACAAAATTGTTTTTACAGCCTCGTGTATTTGGTTGATTTTGTACCAAAATACACAAATTCAGTGAATGAATGAATTAATGAAGTTCAGACTCTAACTGCATTGATTTTCTGTCCCTCTTCCATGTCTTGCACTGAATTATCATTTACTGGGAGCACAACCCATAGCAACCTGAATACTGACTGTGATCTCCTGTGTATAGTAATGACTGGGCACTGATCATACACTAGCCTTGATCTATGAGATGCTTTCACAACGGTGCTGATGCTGTATGAATGTAATCCAGTCCCACTACTCTAGTTAAATAAACACGTGTTTTGATGCAAAGGGTTCCATGGGAAGCTGTACACTGGCAAGTCCTTTGGTGACTGCTGCTTTGGTGATTTTTTCACGGGCTTACATCACGCACTTAATAATTCAGTCACGTTGCCGTTATTAGCTGGGTCATACTCACAGAGTAATGTTTTTGCTATTTAATTAATGAACACGCCAAAACCCTTTCAAAAATTTGAAAAGCCACATGAATATTTTAATTCCTAGCCCTGAAGGGAAGATGAAGTGTTAAGCATTGTTTTCCGTATCTGCAGTCCAGTTGCATTCTTTAAAGACCTACGGACAAGCGCACATTTTATTTTAATGCTGTGGAATGTTGACAATGCTGGCAGTAAGGCCAGTGAGAGGAGACACACCCTGACCATTTGGTGTGGAGCTGAGGAGGTGCCAGCGCCCCACTGTGGCCAATCTGCTGCACTCCCCCACAGAGGCAGCCTGCTGCTGACGAGGCTCAATCCTCACATACAGCACATTAACATATTCACTGCTTCAAAAGCATATTTAAGGATTCAACATCCTGCGTCGAGTTCTGCAATACATCTGTAAAAAGAAAATCTCTCACGTAAAACAAATACAAAAATTTATGATAACAACAAACATTTCAAAATTACATGAAAACTATTATTCAAATATGAATAAATAATAATATTTTACGTTCTTTAATCTTCACTGTTATAGTTGATGAAGATTGATGCCATATAAAAAATATATGATTGGGTTTTAATTGAACTTATCTGTTTCTTGTAATAAACCCTTACAAACATTATATCTTGCATCCTATTTCCTGTGTTTAGGACGGGTGTTAAGAGTCTCCTCTCTGGCTCAAGATTAGATGGTTCTGACAGTGACCACTGGACAGGAAGTCACATTTGGAATTAGTGTGGAATTCTGTGAGCATTAATTAACCAGCTCTTATCAGGACTGGTTTCCCTCAAGTATTCCCTGCCACAGTAACATCCACTTAAAAATCTATTTAAGGGAAAATTGGTTCCTTTGTGTCAGAGTAAACGGAGTTATTCAACGAGGAGGGAATGTTAGTCATTTTAATTACTACTGTGTGTCAAACCTTTCTTCCAGACAGAATGACCTTTGTTTTGTTTTTATATATTAATCTAAAGTTTCTCTGAATTTCCTCAGATTACATTGTAATAGTGCATCTGCTGCCATTTGAATTAAAAAAAAAAAAAATCTTGTGAAGTTGTTGTAGGAGTTTCATCTGAAGGAATCCAGATCAGTATCAACCATGTTTTCTTTCTTGTTTCCAAAAATAAAGTCACTTTCGGAGGAAGGAACTTCTGTCATCCTTTTTAACAGTTGAAAGATAAGTGAAGAAAGCAGCTCTTTTCTAAACTTAATGATATTTCCCACTGAACCTCTTTTCATGCTTAAGATATCCTATTTTCAAGCACATATTGTAATTTCAATAAGACGCCTGACTTCTGAGGAGGGAATAGAAGCACTTATGACCTTTCATTCATCGCCTGCATATCTGGCACCTAGAGTAAGAGATCCAGGCATACAGGATTGTGAAATATGTTGTCATTCGCATTGCATATCTTGGATTAATGGCTTTCAGAGCCCAGTTCTCCCATGATACATGTTGCAGGCGCTTGTATGCAGTTCCCACGATGCACTCTGTATCCTCACCATGAGGATGGGCCCTAAAAACAAGCAACATCTGAGTCTCATTTCCCCCAGTTATTTAGATTGGGAGTGTGATTAGATATCTGTTAGGTATGAGGAGGACCACCCACTGGGGGGGGTTTGCTTAGATTCCATGAGAGGGTGGCTTTGTCTTTCCTTTAGAAATACACAGAAGTACACCGCTCTTAGTCTATTGGCCAGGGTAGACACAAAAACTACCCCCTGTGGAATCCACACTGTGGGGTTGCAAGTGAGGTCAACAGCACCTGGCACTCATGCTGAAATATTTGTCCTGGCATGATATCAAAGGGAATTTACCGAATTCTGTTC
This sequence comes from Anguilla anguilla, assembly GCF_013347855.1. Classification (NCBI taxonomy): domain Eukaryota; kingdom Metazoa; phylum Chordata; class Actinopteri; order Anguilliformes; family Anguillidae; genus Anguilla; species Anguilla anguilla. Next base: position 22,168,464 of record NC_049211.1, on the reverse strand, counting down.
CATTATTCATTCAGATGACAGGCAGCACATATATTCAAACATATAAATATATATGCATTTGAGGATATATTGTCAATTTTACACATATCTGTGACATGGCAGCCTTCCATGCAGTTCTACAGTATATATAAACTAAATATGGATTCTGAAATGTGGATGTTTAGGAGTGTGTGTGAGTGATTAGTGTGTGCAATTATTAAATATTCAGTATAAATATTTAATATTTTCTTAACTACCTGAAAAATAAATCTGAACAATGTTTTTAATGTTTAATGGATTCATTTTGAACATTTTCATTTCTTTTTGTATATGTGGCTATGTATTTGTGCGTGTGTGTGTGTGCGTGTGCGTGCGTGCATGTGCGTGTGTCTGACCGTGTGTGTGTTTGTGTGTGTGCATTCATTATTCAGGATTAATAGCCCCAGATCAACAACAGATCTTCTCATGGTGAGTATTTGTAAGGTGGGCTTTTGATATCCTGTGTCAATGAGCGGAGCCTTTTTTTTACCTTTGACATTTGTACTTGTGTTGGTTATCAAAAGAGTCTTAACCTTTAAATTCTAGAGCAGACCTGAATTAACAATAGCTATTTCTTATTAGAGACAAAAACAAGTGCTATCATGCTTTTAATAATGTAGCCTACGCATTGCTGCCATGTATGCTAATGTAATGCGAAATTATTGCTGCGTGGTTATTTGTCATTTGATGCACAGTATGGGCTGCTGCTGTTATTTGCAACAGGTCTTTGCAATATATGCCTAAAATTCTGTTTAATATGTGTAAAACAAAGACTACGGAAGGAATTAGTGATGCACACAACCAGTGTTGGGTAGACTACTTGCTGAATGTAATCTGGTACCAGTTACAGAGTATGTGACTAAAAATATAATGAATAATGTAATCTGCTGGATTACTCAAAAGGTGTAATCTAATATGATTATTTTTGATTGCTTATAGTTTCAGTAGATAAGCTATATTCAAGAATGACTATGTTAGCGCAGTGTTACATTGTATGTTTCTGACAAAACTGCAGTGTCTTTTCTTTCATTGAGTGTGTAGCTACAATGCACACAATTACTTCCTGCTCATCCTCCTGTGTACATATGCCTGTACATTGTATGTTGAAGGAATCATGCAGATTTTTAAAAAGTAGGCTAACTGTCATCATGTATATTTTTAAAAAGTATCTTCGGCTGATTACAGTTACTTCATTTTTGTAATCTGATTATGTAATCCATATTACACGTAATCCTTTACTACACAGCACTGCACAACACAGATGGGATATAATATCTGAAATATTTAACAACAGAAGGTCCACAGCAGTAATGTAAATAATATTTAAATAAGAAATATTGTGTCATTAGACCATACATTAAAAGGGTGAAAATAATGTGATATAGTATTATTTGACTTTTATATTCTTCATAAATTCATGATTGCTTCGGACAGTTGATGACGGAATGCCCGCACGATGACTCCTCCCTTCATACGATCTACATCGTCTAGGTAACAGTGAGACGGAGAGAGTTGATATTTGTTGCTATAACATAAAGCGCACCTATCGCGGCACCTTATATGCGTGACAGAGACCAGCTTCGCTCAAATTCTGCAGTCAAATCTGTAATTATAGGCTACTGCGACCGCGAGTAGAAGGAGTAGTGTTCTACGGACTAAACTGCCAAGAAATCTCACAAGTTTGCTCAGGATTTAGATGCTTGAATACCCATCCAAACAGAACCTGTACAATCTGTGCTTTCCCACCCAAATTGCACATTTATTTGACTAAACCAGCACAGAATACGACAGACGGCATGACAGAGAGGTTTACGTAATAGGCTGCCCATATATTAATATGTGTAACCTATTCAAATAAAACAGAACAAATAGCCTATAAGTAACTCTAAGTTTTAACTTCTGATTTACAAAACCGAATGTCTAGTTTTCGGGAAGAACAGTCAGCAGTAGACTAGAGGTAGAGTATAGCACTTCTGAAGAATAGTAACATATCACCGCCCAAATAGCCAAGCAATTCACTTGAAATCTGGAAGAGTGAAATCGTCTCGGGACTGGTGTAAAGTGAAAAAATGTGCGCTGCCGCTACGTTAATAGTCACTTGGTTACTGACAGACAACAGGCTAGCTGTGGTTCGACACTTCCTGGCACTGTGAGAAAACACACGTTCGTACCGGGTGCGATATGTTCTCTTGAAATAGCCTACACGGACAAAAAAGAAAGGATTTCCGGAATTTTTCCGCAATAAAGACCATCCTTACAGTTTTTATTGCTGTTTGCGCCTATCTTGAAAATGTAGACGCCGCAGGATTCATTCGGTAGTAACTATGTTAGTTATATGATAAAGTGTGCGATATACTGCTCAAATTTGGCTTTAAAAACGGTCTTGCATTACAACACTGTAATGAAGCATCCTTTCCCCAGTTGCTCCACTGGAGTGATTTAGCGACAGAACGAAGACTGTTTAATATTGAACTCACGCAGCCCAAGTACAATGTGGTCGAGTACCTTAAGGAATTTAGCAGTCATTGTTTCAACTATGAGTCGGATTCAGGACCAAGGACAGATCCAAAAGCAAGTTACAGCCTCAAGACGTGGAAACTTCCTCAACTGACGGAAGGAAAGATTTTTTTAAAGTAGTTAGCTTTTATTTTCCTTCGCCATTCTCAGACGGGAAAACTTAATCCAGAGTAACGGCAATACGTATTCATAAACAACGGACTACTGGACTCATTTCTCTGAAAGGTGTGAACTTCGAAGTTTGATGTCAATGACAGGTGCGAATTTGAAATTTCCAAATAGGTAAGAATTACTTATTTTTTATCTTTCTGTAATGTTAGGTTTTTTTATTATTATTCAGCCTGTAATATGGTGAGGAGAGATAATTTGAATCACATGGTTTCCAAAAGCTTTCTGCCAGTTTACATCAACTAGAGTAACCTACCTCAGCCACATATCCAGAACACATAAACGTACGTCACGCTATGATAAGGTGCGAGCGCCAGACGCGTGGAAACAAACAAAGCAATAGTAATAATAAAATGTGTTGGAATGACGGGCCAAAATAATTTTAGAAATCATTCAAATGCTATCTGCCTTAATAGAACGAAGGTGTTGATACATTCATTGGATGCGATTGGCTATGTGGGTTACAATATTGGGTAAGATATATTTTATTACTGTGAAATACTCCTGTGAATTCTGGGGAAAAAAAAAAACATTTCATTAAATGAATGAGAACGCCGTCGGATTGCAGTTAAACGATGCTGTTCATGTATATACTAAATGCATTTTCATAATGCTGGTGATTCGACGTGTAGTCCATTACTAATATTATTCAATTGATAAAACGAAAATGTAGACTACTCAGTGTTAATATATATCGATCATTCTTTGACTTTTCTGGGTATATGGGATAAAAGTGCTTGTAAAGGAAGCACTGACACCTGCCCCTCCCACTAGTTCCAGACAAAATACTCGGTTTCACACATTGCTAATCTTGCTTATGCGAACCTTTGCAAATATTGACTTCTTGTATGGGATACTACAACACTTGTTTAAAATGTAGCCAAAATGTTATCTTTATTGTGTAAATGACGCGAAATCAAACGTTTAAAAGTAAAATAAACATCACATTCACTTACAAACATCATTGGAAATATGTCCCTGTTGCACATAGCTCAAAAGTTCTACGGGGGTGATTCCTGCATATCCTACGGCTGGAAAGAAAAGATTCCAGTTGGCGTCTTCCTACCCTCTGCTGGGTTTCAGGTCGCGATATTAAACGCTTTCAAATTATGACAAAGGGTCTCCGATATGAGAACTATGTTTGAAAGATTTGAAAGCAATTCACAAAAGAGAATGAAGGAATAATTTAACGCGCGAAAATAGACTTTTTCTGCTATAGAGTAATAGGCTACATTTGAAACACATTATGTATGTATTTTTCTCCAAATATTCATGAATCTGTAACAATTTACAGTAGGCAATGAAATACCGATGAAAATGACGGGGAAAATGTTTTATAATTATCACTATGCAGAAACGGATGAAGCGAGGTTATTCCAAACCAACATGAGCATTTGTATATTGTTCAATCCCCATCAGTTGTACTATACGGTACATTTACGCAACCCATTTCTATTGTAAAGGGAAGTGCTTCTCGAAGAATTATACATTATTCATAGATCCAGTGGTCTACCACACCAGGATAACTGCGCTCTGCATAGCTTCATAAACATTTGCCCAGATCTTTTCCCAGTCTCCCTCCGCTACCGTTTACATGGGTCCATTTTCAGTACAGTGGTATCTCCACCCAAGTGGAAGGGAAATTGCAAGGCTGCACGTTCACACAAGATTCTAAAAAGCGAGCAGATAAAAGACAGCACCGCAATATGTTTATTACTTGGCCATTGAATATGCGCTTTACAATTCACATGTGCCTCCGTGCGCAAGAAACGAGATTCCAGTTTCTCAAAACCGTTTTCGTAGGATCTCTCCAAATGTGCTTTCACATGCCGCGCCGATACTGCTCTGATGGCTTTCCTTCAGCAATGTTGTAGTTGATGTTGATGGTAGCCCTTCATCATTCACGTGCGGAAATTCCCTATTTTCAATTAAAATCAGCCATGATAACATTCCTACGTTGGCTGCTGTTATATAATTAATGTATGGTATACTGGCAGTAGTTTTGAATTACATTTAAAGGTAATGCATTGAAATCTCAGCTGCAGTTTTGACAACTTAATTTTATTTTGTCTTGCGTTACAACGGTTCTGGTGTGAAATTGTCACTTCTCTCAACGATATATATGTTGCATCTTTTTGCAGTGTTCTTTTTACAGTATGAATAGCACACATACCAGTAGAAGGTACAGTTGTTTTGTGCTTTTATTAGGTTACAAAGTGAATATTATAGAACTTTATTTGCGTGTATAAATCTATTCTACTCTACCATCGCAAGATTGGTGAAGGTCTCCTAAGCTTCAGAGTAGCAGTAATGGATACCATGTTTGTGTTACATAATATGGCTGAGATAATACTGTGGAAAATGAAATGTGTCCATCAACTTTCTTGCATCTCTTTCTTTCAAAATTCATTTTATTGACCTATACAGAAGGGTAAGAAACACACCATAAAATAAGATCACAATGACAATAATAACCATGACAGCAGCAACAAAAATCATTGACATGATCATCATCAATACTATCACCACCAATACCGTCCTCATAAAATAAAAACTGTATACAATTTCCATAGTTTAATAGTTCCCATGCACAGAGCTACAAGAATGTTTAAAAAGGGGGTGGAGGCAAGAAGCCAAAGATCACAACCAATAAGCTTGCTTTCCCAAGGGTGGTCAGGCAGAGTGAAAAACCTAAGTTAAATATTTAACAGTCTAATCAGAAACAGCAGTAGGTGAGTTTTTGGAAGTTTGAAGCATCTCAATGGCATTTGAGTCCATATGATGCAGTGAAGCTGTCCTGTAATCATTTAATTATTCAGTGAATACATGTTAAGTATGGAATGCATGAAACCAATTCTATCAAATATGTAATATTTTGTCAGTTTAGTACATTATTTTTTATTTTTACTACAGCGCAATGACATTAGACTGGGTCTACTATGTACAAATAAAAATACTAATGACTTTGGATGAATTAACCTATATATTTGAGATAGAAAATTAAAGAAAATAAATTTAAAAAAAAATGACATTCAGAACATCACTACCTCTTGATACTTTGTGTGAACCTGTGTTTATGAATAAGTATATCAGTGAGAGCCATATGCTTTCCCGAAAAAAAAATAATTTGTAATTATTAGTAAATAAATGGATTATTGTGATGGATCCATTTCTTTAGCTGACTTGCAGTATAGCTAACATGTTTACTTGGAGTTATAAACTGCTGACAGTGGCTATAACTCAAAAGAGACAGTGCAGTGCGTCTCTCTGTGTGCATTCTTTTATGTCTACAGGCCTTCTCTTTCTCTTTCCCCAGTGGGGTTTAGGCCTACAAGTGCCCCTAGAGACCTTGCCATGTACACGGCTCTTCTAGACTCCCCGCTGAGCAGCAAAGAGTGTGAATATGTACAAGAATGTGGAATTTATTGCCATCATCACTCTACATGTGACTAGTTTCTCCAACCGTGATCATGCGATTGTGACGGCAGCCTGACCTGTGCCTGGTCCTTACAACATGTTGCCCTGCAGGGCTATCAGTCACAGTCAGCACTGGAATGGTCAGGATTCCATCTGAAATCATAGGGCTTATTCATGCCCTAGAACAGTGCCTTAACAGAATGAGCCAGCAGCCCCACTTCTCAGCTATTTAACAGCTGTAAGAAGAAGTTTGGCACACATGTCTACACAGCAATTGACTTTATCTGCTGAGTATTTGCATGGTTATGTCTGCTAGGAGGCATCAGTAGTTCCCAGTTGAGCACACTTGGGGACTTGTTCATGGGTTCCAGACCTCACTTGTTTCAATGCCTGCCCTAATGAGTGAAACAATGTGAGATGGGATGTCTTTGTCACAGAGGAACTGATTTAGTGCAAGCGGAGTGTGTAAAATATCTTTTCTCTGCCCACAAACTGTATCAACCCCACTGTGTGGCAGATTCATGCACTGCAGTCTGGCAGTGACCAGGTGTAGGGATAGCTTTCACCCTAAGGAATTTCTCTGGAGAACTGAGTGCTGAGAAGAAAAGACAAGGAAAGCTCCTGGAACTTTGATCCAACATTACAGCTGGAAAAGGATGACACTACTAATAATACAAGACAAAAGTGACACAAAATTCCCCAATAACATAAATAATTTGATTTGTGGTCTTACTCTGCTTAAAATTAAATATTACTTTAATGTTAAATGCTTGCCAATTCACCATTAATGATGGGGGTCAGAGATAGGAAGTTTTCCATTTAAATAATGAAGCTAATGATAACAGCTGAAATTATGTGCCTGACCCTTTACAACATGAAGCAAAGACATCATAAATGATGGGTAAGCTTATATCTTTAATTCATTTCTTCTTTCAGCTGGACAGAAACATGCAACTGCATACCTTCTGCCTTTTCTTACACTTGTCTGTTACTTAGGAACTCACTCCCTTCACATAAAGTTCGTCCTGTACAGATTGACCAGATCTGATCACATAAGTTTAAAATCGGGGGTCATCAACATGATACATGACATGGCAAAAAGTATGTGGACAGCTAACTTTGAACATCTCATATGAAATTATGGTCATTAATATGGAGTTGGTCCACCCTTTGCTGCTGTAACAGCCTATACTGCACTGGGAAGGCTTTATACTAGACATTAGAGCAATACTGCAGGAATTTGTTTCCATTCAGCTGGAAGAGCATTAGTGAGGTCAGGCATTGTTTGGGTGATTAGACCTGGCTCACAGTTGACTTTCCAATTGATCACAAAGCTGTTGGATGGGGTTGAGGTCAGGGCTCTGTGCAAGCCAGTCAAGTTCTTCCATACTGTTCTCGAAAAAAGCATTTCTATATGGACCTTTCTGTGTGCCCAGGGCATTGTCATGAAACAGGAAATGGCCTTCACCAAACTGTTGGGGAAGCGCAGAATCATCTAGAATGTGATTGTATGCAGTAACCTTAAGATTTGCCTTCAGCTGGATTAGTGAGTATTGATTATGAGAATTCTGATTTTAAAAGTACTAGCTGATGAAAATGATCTTGTCCCACCATTGCCTGCTCCAGATGACTTACAAGCATTTTCTGAGGTAGCATAATAATTAGCTGTATCAATGTGCCCACGTCTACTATGCCATGTGATGCTTTTTCTTTGACTGAGTAATAATGTAAGTAGAATTCTCAGTTTGGCAGAAATAAGATCATCTTGGCTATGTGGAAACACATTAGTTCTTATCATGCTACAGAGGAAGTCTACTGTAGTCAACCAACACAAGTAAGTAAATAAATAAATAAAATGAAAGCATGGCCTCCCGGTAGTCCTTCAGCTCTAACTGGGCATCCATCTCACTACCAGCAGCCGTCTGTCCTCTGATGCTAATGAGCTGGCCCAGAAAAGAGAGGGAGATGAATATTTGATGATGAAGTGGAGCTATGAAGTATAATTAATGGCTAAGAGTCAGGTAAAGTGGACGTGAAGGAAGCACTGGGTCCTGGTTTATTGTGATTACCTTAAACAGTTTAATTAGCTGCAGACAATGTTTTATAAATACATGGCTAATAAATGATTAATAAATTTAAAAAATACCAAATAAATCCCTATCACTTCAACACTGTATGTCGTACTAATATGCTAAAATACACCAGCTGCATTGAGAATGTATTTCGTTGAAAGAAAACGAGCTATGGTATGTCCTGTGTAGTTCCTGTTGAATGGCATGTCCAAAAATGGTATCATTTATGTTTAATAAACCCTATTGTACGGCAGGGTTTATTCAGTTCTCTGAATGGTGTGTCCCTGCTGAGCAGTTTAATTAAATCTTTGTCATAATTTAATTGTTTTTCCGACTGTCAGATCAATTACAGGTGTACCCCCCTGCCAATTACAGTTTTTCAGTGGAGCTGTCTGATTAAAACATGCCATTCAGAAAAAAATTACCCTGTGATGACATCAGTTACATCAACATGCTCAGCAGGGATATCCTGTGCATTTCTGATTCCTCATCCTGCTCCATGAAATTAGCTGCTGATCAACAGAATGACATGCTCACATAAGTGCAGTGACATCATCATAAAAGGAACATCTGACAAGCTAAGGCTCCAAATCACAAAACACACTCTTACAATGGATTTGTTTATTCAATGTGATATAAGTAAGGAATAAACCATCACAGGCTGTCCCATTATTGGAAAATAATGTACGATGCCTCGCCTCGTCTGCATCCCTACCCCTGAAGTATGTTATTTTCCAATAACGGAACAGGCCGGAATGGTTTATTCTGCTTATACAACGGTTACCAACGGTTGTATATTAGTTACTTTTATCTTTATTGATTTTTTATGAATTTATTTGAATTGAAATATTCTTCCGTGGGCATTTTGGCATATTGTTTTACCATTGTCAAGCATAGTTTATAGTTCTGTTTGGTCCGTTGTTAAGCAAAAACCTTTCGTCTTTCTAGTCCCTCTCACCCAGGTTAGAATACAAGCTTGCTTTCTGCTAGGTTCGTTGCCACTCACGATACCTTGCTAATATTGAAATTCAGTTGGATTTCAGTTTGAAATGGGCTCATGGCATGTTTGTTATCCCAGCTAGCTAGTTAGCCAACTACTGAATTATATTCAAAACTGTCATTAAACTATAAGCGCAATCATTTGCAAAGATACAGAACAAAATGCATCCCACAGCCTAGTATAAGTAAAATGGGACACCTCTACTTTCCAAATTCGGGAAGATTCTGTATTTTACAGGATGGTTGGCAACCCTAAATCAAGCTATAGGCCACAGTAACTAGACTAACTAACGTTACTCTCTGCAGTAGTTCATGGACAAAAAGCTGATTATGCTTGAGTTGGCTGTGGCTGGACACATCCCTTAACACTGCTGCAAGTTTGATGGGCTATTTATAACAAAGCTCACTTGTCAACAATTTACGTCATGAAATGAACATTGTCCACGTTTGGTTTATTGAGTCAGATCGTTGATGAGCATTCATTTAGAACCATGCTTTTGCCTGCTGGACGTTTTTTGAAAAGTAATAGACACCCTCGGACCAATCAGAATCGAGTATTCTGCCAAGCCATTGAATAAAGATATGGAGAACTGCTGCTGTATAAATTAGCATGCAGCTGAAATGCTCATCAATCCTTTGGCATGAATCCCAGGAATGTGAGAAGGACAGGTGTCAGGACAATGCATCATTTAGTGGCCTGCAATTCATCCTTGAAGAATATAATAGTTTTGGGGTCATACCGCCAGAGGGTGGAAAATGCATCATTCTAATGCATCATTATTGATTGATTTACAAATTCATCAAACGCCTACAAAGTGTACTTAATTCATTTCAAGTGACACTTAAGATATTGATTTGCAGATTGATTTCAACAATCAATGTTTCCTTCCTCTTGAATAGCGGACATCTGGAATATTTGAAATCATCCATAGCTCATAGCATTACACCATTATTGGCATCATAAGCTTAGGCATGCTCCGTTTTCTATCGTTAAGGCAAATATATTCAAACATGAAATATGATCCTTCAGAATCTGGATCCTGCAGGCTGGGGCTCAGAGCCCACTGGTGAGGTGTATGATTGGACATGAGGTTCAATTTGGGAAGATATTCTCCACCGATAGCAGCAATAGCAATAGCAGCTCCTCTGGTCAGTTGGTCAGTAACTGCAGCTCAGATAATTGGCTGCTGGGCATAAAGAATTGGCAGCTGGGGACTATGTCCCACACAGTACCAAGACACACCTGATTTGTCCCCTCCAATAATAAATGTATTCCTGTGTCAGGTTTCCTCTTTTTGCCTGGTCATGTCCCCCTCACTGAGAAATGCTGTGGTGTTAAGGTCTCATTGAATGAGTGCCCATGACAGAACATAATCTTATGGTTCTTCTTCACTCAGTAGTTCATCAGAGTCTATAAATGCCATGGGGATTTAATTCTCAGCGCTCGCAAACTGCTGCATACATTGGAGTTACACCCCTTGGGTGCACAATTTGTGGATGTTTCAGTGATGGGATGGGCATTCAATTTGGACTGACCATTCCTAATTGGGGAGAAAGCATAAAAATTGGAATAAAAAATTGTTCGAAAATAAAATATGGTGATTTCCTGTCAGTGCAGGTTTGTATGGAACTGCAGAGTTCCTGATATCAAAGGTATTGTTGCCATCATTATTTTGGCCCTTAGGACCGATACAGTATACATTATACAGAATTATGGTTCATGAAATAGAAAGGCATGGTACAGAAAATAAAGGCACGGGGCTTTGCAAATATTTCAGGAAACAGCTAAGATGAATCATAGCGCATGAATAAACATTTCCCATTTGGAATTGCTACATGAGTAAAATTGTGAATTCAGAAACAACAAGATCTCACAATAAGATGCACTTTTGTTTTCGTCCATACCCCGACCCTTCGCCTGTATGTGTCCCCGGCCCTGTGAATTTTTCTGTGCCCTGAAAAGCCCCGCTGTCTCCCATTTCTTGTACCCGCTCCCAGTCCATGCTGCGTGCTGAAGAGAAACACACATGGCTGTTCTTCCCGAGCGTTCTCTCCCACTCCGCAGTTGAATATGAATGAACCTCCATGGAAGAATCATCGCTGCGGGCGGGAATATTACCATATAGGAAAGCTGCTTTCCATTCCAGGGATGTCATTTAAAACGCACGGACAGATTAGAACCTTGCGAGGGTGACTCCCTCTCCCCCACCCACCCTCCCTTTGAATTCCTGGCCACTTCTTTTCAAGCCCCTGCAGGCCTTTTTGAAGTGTTTAGGAGGGCTGGGAGGCTCGGCCCGCTTGCATTATAAAGGGCAGCTGATGAAACAGGAAAAGGAGAGACTGGAGAACTGTGAAAAAATACTATCTCCTAACCCCAACTATAAAGAAGAGAGACATCATTTGGATTGGAATTCCAGGGTTATCTGATACCCTATATTAGATACAATAAACAGAATCTTAAATGTAGGGCAAAGCAGTCATCATTGGTATATATTACTATAAAGGACTCGTGGAAGGAGCATGATATGAGCTTCCTAATATCCCTTAGGATGTTTTATGTCCACTTTTTCCCTTTCATGTGGGTAAGCAATATTAACAGTGGCTTGCTGATCCAGGGATGCAATGCCATTCAGTTATTTCTAAAACAGGGAGGTCTGTGTGAGAACATTATCTCAAACATACTATAAGCATTACCAATAAAGAGACCTGGTAATTCCTCACTACTGAATTCCCTCTCAGAAACTCCCTGGTGCATTGAGAACCATTCTGTATTCCACTGCATCATGACACATATTAAGATAGCAAGCATATATTATACGCAGTAAGATGTATAGAATTTAAAAATCAGCTGTAAAGAGGAAAATTCAAATTAAAAAATGTAACAATCTGATACACATTTATTTTCTTTGATGCACCTTGATGCACCTTTCACCACCTCATTGGGAATATTTATCAACGTGTTCATTTAACAGTGGCTTTATTTGCAGGCAGGACTATCAAGCTGTATATTAATTTTTTTATGATGTGATGGCTCGTGTGAGCATGTTTAATTCAGCTCTGTATTTGCTGCAGATGCAAGCATTATGAACGCATTAGATGTATTACCCACATACAGCATGTTTTTATGCATATGAAATGCTCAAGTGGAATTTAAAGAGAGGGCATTCACTGTGTTTAGATGGGGGCTGTAACTGAGCTAGCCAAGCTGGGACAGCATGTGAGGGTTGAGTGGATGTATCAGAAGCTTCAAAGCATCACGAAGCAAACTGCCTTCTCTTTTTGAACTTTCTTTTTCAATGAGGAGGGAATGAGGGAATAATGGTGTGGAGATATGGATGTGGAGAGAGAGAGAGAGGGAGGCGAGAGAGATAGAGGAGAGAGAGATAGAGGGGAGAGTGAGAGGGAGAGAGAGAGAGAGAAGTGAGTGAGAGATGAGAGAGAGAGAGAGCGGGGGGGGGGGGTTCGTCTGCTGTATAGCAGTATGGTGGCAGGTCCTGCTCAGGGCAAATTCAATGATAAGAAAGAGGCTTCACTGCCATGTTACCAACTGAGGATGCTTCAGTTAAGAGGCTCTACTTCAGTTGAATGGACACCGCATGTTCTTGCCTATTTTGCTGCCATATAAATATGTATTGCCCATATTGCAAAAAGTACTTGTATTTTTTGGGTGTATAGAGGAAAAAAATCCCTCTTCAAGTGGCAATCTGATTTATGCTTCTTTTTCTGGGAGCACGTTGGACTTTAGCGATTGTGTTTCAAAATGTTCTAGAAAAGTTTCTTTCAGATTCTTTAGACTAACCAAATACACAATTTGGTATTCATGTCATTTAACATGTTTGCATTTAGACATGGTTCCTTTAAAAAAAAGAATTTAAATGCACAATTTCCTGTTTAGAATGTGAAAAGAAATCTGTATTTGCTGCATCATATAAACATAGTTAACTAAGTCACAAACAGTTTTTTTTTTTACAAATTTTCCTTTTACGATTGTATCATAATATTATACTGTACTGTTTAGCTTGTGTTTACAACCAAGTGCTTATTGAAATATGTTTACAATCAAGTGCTTATTGAAATATGTTTATAATTAACGCTTATTTAAATATTGAATGGCTTCTTACCTAGTAGCTCCTTAAAGATATTTAGTCATCATCTCACATCCACTGTTGTAAATAAATGGAGTGTAATAAATACAGAAATGTATAAATAAATACATTGTGGCTTTAAGAATATCATAATCACTGTAATGTTATTAGTATATGCCATCATATATTTCCCTTCTTGACTGAGAGACACTTTGTCATTCACTTGCCATATAGTTTCAGTCAAATGAAAATTGTTGCAATCTACCCTCTTTCAAAGGGGCCCGATTCAGCAATCACTTATCTTCTTCATTTGGCCTCTTATCTTGCTTTTTCCTTTGGAGTGACATGACTTTTGACTGAGCCCTCTTTTTGGCTGCACAAGAAGAAGAAAAAAGTGTGATTCTCGCAATAAAGTGAACACGTTTCAACAATTGAAATGATTGAAACAAACTGAAAATACACTTCTAACTCTGTTGTTACGTGTTGGGTTCATCTAAAATCATCTGATTCCGAAGGAGCAGAATAATGAAAATAAAACAATGGTAATTTCTTATGAAAATGCAGTTAAATTAACGGTGCTAGTAGCAGTATAGAGTGAGCTGTCAGAAGTTGGCTTTGTGTCCACAGATGGCTACACAGCTCTCAATGGCCCCTTGCTGATGCCGTGTCTTCTGTTAAGGACCTTCCCCAGCATGATTTTGAACTTGCAGTTTGCCCTTATGTATCCTGCTAACACTTACCTTGGTATCCGTTTGTTGGTATTTGATATATTTAGGCTACATACTTTATGGCATTAACTTAGCCTACACGCACACAAGCACACACACACACACACACGCGCGCACGTGCACGTGCACACGCACGCACACACACGTACACACACATACACACACACTCACACAAACAGAACCGCAAGGACAGAGAAATCCAGCAGAGATCTTCTGGCTTAGTTACATTGATATGTTTTCGATAAGTTCTTGGCTTCCAAAAATTAAATCGGCATGGTATAGCAAATCTGAACCCAGTAGTGATTTACTTTTACACTTTTACGTATCTGCACACTTGTCTAAAACCATCCACGTCTAGCACAGCCATAATTTGTGGGAGGGAAATTGTGTGAAGGACTACTAGTGTTAGTAGCACCTATCTTTCTTTCTTGGCAAACTAGCCGACAATAACCTGGTAACTAACAACAGCCCAATATATATTTTTTTCTTTCTGAACAATGGACCCAGAAGACGAAATATTTAAGGTTGGTATATATTTGATAGAGCTGTCTGCTTCCACAGCAAGCTATTATAAATTGCAGTTGCACATAATGGCTTATAACTTATTATCACTTAGAAAATCTAGGTTAGTGCTGTTGGTAAAGTTCAGCTTTAAAAAGAAACAATCTGCTAACACACTACATGATTAATGATATACCAGTGTTAAATCAGTTTGAGGCTTTGTACTGTAAAGTCCAAGGAAACTGGAACATGCATGAAGCTCTTTCCAGGGCGCTACAATGCTATTGGCAAGGGGAAAGCTTTTGGGAATCGAAGTTCTGCAGTGTTCATTTTTAATAAATTTAGAAGCAGGTTAAATGAATGGTGAGCGAGACCTCTGCCAGTTTCTGTTTCTGAGGTCAATGAATGGGTGACCCATAGAAGACCTCAGCACAAAGCTGTATGCCATGAGGTGGGATAAGCTGTTACACTGCTTGTTACATGTGATACTCCGATTAATTACAGTTTTAATATGCATTGTTCTAATACCAAGGCTGAGTGAAGGTGTTATGATGGGATTACTTTGTGTTTTTACTTCAAAGAAAGCCAAAGTACAAAGGGGTTCCAGTCAGGTGTGTGTGTTTGTGCATGTGTTGTGTGTGTGTGAGAGCGAGAGAGAGAGAGAGAGAGAGCGGGTGTGGGAGAGAGAGAGAGAGAGAGAGAGAGAGAGAGGGTGAGGGAGGGAGAGGGAGGGAGAGAGGGGAGGTATTGTAATTGACGTACTCTGTCTCCAGCCAGGTGTAGTCAATATATCTCCATCCTGATACAGTCACTATATAATTGAAAAAATACTTTATTAAACAAAAACAAAAAAACTGCTTCCTCTGTACAGTCACACTATTAATAAATAAAGTAATTAATAAACAAACACAGAATACAATAGAAATTTGACCTTACATTAATTACTCAGAAAAAAAAACTAAGAAAAGCATGCAACACAATAAAATGCAAGCAATAAAACATGATCATTCCCTGTACATAGAGCACCCCCTACACTGAGAGAGGGAAAGAAAGAAAGAGACCATGACATCACAGAAGAGGTGATAGGGGAGTCTCCTCTCAGAGGAAATCAAATAAAAAGTGTGACGGTACGGGTGCTGGGACCCAGGCGCAGAGTGGGGGGAAAAAAACACGAAACTCAAAAAGGGAAAATTAACAAAGATTTTACTCACACAAAAAAAGGGCAAACACAACCAGGGAACAGGCAAGGCCACAAAGGGCAAAACAACAAACTCAAAACATTAAGAACAAAACACAGAACAGAACACAGGCAGGCAGGCAGGGTACAGGCAGGTGGAACACACAGGCAAACACATAAAAGAAACACCAGAAAATACATACGGGTCAGGAACAAACACAAGTCAGAAGCAAACACAGGTAGGAAACAAACAAGTCAGGAACAAAACACAAACGGGTAAAAAACGCAGGCAGGTACAATGGGTCTGAAAATTCATAGGCAACAAACACAAGGAAGAACAAACGCAAGGAACCAGCACCCGAGTCAAGGGAACAGAGAACTTAAATAGACAAGGGGTAACAAGACACAGGTGAACTCAAAAAACAATCAAACCAGAAGGAGGGGATAACAAGACACAGGTGGGAACAATGATGGGATAACGGGACAGACAATAATACAATTAACAGGGGGGGAGCAGGACACAAAACAGAAGTGCCGCCATCTGGCGGCCCAACAGGGGAAACACAGACAGGAAAACAGGACCATGACAGTACCCCCCCCCCAAGGGACGGCTCCTGACGTCCCAGGAGGCTGACCCGGGGAGGGAGTCAACAGAGGGTGGGGGCTAGAGACAGGACAAGACTCAGGGCTGGACTGGACAGGACAGGAACAAGACGAGAACAAGACTCGGGGCTGGACTGGGCAGGACAGGAACAAAACAAGAACAAGACTCGGGGCTGGAGGGGAACTCGGGGCTGGACTGGGCAGGACAGGAACAAAACAAGAACAAGACTCGGGGCTGGAGGGGAACTCGGGGCTGGAGGGGAACTCGGGGCTGGACGGGAACTCGGGGCTGGACGGGAACTCGGGGCTGGAAACAGGACTGGACAGGAACAGGACTGGACAGGAACAGGACTGGACACAGGACTCAGGGCAGAACCAGGACTGGACAGGAACAGGACGGGACTCGGGACTGGACTAGGACGGGGGAACAGGACTTGGGACTGGACTCGGACTTGGGGAACAGGACTCGGGACTGGACTCGGACGGGGGAACAGGAGGACGGGGGAAAACAGAACAGGAAAACTTGGGACAAAACTCAGGAACTAGGAAACAGGAGACACAGGGCTGGGCAGGACCCGGGCGACGAAGACACAGGGCTGGACAGGACCTGGGCGACACGGGGAGACTCAGGGCTGGGCAGGACCCGGGCGACACGGGGAGACTCAGGGCTGGGCAGGACCCGGGCGAAACTCAGGGCCCGCACTCGGGCGACACGGGGGAAACTCAGGGCCCGCACTCGGGCGACTCGGGGGAAACTCAGGGCCCGCACATCGGGCGACTCGGGGGAAACTCAGGGCCCGCACATCGGGCGACTCGGGGGAAACTCAGGGCCCGCACATCGGGCGACTCGGGGGAAACTCAGGGCCCGTACATCGGGCGACACGGGGAGATTCAGGGCCCGTACATCGGGCGACACGGGGAGATTCAGGGCCCGTACATCGGGCGACACGGGGAGATTCAGGGCCCGTACATCGGGCGACACGGGGAAATTCAGGGCCCGCACATCGGGCGACACGGGGAAACTCAGGGCCCGCACATCGGGCGACACGGGGAAACTCAGGGCCCGCACATCGGGCGACTCGGGGAAATTCAGGGCCCGCACTCCGGGCGACACGGGGAAATTTAGGGCCCGCACTCCGGGCGACACGGGGAAATTCAGGGCCCGCGCATCGGGCGACTCGGGGGAAACTCAGGGCCCGCGCATCGGGCGACTCGGGGGAAACTCAGGAAACCAGGGGGGACTTGGACAGGGGCAAGGCAGACATACAGGACAGCAACGAGACGGGGCACGACAACACTGGACTGGGTTGGACAAGACTGAGGGGGAAACAGACTGCCAGATACTGGCACAATAGGGAGACCTAAAAAGACAGACACAGGGACAAGCAGGCGGGGAGGCACACGGCGACACCGATGGACACACAAAGGGACAAGCAGACAGGGAAGGCGAGGGGGGAACCCAACAACTGACATAGGGACTGACACACAGGCAAACAAGACAAAACACACGCGGACTGGCACACAGACAGACAGGCAGACAGGCGAGCAAACACGTTGGCCGATGGGCTGACGGCCTGGGGGGCAGACAAACAGGCCAACAAACTGGCTGACACACATACGGGTAGACTAACAGACAAACAGGCGGGCAGACAATTAGACAGGGGGGCCGGGGAACACACGGACACACGGTTGGGAGGACAGACACCAAAGGGAGAATGGACACCAGGGGGAGCGACGAGACCGGGGGAGGGACGACCACTGGGGGGAGCGACGAGACCGGGGGAGGGACGACCACTGGGGGGAGCGACGAGACCGGGGGAGGGACGACCACTGGGGGGAGCGACGAGACCGGGGGAGGGACGACCACTATGGGAAGGACGGACACCGGGGGAGGGACGACCACTGGGGGGAGCGACGACACCAGGGGAAGGACGAACCCTGGAGGACGGGGGAACACTAGAGGACGGGGGAACACTAGAGGGAAAACGGACACTGGGGGCGTGAGAACGCCAGGGGGAGCACGAACGCCAGGGGAAGCACGAACGCCAGGGGGAGCACGAACGCCAGGGGGAGCACGAACGCCAGGGGGCAAGGTGTGGACACTAGGGAGAGCAAGAACACTAGGGGAATAACGGACACTGGGGGGCGCGAGAACACTAGGGGGAGCACGAACGCTAGGGGGAGAACGAACGCCAGGGGGAGCACGAACGCCAGGGGGAGCACGAACGCTAGGGGGCAAGGCAGGTGGCTTAGCCTGCGGGGCGGCCAGAGCAGTCTGCGGCGGCCCCTGCGGGACAACAGAAGGGACCGTTGTCCTCTCCGGGGCTCTGGACGGCTCTGGAAGCCTCTCCGGAGCTCTGGACGGCTCCGGAAGCCTCTCCGGAGCTCTGGACGGCTCCGGAAGCCTCTCCGGAGCTCTGGACGGCTCTGGAGGCCCCCCCGGGACTCGAGGCAGCTGCGGAGGCCCCCCTGGGGCTTGAGGCGGCTCCGGAGGCCCCCCCGGGGCTCGAGGCACAAGTAAAGCCCGAAACTTGGGTGTAGCAGGCGGCCTCCGCGGAAGGGTCAGAGCAGGCGGGACCTCCGGGGCTGGAGGCGGCTCTGGGGGCCTCTCCGGGGCTGGAGGCGGCTCTGGGGGCCTCTCCGGGGCTGGAGGCGGCTCTGGGGGCCTCTCCGGAGCTCGAGGCGGCTCTGGGGGCCTCTCCGGAGCTCGAGGCGGCTCTGGGAGCCTCTCCGGGGCTCGAGGCGGATCTGGGAGCCTCTCCGGGGCTCGAGGCGGATCTGGGAGCCTCTCCGGGGCTCGAGGCGGATCTGGGAGCCTCTCCGGGGCTCGAGGCGGATCTGGGAGCCTCTCCGGGGCTCGAGGCGGATCTGGGAGCCTCTCCGGGGCTCGAGGCGGATCTGGGAGCCTCTCCGGGGCTCCAGGTGGCTCTGGGGGCCGCTCCGGGACTTGAGGCAGAGCAGGCCGTGAAGGCCGCTCCGGGACTTGAGGCAGAGCAGGCCGCGAAGGCCGCTCCGGGACTTGAGGCAGAGCAGGCCGCGAAGGCCGCTCCGGGACTTGAGGCAGAGCAGGCCGCGAAGGCCGCTCCGGGACTTGAGGCAGAGCAGGCCGCGAAGGCCGCTCCGGGACTTGAGGCAGAGCAGGCCGCGAAGGCCGCTCCGGGACTTGAGGCAGAGCAGGCCGCGAAGGCCGCTCCGGGACTTGAGGCAGAGCAGGCCGCGAAGGCCGCTCCGGGACTTGAGGCAGAGCAGGCCGTGAAGGCCGCTCCGGGACTTGAGGCAGAGCAGGCCGTGAAGGCCGCTCCGGGACTTGAGGCAGAGCAGGCCGTGAAGGCCGCTCCGGGACTTGAGGCAGAGCAGGCCGTGAAGGCCGCTCCGGGACTTGAGGCAGAGCAGGCCGTGAAGGCCCTTCCTGGACTTGGGGTGGAGCAGGGCGAGGGCCCTGCCGTCTGGGCTGGGCAGGGGACAGGAACACAGACCACAGCTGTAGGGAACCCGGCTGGGCAGCCGGACGGGACCGGCGGGACCCCCGCGGGCCGGATCCTGGGAAGATCGCCAGTCGAGACCCTTCAAATGATGCAGGGCCGGGAACCGCTGGCTGGGCAGCTGGAGGTCTGGCCAACCGGGAGGCAGCCCGACCACGGCGCCTCCGTGACCGTCCGCCCCGGGCGCTGGGAAGCTCAAGGGCGAGGGACTCCCAGTCGCTGGGTGGCGAGTCCTCCGGGTCACTCCACCACCCCGGTGGCATGATAAACAAAAAAAAAAAAATAAATAAATAAATAAAAATTAAAAATAAAAAAAAAAACTCTGCTGGGTCCCAAACTGGCTGGTTCCTTCTGTGACGGTACGGGTGCTGGGACCCAGGCGCAGAGTGGGGGGAAAAAAACACGAAACTCAAAAAGGGAAAATTAACAAAGATTTTACTCACACAAAAAAAGGGCAAACACAACCAGGGAACAGGCAAGGCCACAAAGGGCAAAACAACAAACTCAAAACATTAAGAACAAAACACAGAACAGAACACAGGCAGGCAGGCAGGGTACAGGCAGGTGGAACACACAGGCAAACACATAAAAGAAACACCAGAAAATACATACGGGTCAGGAACAAACACAAGTCAGAAGCAAACACAGGTAGGAAACAAACAAGTCAGGAACAAAACACAAACGGGTAAAAAACGCAGGCAGGTACAATGGGTCTGAAAATTCATAGGCAACAAACACAAGGAAGAACAAACGCAAGGAACCAGCACCCGAGTCAAGGGAACAGAGAACTTAAATAGACAAGGGGTAACAAGACACAGGTGAACTCAAAAAACAATCAAACCAGAAGGAGGGGATAACAAGACACAGGTGGGAACAATGATGGGATAACGGGACAGACAATAATACAATTAACAGGGGGGGAGCAGGACACAAAACAGAAGTGCCGCCATCTGGCGGCCCAACAGGGGAAACACAGACAGGAAAACAGGACCATGACAAAAAAGGGCTGCTTTTAAATGATATGTATTTCTTGTTTTTGTACACTTATGAGTCTAATAGTTCAGACCAATATGAATGTATATAAGAACACCTCTCCCGCCAATATGCAAGGTTTCTATGGCAACAGAGGGTTAAGAAGAGAACACTCCTATGCAGGGCTTAGTGTGCTTTAATGAAATGGACGCACCTGCCAGAATGTGGTCTTTTTTTAAAGGACATGTCTTCCGTAATATGGTAATGCATGTTTGTGGCAATCAAGAGGAACCTTACAATTAATATTTTAAAGGACAGAGGGAGTCCCTGCCTTTTACCCATCCTTAGGTACAGCATGATTAAATGAGGACATCTCACCGCTAACAGTCTCTAAATTGCACTTGTGATCAATACTGTCTTGAGTGGCTTGGCCATGTTTTCTCACTCTGCTAGGTGCTACCTAGGTGTGTTTTCGAACCTGTATAAACTTGCCATCTTTCAGTACTTCACTTGCTGCACCTTTGGTGTCCTCCCCAGGGTATTTGTATTGTTCAGGTGTGTTTATTGAGGGCCTGTGGAGGGTTAGACACCAGGATTTAAGCCCTTTGTTAAAAAATACATATATAAGAATTATGCATTTAAAATAAAGAATTGATGTGAAGAGGAATGGAAAACAAACTAAGCTACCACACCTCAATTTCACATGGTCTGCATGTAAGATATATGCATGCTTTCTTCTGTATATTATTATTATATTGTATTATTATATATTATATAAATATATATGTTTTATTATATATACACAATCACCTAGCCATGAAATTAGGCACTACAACATATGGTCAGTTAGTTCTAATAACAAAAAATGTATAAATAAATAAAAATGGAGATGCAGGGGACTGTCACTGATATTTCTCAGTATGGTTAAATTGCATCAAATTAAATAACTGTGTGTGTGTGTGTGTGTGTGTGTGTGCATCATTAGTGTAACCATAAATCCACTTGCACACCTACCACATCCCCTATACTTTAAATAAATCAAAATAAATCAAGATTACCCACTTCATGAAATAAAGTTCCCCTTGGAGATTCTTTTGTTCTGCTTTTCTTTCTGTTAATCTGTTTCTCAGTCATTGCAGGATTAGAAAGACTTGAGGAACACATAGTTACAAGCAGTAATGTATACACACAGTGATGTGACAGAGTTGAGATAATGGAACTGAATTAAATGGGGAAGAGAATGCAGCTATTGAATATAGCCATGACAGATAAGAATGCTTATTTCCTGCCATAAATGCATTAGTACTGTGATAATCTTCACAGAATTTAGCATTTACTGCAATAATAAAATTTTCACACACACACACGTACTCACATGTGCAGGCAAGCACACATGAATGCACAGTCTGATTGTATAAAACAACCAATTTATAAGGGTACAGAGTGAGAAAATAATAATGTGCTTTTTCCACATGGGAATCCTCGTGATGCTCTTGGAGTCAGATAGGTGGGCATATTGTCTCTGTTTTATTGCAATGAGATTGGGGCCATTGGAAAGATGTGACCTGAAAGTGTCTTCGACATCCTTTTGGGGATAATTTGGGCTGTGTTTTCTAAGGCCAGAGGGGAGGAGAGAGAGAAAGAGACAGCATCTCTCTAGGGCCAACAGAAGAACAGTCAGCAACTCTCTGAAAATTTTAAGAAAACGCTCACATATCCAGAGAAAAACTATTGCATGCTGCTCAGGAATTGTGTATCATAAGAATCTAGCTTAAGATCATGATCATGCACAACCCTACAAATAATGCACAATCCTGTTTATCAGAGTGTTTTCCATATCCTCTATTTGTAAAATAAAACTTTCACACTTAAATATAATTCCCAAAGAGATTCTTCTATTCTGCTTCACTTTGTGTTTATTTTATTTTTGTAACAGGATTGTGTATATGCTGTATAACAGAAATTATACCATACAGTGATGTGACAGATGATAGAAATTATGTAACCTGCTCTGAATTTTAAAATGTGAATGAAGTCTTTTAAAATGACATCTTGTCCATCTGTACTGTACTCTACTGAATGTAACTATGAATTAATATATGCTCACCTGTCATAAACATTGTAGATATTGTGACAATAATCTGTGAGTAAATTCATTATACAATTTTGTATGGAGTAGGACATTAGCGAATTGTTCTTCTGAGGCTGAATCTGACAAAGAGCATGCATTTGTCTGTAAATGCTGCTTTGTTGATATAATTGGTCTTTGTAAATGACTTGTAAATATGGTATGCTTTATAAATTATTTTTTTCCAATAAAATATTGTCTGTGAACTTTTACATAATTTAGCACTATGGATGAACAGTCTGTGTGCAGCAGATATTTACAAATATTATATAATATGAAAATAAATGTAAAAGAATTATTGTAGTGGTGAGTAGCTAAATGCCTCCAACTTTTTTTTTCTTTGTCTTTGTCTCTAGGTCTTGAAAACCAGATAAAAAATGACAGTATTGCCCGAAGAAGATTAAAACAATGGTGTCTAAACAATAAGCTTTTACGCCCCCACCAAGCTGTAACTCAAAGCCCCCCAGCTTTCCCTTGATAAAGAAGCGCACCCTCCACCCCCACCCCACATCCCCCCCCCCGCCCCACACCATCCCCTCCCCCTGTGCTGTTCCCCCACGGACACCATGACCGTGAAGCTCAGACTCAGGCACGCCCCCTGGTGGCTGCTCTACTTCCTGCTCCCCCTCCACGTCCCTGAGGCCCTGCCCTCATCCAGCTACACGCCGGGAGCCAAGCGGGAGATCACCATGGAGGGGGACCTGGTCATCGGGGGCCTGTTCCCGGTGCATGAGAAGGGCGAGGGCACGGAGGACTGCGGGAAGATCAACGAGCAGCGCGGGATCCAGCGGCTGGAGGCCATGCTGCTGGCGCTGGACGAGATCAACCAGGACCGCCGCATCCTGCCGGGCCTCAAGCTGGGCGCGCACATCCTGGACACGTGCTCTAAGGACACCTATGCCCTGGAGCAGTCGCTGGAGTTTGTCCGCGCCTCCCTGACCAAGGTGGACGAGACCGAGTACATCTGTCCCGACGGGTCGTACGGTATCCACGACGAAGTCCCGCTGGCCATCTCTGGGGTCATCGGCGGCTCCTACAGTGACGTCTCCATCCAGGTACAGTTGCTCTGTGTCTCCATCCAGGTCCAGTCATTCTGTGTCCCCTTCTAGGTATGCTCAATTTGTGTCCTCATCCAGGTACGGCCAACTCCATCCAGGTACGGTCACGCTGTGTCCTCATCCAGGTATGATCATGCTGTGTCCTCATCAAGGTACGGTCACTGTGTCTCTATCCAGGTACAGTCACTTTATCTCCATCCAGATACAGTCACTATATCTCCATCCAGATACAGTCACTATATCTCCATACAGGTACAGTCACTATATCTCCATCCAGATACAGTCACTATATGTCCATCCAGATACAGTCACTATATCTCCATCCAGGTACAGTCACTATATCTCCATCCAGGTACACATACTCTGTCTCCAGCCAGGTACAGTCAATATATCTCCATCCTGATACAGTCACTATATTTCCATCTAGATACAGTCACTATACCTCCATCCAGATACAGTCACTATATCTCCATTCAGGTACAATCACTATATGTCCATTTAGGTACAGTCACTATATCTCCACAGAGATACAGTCACTATATATCCATCCAGGTACAATCACTCTTTCTCCATCCAGGTACAATCACTATATCTCCATACCGATACAATCACTCTGTGTCCATCCAGGTACAGTCACTATATCTCCATCCAGGTACAGTCACTCTGTCTCCATATATGTACGGTCACTCCGTGCCATACTCGATAGCTGTTTCCTCTTAAACAAAATATTTTGGGCAAGAGATAATTGAGATTACCATATTTCTTACAAAATGCACATGACTGTCCAGAAAGGCTGTCAGTGTTCTGTATTCTCTGTGCTTATTTTTGACAACAGAAATCATATTGTGATTATTTCCAGTATGAGTACAGGCTGTGGGATGCCACCTTTCATTAGATGGTATACAAAACCTTATTGAATCATTTGTCATATTTAGCAATGCAACTTTTACTCATATTCATTCTTATTTGGCTAAACTCTTGATGCATTATTTTGTTTGGTGTCATGTGGAAGTATATTCAAGTACATTCAATCTATGCATTTATTTGAGGGTTCAGTAATATGGTATTGTGTCTTTCTTTAATTGCTGAGATTTATTTGAGAATTTGTTACAACAATATAAATTGTTTTTATCTTTTTAAACCTACCTCTTTTATTACAGAAGCCCCACAACTGCATGTAATGTAAACTGATGCACTGGGTAATAATGATCAAAACTATAAAAAATGAAAAATTTCAGGGCTAAATTTCATTTTAAAGATTTTCACCTTTTTACCATACTGCACTTTGACATCAGCAACAGTGTTATTTGCTCTTCAAGCAAAGACACCGCTAATGCTTTCTATTTTGTATGGTATTGATCATGCAGAAAGAATAATATGAGTTTTGTGGTATTACTTTGATATAATAGAACTTTAATTAACACATTGAATGTAGAATATGTCCCGTGGCTATGGTAAAATAGGCTCACCTGTTTGCCATATGCTCAGTTTATACCTAATTTACCATATGCTCAGATTGCAGGCAGTTCTTTTTTTCTCCAGTTGGCCTTCAGGCAGATTCCTAGACGAAGGATGATAAGATGACAGATTGATAGTAGAAGCATCATTCCGTTCAACGCAGGACAGGTGTTTCTGGAAATGGCTTGATGAGAAGCTCACTAACAATTATAGCAACTGTTTTTAATTGGTCCCATATGGGCCATTATTTGACTGTTTCCCCATCAAGTGACGAGTCATCATTAATCCTCGTGTACTCGCATGGTCCGCCCTGCAGCTGTGGAGCGGAGGATGGAATGTGTCATGCTGAAAGAGACAGAGGGCAAGAGGAGATGTCGCGTGGGAGGAGACACGACTTGCACTGCTTGTGCAGACATGACCTGGATAGATGCAGTGTGCCTCATCGCAGTAACTACGGCTGTTTTACAAAAAACAGCCGTAGTTAAATGTGTCCCTCAGTGTTCACCTTGTTTACTACTTTAACAGCGGTACAGCAGTTTAAGCTACCTTAATGAAGGGGTGTAATGCTTACGGATGCTACCTCATTCAGATTGCATTAATATTAGTGGCCAACACGTGTTACATCTGGGACCCCTGGTCCTAGAGTGCAATCGAGTTCCGTCTTCACAAGGTAAAAAGTCCCTAATTCAACTCATCAGTGGGTCTAAACCATTTAATCTGACCAAATCTGAACCTATTTGTATTCTCTCTCCAGCCAGTAATTTAAAAAAAAATGATGAACCAGTATGACTGTAGCTCTCTGGGACCACTGCTAAATAACCCTGATTCTGTATGCATGCTGAGCATACTGCCACTCTGAGCAGAGCAGCGTTCCCCGCAGGTGAATGATGTTTGATGTGACTCCAGAGTCAATGACAGAGAGCCACATTTCTTCGGTACCTCAGCATGTCACACGAGAGTCAATTGGCATTTATGGGCATCTGCTGAGATGAGAGTCCAAATGTCACTCGTTCATATGGATCATGAAAGACCATCATTCCTCCACTTTTCTGCCAATGAGCATCCTCTCTTCCCCCGCTTCATTTTTCTACAAGAGAAAAGAACCACTTTATCATCCTCTGTTGATGAGATGGAGGATTTGAGGCATGCTTGTCTGATTAGATACAGATAATCTCCCCTCTGGCCCTTTCTCCCTCCTGCCAACATGACTACTAGCATCTCAAATCACAGGTCTACCTTCTTCTTTTACTGCAATGCCTTGCATAGCCTTACTGTCAAGTTATCTAATCTATTTTTTTTTCCAACCACAGTTGCAACCTGAATTTTAACAAGCTATTAATTGTTCTTAATGTCCATTGGCCATCTTTTTCAGCTGTTTCATTCCAATTTTGAATGTATTTAATTTTATATTGGATACTTTTTCAATTGATCAAAATGACAAATGCACAAGGTTTATTCCTAAATGGTCCCAAACCACTTGTAACCATTCTAGTGGGTTCAATTTGAGTGCTTTAATTGGTGTGATGGTCCAATTACACTTCCAGAGGTTTTAAATATACTATAGCTCCAAATGAACTGAACCTCAATTGCATTCAAGTCAAATAGTTGAATGTGCTGAGTTTGAAAGCGCTTTAATTGCTTTATGCTTCACCTTTCAGAGTAGCTTTGACCTTATGTGTTATCAAAGCTTTCATGTGGCTGCCAATTTGAGCAGAATGAAATTAGTGGGAAAATTCATTAAAATTAGTTGGTATTCATTTGTGTTTTACTCAAAAAAAAAAAAAAAAGCAGAGAATCTGCACTTTAAGGGCATGATAATATGTATTTAAAGAGAGCACTGGTGAGCTCAATAATCACAAAGGGCCTGGTTGGCCAAGGAAGACCTCTGGAGTTTGATGACTGAAGAGTTCTTATCGTAATGAAGAAAACCCCCCAGACCCCTTTCCGACAGATCAGAAACACTCTTCAGGAGGCAGCCGTGGATGTGTCAGTGACTACTGTCCATTTGAATACTTCACAAACAGAACTACAAAGGCTACTCTACAAGATGCAAACCACTAGTTAGCCAGAAAAACAGGCTGAGGAGGTTACAGTTTGCTAAAAAAGTACCTAAAAGAGCCTGCAGAGTTCTGGAGAACATTCTTGAGGACAGGTGGGACAAAGATTCACTTTTATCAGAGTGATTGCAAGAGCAAAGTAGGCCTAAATAAACTGCCCAAGATCCAAGGCACCCCCTCATCTCTGAAACATAGTGGTGGGGATCTTATGGTTTGAGCATGTATGGCTGCCACAGGTACTGACTTGCCTGTCTTTGTTGGTTATGTAAATCCTGATAGCAGCAGCAGAATGAAGTGCATTTTTACAAAAGCATCTTATCTGCTAAAGTTCAACAAACTGCCTCCAAATTCATTGGATGGTGCTTCATCCTTCAGCAAGACAATGATCCCAAACATACTACTAAAGCAACAATGCTTTCAAAGCCAAAAACTGTAAAAATTCATCACTGGCTAAGTCAGTCATCCTATCGGAATACAACTGAACATGCGTTTCATATGCTGAAGCTAAAACCTAAAGCAAAGAGCCCCAAAAACAAACAGAGGTGAAGATGGCTGAAGTACAGGCTTAGCAGAACATCCCCAGAGAAAATATTCAACACCTGGTGTCTATGGGTCACTGATTTCAAGCAGTCATTGCATGCAAAGGATATGCAACAAATATGTCAAAAGTATGTCTTTGTCCCAAACGTTATGGAGCTTCCTGTATATATAAAGAAACTTTCATTCCATATCTGAAAATATCATAGATTGAATTTTATCGATCGTAAGGTTATCGAAGGTTACAGTTATCGAGCAGCAAGTGACATCAGATTTTTTAGTTTGATTTGGTGATGCAAACACAATGAGGTACAGAATGCATTTTGGCCATGGTGGTCCTGGTCTGTAACAACAACCCCACTTTCAATGCCTTTAGTTTGACAAAATTATTAGAGAAGTTTTCTGTGGCAAGGAGTCCTGATGGGGTTTGTTAAGGGAATCTTATTGACAAAGTCCTATGCAGTTCAGAATAGGAAACATAAGATTGTGAGGGGCTAATGATGCCACCGGACATCAGGGGAGCGCAAATCACTGGTTTTCCCATCTGTGGGGTGCAACAAGGGTGTCACAAGTCTTGGCAGGGACCAGCGACATCACTGAAGGGAAGCGGCCTCTCTTGTCAGGGGGCAAGGATTCGGCCTTCTGGTGCTTTCAGTGCTGACGAGCTTCAGGGGAGCTCTTGGCAGAAAAAATGAACTAATCGCACACAAATATTAAGGGGACAACACATGGCAGAGAGTGTCCTTGCTATTTGAGAATGATCTTCAGTGTACACTGACACGTGGGCGAAAAAAAGCCAATGCATGGTGAACCAATGTCACTCTTTTGACAAATTATGATTGTACAAATATGTTAATATGGGACACAGTAACTTTTGATTTTCAAGGGCCAGCACATGATTTACACTCAGGCTCCGTTCAGCTGATAGTGAAGTCTCACAGAGCATTCCTAACATTAGTTTATAGTAATTACAATTTGTTAAATTGCTTGCTTTCATTTGGCATGAAAACCTATTTCCTTTTAGCTAGAACTCAACACGGGACTATAAAAAGACTCGTTTTTATGTGTTTAAATGTGACCTATATGTTGACAATAAACATAATTCCAGTTTTAATGTGTATGAGCTAAAGGGGATCGGAAGTATTCTAAAATAAGCAATTAAAGATGATTTAACACGGGGCATTTTACTGTGTAACTATAACGCATTCATAAACTGAAATTCATATTTGTTTTCATATCATATTATATATATTGTTATACTGTTACGATTTCAGAAAGACGCATGGGTGACAGATTTTGACATTTTTGAGCCCTTGTGCTCATTTATTAATGCAGAAGATTGCAGCTTCTGACACAAGCACAGGCAGCGTAGAACTGGGGGTGAGCTCAGGTTGTCTGTTCTTTTTATAATGCAACCTCCCACCCAAATTTGAATCTGTTAAACATATAACAGCGACAGCTGGCCATCTCACATTTCAAATCCCGGACTAGTCACATCAAAACAAGAAAGTCATCCGTGACCACCAAACTATGCACACAAGTGATGGCTAGCTGCTTAGCCAACCACCGTTACACTACCCCTTTTTCAAAAAACCCGCAATGAATTTGCGTGCCCGCTTAATTGCAGTCCTGGCTCTCCCAAAGTCCCTGAGCTCCTGCCCACTCTTGGGGACTGCTGGCTGATGCTGCGGAGTAATGTGTGGAGCCGGTTGCTTGGGTGTGCTGGCGAGTGCTGACTGGTGGGTGCTGATGAATGTGGGCGGCTCCTGGGGTTCAGCGACTGTGGTTCTGGGAGCAGGGCCCACCTGTACGGCACCAGGCGGTCCATATGCAGGACCACCTTTCTTGCCAAGCTCTGGGTTGGCTTGCTGGATTAGCCACTGGATGTTGCAGCGTACAGGCCCAGTTTCTCCTCTGGCCTCCTCTCTTTTGAGCACAGCTGTTCTTTGAGAGCGATGAATGATGTCGCCTCCCCAAACCGCCTGGTCAGCAACGTATTGAGGTTCACGAGGGGAGGGGGCTGATCAGTGCTGATGTCCAGGAATGCCTGCAGTGCCTTGCCTTCCAGGGACTACTCAGTCCAGTCTGTCACGTCTGCAATGAAGTTAAACTGCAACAGGTACGCATGCCAGTTCCCTTTTCTGTCAAATCTCCACTCTTTTGTGCTCAGTGGTGCACGTCTGAGGTGGTGATAGCACTAACGGAGAGTTGCTTGTGCAAGCTAAGCCATCACAAGGGGCTCCGCTAGCCGGTTCAGTGCAACTGGACAGGGGATGTCCCAAGAGG
Source organism: Anguilla anguilla (assembly GCF_013347855.1). Taxonomy (NCBI): domain Eukaryota; kingdom Metazoa; phylum Chordata; class Actinopteri; order Anguilliformes; family Anguillidae; genus Anguilla; species Anguilla anguilla. Next base: position 22,138,201 of record NC_049211.1, on the reverse strand, counting down.
GTCATTCTCCAGACCTCCTGTGCTACAGTCAGGGGCTCCGCTAACCTCCTCATCACTAATCACTATCCCCTGTGGCTATAGCTCATTAGCCTGGAGATTGGAGACCGGCAGAGGATTACCCTGATACTCCTGGAACTAGCAGTTGGACCCCGTGCCACGACTCGCTAATAGGGCTTTGCAAGCTAAGCGTAGGGTTCCCACAGCCTGCGGATCCACTAGCTCTGCATGAGATAGCGAGCTGGGGGGTGGGCTGCAGCTGACAAAAATTGAACTTTTTGCTCATGGTATTTTTGCTTGGACTCGCCTGGATGCAAACCCATTAGTCCCACCTCGCTGCTTGCCCTTTCTTGCTGTGAAGTGGCTATCTGCGCTGCTGTCTTCTTCCGCTCACACGCAGGTTGTCTGCTCTTTTTATAGCGCAACCTCCCACCCAAATTAGACCAGTTACAACAGAACAAGAAAGTCATTTGTGGCCATTCATCTATACACACAAGTGGTGGCTAGCTAGTTTGTTAGTCAGCCAGCCACCACTGCAATATGAATTTAGTTTCGCTCGAAGACCATGTTTAATAAAAGCCGATGATACACAGTATATGACCTCAGAATGAGGTGCAATGAAGCTGTGTTCTTCTTGGACTTCTCAGCTTTGCCAGAGAGCTGATTTCTTGCAGCTTTTACTATCTGGGTTGAGAAACATTCTGTAGTAGTGCTTGCGTCTTCAATTCAAGCAACCCCATTAACTGATTATACAGCATCCAAACTACATTTTATTCTTCTTATTTTTCATTTCAAGTTCAATGCAAAAGTATGTATGTGAAATATGTATGCATACATAAAAATCTCACATCGATCGAAGTAGTTTCTCTTGCAAATTGCTCACAGTTGTGCAGTTAAATGCAAAATCCTTAGTGAATAAACAATAACATTACTGAGAGTGTCAGAAAAAATGCTAAAACAATGGTAATCAGGTACACTTGGTGATGTAGCTTCATGCAAAAAAAAAACAACAACTCTAGTATTTTTCTTCCGGGCAGAAGAAAAATGCTCCTTTTTAATGCCAGTATTGGCTTCATGCGGAAGACATAAACAGAAATCTTTTGTGGGTGGGGTTTTCTCCGCTGTGGACTTTAAAAAAAAAGAAAACAGTGTTTATTATGCAGTGTGTCTCAGGGCCTCTCTGAGCATGTTATTTCTGGCTGGAGGTTTTAGCACATCTTCAAAACATGGTGCTCGTTAATTAATGAATCAGAATGCCATTTAGATGAGAGGCAAGTGTTATGAATGTAGAAGGCGGGGGAATTATGTCATATTGCCAGGCACATTTTCCATCAGAGGAACTGGGAAAAAATATTTATTACATATTGGTAATAAATGATATCTATTACACAACTATATATATATATATATATATATATATATATATATATATATATACATATAGTACAGTAAATTGATTTGATTCTGTTCATTATCACATTTTATTGCAAACTTGGTTTTCTGTATGAGGCTCTAGGTTTTATATAGTGCAGTAAAATAATTTTCTAAGAGAACAGGTAAAACATAAATTTGGATTTTTCCAGAATAACCCTTAAAAGGGAACTTTAAAATACTGTGGCTATATTTATAACTGTCCCTGTGATTAACACATCTTTTTCTCGCTGTGTCTATAGCAGAAGCATCCATGTATTTAAAAGTGCTGTCTGTTTGTATTACTGCTGCTCAAGTATTCTTTGTTCATACCTTTTTCACATTGCTCATTACAGGAACAATATACAGTAGATAATAAGATGTTACATGTTAAAATTCACTTCTCTTCTGTGTATACTGGGTTTGTCATATATTGGCACATCTCATTTAAGTATTTCATGTGTATACTCGATTGATTTAATTCAATCGAGTATATTTAATAAGTCGTCATATGTACACTCTGTTAACCTATTTTATTACATATATGTCTCCCTCACGACTGCACATCTTTATTAAGAAGCCATAAGGCTGACATCACTTTAAATATCAATTGATGTTTACTATCATGTATAATTTCACATAATGGGTAAAACACACATATATTGCTGAGCCATGAAGAAGTTTAAAAGTTAAAAAAAGAAAAGAAAAGAAATGTGCACATTATAAAAGAATAGTATTCATAAAGCTGTTTATAAAGCATATATAGTGCCTTCATTACCACTGCATAACATTTTTTGAAACAATCTATTAACATCTATGTAGGTAAATTTTGGTCAAAGTATTTAACTTATAAGTGTCATAATAATGCAAATAGTGTTTTGTAAAACATATGTAATGCAATCATTAATAAAGCTCTTGTTTCATTTAGGAATGATTTATGAAAATATGTCTTGTAATGAATGTGTGAAAAATGCTTCATTAAGACATTAGGACAATGCAATTCATGTGAAATGTGGCAAAAACAGACAGCGATATGAAAACAAATGGTGCGTTTCTCTCTAAAAACAGGGTCTCCAGTCCTGAAGAACTGTGTTCTCTGCAGCCAATTTAGGCCTTGGGAAAAAGATGTGCAAATTCTTCTTCCAATCATTGGCTTAAATTATGCACTTGAGTGCAGAAATCCATCAAAAATCAGCAGATGCAGTGAACCCCCAGGATTTGAGTTTGAGTTCTCTGCTCTAATGTTTAAAGTTTCCTGAAGTGAAATTTCTTCATTCTGGTCTTTGGAGAGCATGTGTAGGAACTTCTCATCAGGACTAACTATTATAAAATCATTTATTTGACTTATTCCGGTGAGCAAAGAGAGATAATTGCACAATACTTTACACTTGTTTACATTTTCAGATTGATCTCACTGGATAAAATATGACTGAATAGTGACAGATGTCTCTTCTCAGGTTTGAGAAGTTCATTCATCCAACTGGACTAAGTGGACTAGAGCAGATGCAGTTGCCTAGCAACCACAGTGCTGCCTGGCAACCATAGTTCAGAGGACATAGTTCAGCCCAGATGAAACACAAAGGACTTGGCAGGGATATCATCATCATTAGCACTGAATTATTATCTACATTACCATTATAATCTAATCCTCTACTTCTTCTTCACCACAACCACTGATAGATCTTGATCTGTTCTGAAATTCAGATATTCTATGCATGTATTATAATATTGCTCATGAAAATATTTAGTCTGTGTTTTTTTTCTGCATTTGCATAGCTGTGTGTGTGTGTGTGTGTGTCTGTACGTATGCACTTGCATTTGTGTATGTGTGTGTGTATGTGTGTGTGGTAGCACACCATACTGGTCTTATGGGACCAGCAGATGGAGTTTTCATGTAGAGAATATCGTGACATCTCCATGAGTGAGGGCCAGGAATCGCTCCTGCAATACCAGAGATATTCTGCACACAGATGATTACTGGAAAACTGGAGGAGCTATGTTGACCTCCACTGCCCCAGGCCGACAGCTTTTACTGCCCTCCCTCCACATGGGGTTGACATCACATCTGCATGCCCACAAATACAAATGCAAAATCAAAAAACAAACAAGGACCTTTAGAAATCTTAATACAATGGATGGTCAAATAACAATGCGCTGCCATCATAAGCAATTCATAAGCAAATCAACATTATCAAAAGCATAATCATGCAGCAAAAAATTCTGAAGATGGTACAAGATGGAATGAAAAGAATTGGATTGACCACCTGTGCTGGTTCTCAGTTAATTCATTTGAAATAAGAGGTCCAAGACAATGGGTATGCTTTCATCCTGCATCTTGTTTGAAGTGAGGCTTCCTGAAGATAATCCACTTGCTAAAAGACTTCACATTCAAAAGCCTCCTCTGCTCAGATTTCTTAATTGGATGTATAGTTAATTCATGCTGATAGTACCACTTTCAAAATGTGCATGGGATTTTAATTTTGACAAACAGCAGTACTAAACATTTATATTATGCATTTAAACGATCTACCCCAAATTGCTACCATAAATATACCTTTTGTGGGGTGGCAGAGTAGTATAATAGTTAAGGAACTGGGCTTGTAACTTACACTGTTGTTATACTCTTGAGCATTTATTAGCATTTATTCTATAGCATTATTAAGTATTTAATCTGAATTGTGTCCATTCATATCCAGCTGTATAAATTTACTTTATCAATTTAAATAAAAATGTAACCTCTGTAAGTTCATTTGTGTGGAGTGTCTGCTAAATGCTAAAATGTAATCTGAATTTGAGACATATTTGCATTATTTTATTCATTTGGAAACAAAAGAATGATGTAATTAATTGCAGATGACTGCCTGTCTAGCTTTTTATGTGTCGCACCATGAATAAGGGAAGTCTTATACTGTTTTTTTTTTCTTTCTGTGAAGGCCCAAGTACACAGGGCTGCCCTATTGTGTGGGATCACCTCTGAGCAGCGTGTGGTAGACATTTCTCTCACCTTTTCCATTTTACATGAAAATGCCAACCTCTTCTTTGAAGAATGTTTCCTCCTGATACAAAAATATCCAACATTGCAGCATTACATAATTCATAATATATCACACTGAACTGTGGTCATGTGTAGCAGCCTTTCAAGTCTTTCCATAGGGTGAAACACAAAGCCAAATGTTGAATAATGTGCTGGCTTCATGGGGGGAAACCCACCCTCCCCCAAGATGGTTTAAAAAGAGTATACAAGCATAAAAGAATGATAATAAGACTAAATGCACACAGTAAACAGTATAGAGTGGAGTATATACTGTATATGCATTTGAAACAAAGGTGCATTTGAATATATACAACAGTCTCACCCTGTAAGTTGTACCAATGATTTAACTGCTAGATAGACTTCCTTTCAAGCCTTAGTCATGGTCCCTTTAGCTCCATGAATGCAAGATGTTGATAACTCTGTAGAAATTATATCAAGATACGTGAGGATCCACTGTTGTCAGGACACAAAATGGGGGGATTCCACCTATTTACAAGCATCTTTTCTAGCAGCTATGAGACCTAATAGCAGTTGTCTTTTCTGTTGATGTGATAAATTGAGATTAGAATAATCATTGAGGAGGAATAATGTTGTTGGGCATTGAATAGCTAGGTCCATGATTCTGGAAAGATCTGAAGCAATTTGCTCCCAAAAGGAAAGCCCATCTGAAAAAATCTCAGTAGAAGTGTAAAAAAGTACCTGCCATGTGCCCTGTGGGCATAAATTGTATGCTGTGGATATATTTAGATGCATTCGAAAGCGTCTCAGTAAAGTCAAATATAATCTATGCAACAATTGCAACAAGAAGAAAAAAAAACGAATTATTTAGTGATCGGGGTTTTTGGAAGATGCAGAGATTCTACTCCAGACAACAGTGGAGAGATAATCAATGTCAGCTAAATTTTGATCTGCCATCCAAACAGAGCTGATTCCTAATGTTGTATAAGAAGATCTGAGCAAAATGAAATAGATACCAGCGGCTGAACAATATTTCTTTTGTCTTCAGGACATATAATTTTGTACATGGGATGTACTGGTAAAGTGGTACCCCAAGGGGCCCCACAAGCATGTAGTGCAGAGCGTAGGTGTAAGTACATTAAGAAGGATGCGCCTGGTAAATTATATTGAGCCTGAATATCCTGAAAGGTCCTCAAGCCATTTTCCTTTAAAACATTGATCGCGTTATAATTCCACTAAGGACAGAAAAAGGGGGAGTTTCCAGAGAGATGTTTATGATTATGAAACAAAGGAGAGTGATGGCATCTTCATCGAATGCCTGTATTTTGCATGTATCTTCTGCAATTGTTTCTGCTGGTCCGTGTTTCTGTGACCCTGTGTCAACATTAAGTATTCATTTAATACAGCAGAACATTCTCTGATGATGAAAACATGCTGACATTTCAATATTCCAGTAATAAGCAATTTCTTGTCAATGTCATGGATTAATAAATCATTCGTTTGTGATAAAATGACTATCAAAAGAATGATCACTAGGCAATTGCTTTATATGAGTCTGAAATGTTCTGCCACTGATGAGAACTGCTGTCACATGCTGTAAAATGGGTTGTCACATGTAATAAAAAGGGAGGTATATTGATATTAATCAGTAGGGAATTAAGATTTAAGCAGTAGGTTTAATGGAGATAATTGGTGGCCATGGATGGCAGTGATAAGGCGTGTCATAATAGAACCATTTTAATTAAATCTGGGAGAATCACTGATAAAAAATAATTTCTTTTGATGGCTTAAACCAGAGGGTTGCACGCGTTGCTGCTATGGCAGCTTGGGTCATGTTCTTTTGCTTTCTCTGTCCTCAATTTGCATGTTTTACACTTGATTATTTAAATCTCACAAGCCTTTGTAAAGATGATATTAGTGTTTCATGTCTAAAATGTGGATTAGCCCTCTTTATGGATGTTAGAACTGAACATGTTTTGTGCGCCTGAGCTTGTTCAGTACATAGTCATTTTAAAACAATGTCCATCACCTTGTGGAAAAGCTGAACTGGGCTAGAATTTAAAAATCTCAAGGGAGCACACTGTGTTAATATTAATTATGTTGTATCCTGAAGATGCCTGTGTTTGGCTGCTGACTTAATTTGACTCCTGTTGAAGTGCATTGGATAGGGAAGTAGGGTAACTGTTGAGCTATACTAGCATAGTGGAGCAACCACTGCAATGTGATTATGAAAGCTAACTCCACCCCTGTAGAGTCTGGATTAGAGGGTGGTCAGGTCCCACCCAGCTGGGTTTTGCCCACTGAGCAATGCTCTCTTATGTGGGTATAGGTATGAATAATCACAAAGGGAAACATGCAAACTGGGCAAAATTTCCTACCCCAAAGATCCTGTCATTGGCTGTGCAGTTGTTAAAAAGTGAGAGGCAGAATGGGTGGAGCTACAAAGAGCTAGTAATTGCTGTCTTGCTTAAACAAAAGGGTTTTTTTTTCATCTACTGAAAAAGACTGTAGGCATATGACAGCTTTGTCTACCTTTGGTTTCCTGATATCTTACTCTTCCATCACCAAATTCTTGTGCAATAATCATGGGTCAGAAAAAATTGCACATTACATGGCTCCAGATTATTTTGGGAAGTTTAATCTTCTTTTGATGGTTTTGTTTTAATCCAGGAATATATGAGCCGGCTGCTATAAATGCTATCAAAATCTTCAGATTCAGAAGATTTCAGACATCAGTTTCCCAAACATTACTGCAAGAAACATTATTGCAATGTGTCAGTTTGAGCTAATGGGGTGCAAAAACTACACCCACTTGTTTTGTGCCCGCTCTATTTTTTAAGTAACAGTTTAAAACTGTTTCTTTGGTGAGTTGCCGACGATCCTGTTTTACAAGGAAATTAAACATGCTGCTGAACATGATAATTTGTGCCACCATCAAACACATGGCAAATGTAAGCTCAGCATAAAAACAGCATTAAAACAAATAGTGCTATATTTGATTTGGTTGCGTGGGTAAGAAAAGAAGTGCAGAAATAAATTGGATAAGACAGTGAATTCAGGAATTAAAGAGGAGGCAATTAATTTAATCCAGGCTTCTTCCAGGTGTCAGAAAACACCTAAAGAAAGAACTGCTGCAGCTGGGAGGTGTTACTGCAGTGTCTCAGCATAATGCTTTTCTTCCCTCAATGTCAATGTCAACATAGCATCAGGCTGTAGATTTGGGTCTCCTACTGAAATAATATTGAATTTCAGAAGACTGAAGAATGTTTAAAATATGGTAGCCTATTGTTATACATGTTTTAAAAAGGAATACCTGCATTGCACATACATTGCCAATACTTAGTCAACCTTAATGCATTTTCGTAAATGTTTAAATAAGATGGAAGCCAAGGTGCCCAAAATGAGAAAGTGTCTGTTACAAAGTCATATGTATTTCCATCTCTGTAAAAATGATGTTACAATGGGATATATTATATAAATATTATTGCAATAATACTTATTGTTACTACAAGCAATTACTCAGTCAGAACAACCTGACAGATAACAATGATGCTCACTCTTTCCATATTGCATAATTGTGATAATTCTGTAATAATTTAAGAATTAGTACATCCAGTTGAGAAAAAGGGCATCGTGAAATTCAGATGTTGATCTGTGACTCAGAAAATCATTCCTCCTACTTGAGGCTATCATTTAGATGACAGATAGTAGTGGAGGTTGTACCTGACCCCAGGCCAGGATATCTTGCTTAATTACATGCAGCTAAAGAGTAGAAAAGAAATTCAACGAGCGTATCGTGTTTTGTGTCTTATCTGTATTTTGTCGGCGTTGTTATCTGTGTTTGTGTGTTTTCACCCGTATCGGTGTTGTGCCTCATTGTGAAATGGCAGGACATGGCAGACAGTTTTAGATGTTACCTGACAGAGAGGAGATTGGAAATCTGGGAGTCTCGGGAGCCTGCGGTGCCTCTGGCACCTGCTAGACAATCATAGAGATGAACACTTGTGAAAAAATAAAAACGGCGCTTCCTAGCGGGGAAGGGGACTCCCGGCTTACAGCCAGGGTGACACTGATTGCATCTCAAGGCGACGCACAGGATTTTACAATGGAGAGAAGATTGCGAGACATTTGTGAAATGTTTGCAGTCTCATTTCTTTGTTTAGCAGCTCGTGCTATTTTTATGTGCTCGGTTCTGCATCACACCATTTTTCAGGAGTTCTGCTTGATTGCCTTATAAGGGGTCCAAGAATAATTTTCCAGTTTCTTTCCCAAATTGATATAGACGTAGTAATTTCCTTAAAAGTGGGCTGTGTCAACATCATTGTTCAATGCTCCCTCTTCCTCCCTGCTATTCAGGTGGCCAACCTGCTCAGACTCTTCCAGATCCCCCAGATCAGCTACGCCTCCACCAGCGCCAAGCTCAGCGACAAGACGCGCTACGACTACTTCGCCCGCACTGTGCCTCCCGACTTCTACCAGGCCAAGGCCATGGTGGAGATCCTGCGCTTCTTCAACTGGACGTATGTGTCCACAGTGGCCTCCGAGGGCGACTACGGCGAGACGGGCATCGACGCCTTCCAGCAGGAGGCCCGCGCCCGGCAGATCTGCATCGCCACGTCCGCCAAGGTCAGCCGCTCCATGAACCGCTGGAGCTACGAGGCCGTGATCCGCTCCCTGCAGCAGAAGTCCAACGCCAAGGTGGTGATCCTGTTCACGCGCAGCGAGGACGCCCGCGAGCTCCTGGTGGCCGCCGCCCGCATGAACGTGTCCTTCATCTGGGTGGCCAGCGACGGCTGGGGGGCGCAGGAGAGCGTGGTGAGGGGCAGCGAGCTGGTGGCCAATGGGGCCTTCACCATCGAGCTGGCCTCCTACTCCATCCGGGAGTTCGCCGACTACTTCACCAAGCTGGACCCGTACAACAACACCCGCAACCCCTGGTTCCGGGAATTCTGGGAACACCGCTTCCAGTGCAGCCTCCGCGAGCCCAGCTGCGCCCGCCGCTCCCTGCGGGACGGCACCTTCGAGCAGGAGCCCAAGATCATGTTCGTGGTGAACGCTGTCTACGCCATGGCCCACGCCCTGCACAACATGAGGCAGGCCGTGTGCCCCAACACCACCAAGGTCTGCGAGGCCATGAAGCCTGGCAACGGGAAACGCTTCTACAGGGAGTTCATTCTGAAAACCAAATTCGCTGGTGAGTGTGGCAGATGAGATCTTGTAAATACTGTCAAGAGAGTTCTCTCTGCAGCTTATTTTCTGCACTGCTGGTAGTACTGGCCTGCAGAATGAGGAAAAGATAAAATGACAGGAAATCATATTTATATCCCTACCTATAAATGACCATGGCGGTGATCGCGATTTTGTGATATGATCTTGTCACTTGTCATCTCCCTGATCAATCATTCAGACATTCAGTCAGTTTGATATAATGCACCTCAAATGGCATTACCACTGGGGAATAATCAGACCATTGTGTAGTTAGCCCTAGCAGGTCCTAAGATGGCTTCAAAATATAATGGAGAAGTTAATCATTTATCTCAATAAATTAGGCCAATTCAAAGCAGCCTCGAATGAGTACAAAATGGGATTTTTAGTTTGAGTTATTTGCTGTTGGCCTTGAAGAGAGTTTGCAATGATTCAATTTGCAGAGATGAAAATTAATCATCAATTAGGTGCTCTGTAGCAAATTTGGTCACAATTTGTCTTGAATGCAGAGTATTAGCCAGCATCCTTGATATCAAGTAGTGGATTTTTACAGGTTCTGTGTGTGATTTGAATCCGTATGAATTCCATATGAATAGTCAATGAAAAGAAGCCCCCTCAACAAAAAGCCAAAAGGACTTGAATCGTCTGTATTTTCTGAACAGTCCAGATGATCTTTTACATTAGTATTTCTTACACCATGAAGTAAATCTTATTGAACAACACACCACATGCATTGTGGGCATCGTGGAGCACTTCAGTTTCATATGTTCCAATGTAATTTCTGACATATGAAACAAGATTAATATTTCTGAAAGCATTCTTTACTACTTTCCATGGTCCCTGCATTCAAAGAACACAAGGCGCCTTTGTAATATTCCAATCTGATTTCTGACATTTGAAACAAGATTAATATTGGAGGAATTCTCTTTTTATAGGTTTCAAGGGTCTCTACCTTCCTACAGTAAGATGCACCATGCTACATTAGAGGTCTTAATTGTATCAAGACAGTGTGTTATTTCACCTGGTCAAGATGCATTACTAGACTTACTAAGCTTACTAGACCCATGTCTTGAAGTCGCAGGGCAGCTGCTAACATTCTGGCATTAGGTCCCTCACCAGGCCCTGTTTTTGCACATGCACCACAATGCACAGAGTCTTAATGTTGGCTCAGGTATCAGTGAAGGGAAGACTGAGTTATTTTTCACATTCAAAGAATGAAAGTGGGGCGGTTTTGATTCCCAGTGAGTGGCAGCCATTTGACACACTTATGGATTTTTAAAGCGCGGCTCAGCAGAGTAATAGCACAGCACATCAGTGCGGGCTTAATAGATAAAATACAAGATCCTTTTTGTGCAAAAATCCATTACACAAAGAAACCAGCTGAGCAGTTTACAAATTGGCCCTATGTTGACCTGACATGCTGACCTCCTACTGATGTGAAAATGAGGGGGGAAAACAACAAGGGTAGACAGGAGCGACTGGGCATTCATCATGACCTAACGCTGCTGCCACACTGTGTTTCCGTCCTCCCAGCCCCCTTCCGTCCAGCGGACACGGAGAACATGGTACGCTTCGACGGCTACGGGGACAGCATCGGCCGCTACAACATATTCCATTACCACCAGGAGGACGGCAAGTACGTCTACAGGAAAGTGGGGTACTGGGCCCAGAGCCTCACTCTGAACACGAGCCTGATCTCCTGGACCAATCACGCGGCGCCCACCTCCCAGTGCAGTGACCCCTGCAAGAAGAACGAGATCAAGAGCATGCAGCCCGGGGACGTTTGCTGCTGGATCTGCATCCCCTGCCAGCCCTACCAGTACCTGCTGGATGAGTTCACCTGCATGGACTGCAGCTTCGGCCAGTGGCCCCTGGAGAACCTGAGCGGGTGCTACGACCTGCCGGAGGAGTACATCCACTGGGAGGACGCCTGGGCCGTCGGACCCGTCACCATCTCCTGCCTGGGCATGGTCTGCACCCTGTTCGTCGTCGGCCTGTTCGCCAAGAACAACGACACGCCGGTGGTGAAGGCCAGCGGGCGAGAGCTCTCCTACATCCTGCTGCTGGGCGTCCTGATGTGCTACAGGTACGGGTACAGCCAGGCGGCTGCCACTTCAACACTGCTCCTGTAGCAACCGACAGCTAACCTAAACTACCTGCTGTGGTATGGGGTGGGTGGCTCCTCACAATGCTGCTATTGGGTTTCTTTGTTATCATTTAAATTTTCAGTTTTAATTTATTACAGTAGAACCCCTGAGATACGAACCTCAGAGTTATGGACTGACCAGTCAGCTGAACAGGATATGAACCCAGACGTAGAATATAATATATATTTTGCCTATTCAAGTTCCTTATTATGAAAAATATCCTGTTTGTTATTATCACTGACAATGAGAAAATGTATGTGAGCATTAAATTGAAATGAGTCAGTTTCCATTGATAAAAACCTCTCTCACTCAATGACTGTGGTTTGTGGCCCATCTAGAATCAGATAGCTTTCCACTCTAATGAAACAAATACAATGGTATCATTGTACAAAAAACAAAATGATTTTTAATGCTTAATTTGGCACATTGGCATATGTGTTCATTAACAGTGTTGAAAGCAGGTTCGGACAGTGAAAGATTTACCACAGACACTGGTGTCCAACTACAGACATGTTTCCGACTCTTGCTCAGAGGTTATCAATTATTACCTATACAAAATCAGTCAATTCCATGGCTTTGTCAAGCCGGATACCCACCGCACGCATATCGACCGCAAGCGCACTACGCGCGTATTACCCGCGTAACTGAAGCGTAGTTGAAGTACTGTTATTACAATGGCAGCGGGCGACGTCGTCTCCACCAGATGCGAACGCATTGCGAACCGGCTGCGAAGCTTGCGCAACACAAGCGAACTGAAGCGTAGTTTTTCGCTTCTGTTCTATTTTTTCGGCTTGTCGCGCGTCATGATGGCCTGTTTATACACAGAAATATGCTCTAAAATGCTAGGTATACATGCTCTGATTTATATTTCATCCTTATATTACTGGGGGTGTGTCCCTAGTTCCCTCTTGCAGTAGTGGAAAACAAGATAAAACCAGATAAACACCAGATATTTTATAAGCGGCTAAAAAATACAAGCCTTTTCGTTTTTCTATTGTCCTGGCAGGAAAAAAATTTTTTAAACTGGAACCTGGGAAAAAGGCAAACTTTGTTTCGCTATCTTATTTTGCGGAGGGGGCGGGGTAAATTTGAAAATACACCACAGAAAGACGTAGCCTATTGAATGATGTAGAAGTGAATGCACCGAGCAGCGGTTTGTTAGCTTGAGTGTTGGAAGGTAGTTTTTAACCAACCATTGCTCAGCCTATTTGACTTTTCCGATGTCTTCGTTCACCGTGCTTTCAAAAAGGGCTTGTTAATAAAATCAAATAATCCACAGTGCTTTAAAAAATCAGATTTAGTTGTCTTGCCGATGAAAATGCACCTATTTTATAAATGAAGTTGTAAGCAAGCCTTTATTGCACTTGTATTTCAAAGCTTCCGATGTTCATGACATTGTGGTGTTCATATCCCTTCAAGTTTAAACTGTTACGCTATCTTTTTGACGATTAACTGATTTTTACTAAATATGATCATATAAATGTTTTGACGTGAATAACAAGACGACACGGGAATTCCCAATGGTTGATTATGGATTATTTATTATTATTATTATTATTATTATTATGATCATTACATATTCTTCATAAAGTTGGCACGCTTGTTAACCAAGCAAATAAATTAATGCAGTTTGAGATTGATTATTATGTAGGCTACGTTGCGATTTAAGCTTATGGTAATTCTTTAAAGCGTTTACTTTCTCACGTATTTACATGTGTTAAAAAATATTACCATATTAACAGATTGAAAAAGGTCCCTCACCAAGTATTCACTTACCCATAATCAACAGTCGTGAACAAACATGAAATACACGATGTAATCCCACTGCAGACTGCGAGAGCTACTAGGAATATAGAGCTTTAAGCAAGCCTTTGTGCGACACAAATGGAACCAGTGAGGACACGCTACGCGCCGCGCCGTGCTGCTTCGCCGTGCTGCTTACGCTCCGCTTATGCTACGCGTGCGGTGGGTGCCCGGCGTCAGTATCAATTTAATCTGACATGCTGCAAAGCACATTGCCCACCAGAACAATAAAGATTCATTCTTCTCTTCTCTACAGCATGACCTTTGTATACATAGCCAAGCCGTCGACTGCCATCTGCACCCTGCGCCGGCTGGGCTTGGGGACCTCCTTCGCCGTCTGCTACTCGGCCCTGCTGACCAAGACCAACCGCATCGCCCGCATCTTCAACGGCGTGCAGGACAGCGCCCAGCGGCCGCGCTTCATCAGCCCCACCTCGCAGGTGGTCATCTGCCTGGCGCTCATCTCCTGTCAGCTGGTGGTGGTGATGGTGTGGCTGCTGGTGGAGGCGCCGGGCGTGCGCAAGGAGATCGGCCCCGAGAGAAGGGACGTGGTCACCCTTAAGTGCAACAGCAAGGACTCCAGCATGCTGGTGTCCCTCACCTACAACTGCGTCCTCATCGTCCTCTGCACCGTCTACGCCTTCAAGACCAGGAAGTGCCCGGAGAACTTCAACGAGGCCAAGTTCATCGGCTTCACCATGTACACCACCTGCATCATCTGGCTGGCCTTCCAGCCCATCTTCTATGTCACGGCCAGTGACTACAGGGTGAGTGATCACCACCAATCGTTAGCAAGTCAAGCTTATTAAACAACAACACTTCCATACTGTAATATTGCACTGTAAAATGTTTAGTGTTCATTTAACTCTTAACAGAGAGGTTAGGAGAGACTCTACCAGAGTAAAATGTACTCTGTCAGACTTGACGCACTGTACTGTATTGTATTATGTATTAAACCTATGGCACTTGGTGGCTGCCAAAAGTAGTGATGGCACAGATCGCCAGTTTGGTGACGCTTATTGCAAGTGAAGTGATTTTCAGAAAACATACACTTGTGGCCATAAGTGATGTGATCACCCAAGCATATGAAACTACATTTGAACAAAGAGAGATGTAGCCAATATGACCCCAGAGTTTGCGTGCTTTGTCCATTTTAATCAACAGTAAAACTCCGCTGCGAGGGGTGTGTGTTGCTAGGATTCAGTCAAGTGGAATGTACACACGGCCCTCAGGAAGACCCAAGATTCAGTTACTGACTCAGGCTGTCAGAAATAATCCACCCTTAAACCTCAAGCAGTATTCCTATGTGCCAGTAACGGGTAACTTCTAGACCTGCTTTATATTCTCAAGATCCAATCATTGATTTATGTAAACCTGTCATTGACTTCCATTCGTCTGGAAGCAGGTAAAGGCCATTCGCAAACTAGCTCATTTTCAGTACATTAAAACAAATCATGGATGATTTGGGGAGTATTTTGATTCAAATGTTAGCCTGTCAAAGTAAATTTACTTTGACTTTGCTGTAAGACTTAGGTTGCTACAATGTCCCTTTTCCAGAAAAAAGCTCCTTTGGAATAGTTGTTTTATGCAAAACATTCAACATCACTTTCGCATCAAACGACAGCCAAGATGACTATTTTTCAGAAGAGCTTTTTGTTTTATAAAGAGACAATTTAGTAATCAAAATCTTCCAGTCCAACAAATTTTGTCACCGTGTGACATTGCTTGTTTACCTTATTCCATAACACTATAAGACCACACATTTAGTAACCAACCAAAGATCAGCAGAGCAAGCCTTTTGAATTTATATCCATTAATGAGCACAAGACTTACGCTCAAAACAAAAATTTAATCTGCACCCGGCAACTCTTCACTGATTTTTCAGTCAACTCCCTGGTGTGGATGCTATAATAATCAACCCACACAGTGCTGGCAGATACGAAGGGAATAAAGTAAACACCAAAACACAGATCAGGTGATCAGCCATTGCTCTCACTGATTGTTTACAACTGCTCACAGTGCCTGAGGTATCCTCGTAACTGATACAATAGATGAAGAACTGCTTTACTTCCCCCTGCAGATTTGCAGTGTTCCTTTCCTCTTGCTTTGGCCAGGGGGGTTTATTGGTGAGGTGTGACTTGAAAACGAATGTTAGCATGTTCTCTTTGAGAAGAATCTAGGGCTCATTCCAATCGCTTGTTTTATCCATCCTTGCTTCCTTTCCTTTCGTCCTCTTGTAATATGGAAGGCCAAATGGGTCAAAATACATGAAATTTATGACTGGAATCATGCATTGTCTCCTTGATGACGAGTTTATTAACGTGTAAAAAATCAACACGTTAACAACACGTTTTTCTCAAAGACAACATGCTAACCTTTGTATTCAAGTCACACCTCACCAATAAAGCCCATTGGCTAACACATAGGATAACATAAGCGATTGGAATGAGCCCATGAATTCTGCCTCAATGTGGCCTCTTTTGGGGTTAAGAGGCCAAAATTGACACACATTTAGCCACATCCGCACATACAGTAGAGTGACTATTTCCCTCCGCTTTCAGACAGACAAGACTTCTAGTGTACTGCAGCACCCTTCAGAACACAGTTTACTTGACAGACTTCACACTGAGCATGACCATTGCTGTGGAGTTCACTTTTATGAAGGGCTACATGAAGAAAGGTGAACAGAGCACCAAGCTGTCACTGCAGGACACCTTGTCCAGTGACAGAGGTCTGGTCTGTCGTGCGTGGGGTGGCTGACAGTGGGGGTGTGTGGTGGCCTTGCATGTAGCTTCAGCAGATTGTTGTGTAAAATAAAAAAGAAACTCAAATCCATGGACATGGCCCTGCATTGTGACCAACGTCTAATGGCAGGGGGATTAGAACAGGGTTAACCTTTTCATGCAGGCACGCTCTGGCCCAGATATCTTTTGAAGGACATGTAGTTATCTGCTGTCATGTCCTCAGGCCCCAACGAGAAACTACGAACTGACAAAACATTTCTGGCCAGTGCTGCAGATTGTTGCTGTCGCTCGATAACTTTGGGCTGGTTTCATTCCACATCGCTTGGTTTGTGTGTACAGCTGAGCTGCTGATTTGCAGAGAAGCACAGGGGATTCACTTAAGCATACACAGTAAACACTTGGGTTTTTACTGTCTGCCTCCTTCAGACCAGCTTAAACCAGTGTTCAATTTCTTGCCATTTCACAGTTAACAAGATTAATTTTTATTCATTTGTTGCAGAGGTTGCTCTTAATCCAGCTACAATTTATCATAATGACCATGAAATTGACATTTTTGGGTTTGTTACTTGGGGATATTAAAGCTTTGGAGAGAAAGGTAATAGATGAAATTATCAGAATAATACTGTAAAATATTAAAACACAGTTTTCAATCAACAGCTCTCATCATCCACCCTGGGAGACAATACAAATAATTTAATGTTGAGGACATTTTCATTTTGAGTGGCACTCCACCAAATAATAAACACCACTGAACAATGCTCAGGA
Organism: Anguilla anguilla; assembly: GCF_013347855.1. NCBI lineage: Eukaryota > Metazoa > Chordata > Actinopteri > Anguilliformes > Anguillidae > Anguilla > Anguilla anguilla. Next base: position 22,121,138 of record NC_049211.1, on the reverse strand, counting down.
AACCATAGAAATTCCAGTGTGTTTTACATTAACAATAATGTCAAGGGGCTCAGGTTCCGCACTTGAAATGTGGTGTAGATATATGTCCTTGAACATGAAAGAGGAGGTCATGCTGCTCACTGTATGACAGTGAACCAGGGGTCTGCCAGATGGGCATTAATATTTTAGCAGGTCCAGCTACCTTTGAGTGATAACACGATTTTTCTTTCTTTTTATTTTGCGGTTGTTTACTTTTCTGCATTAAAGACAAGAAGATCTACTTCCTCTGTGTTTACATTAGTTTTTTTCAGTGTTTATGTATACATTTGGTGGGTCTCCTTACAATAGTTTCTTTATCCCTTCCTTATCCCTTTCTTTGACTGCATTTCTTTCTGACTTGTTTTGATTGACACAGACTTGCACAGGGAAATTAGATCCAGGCCTCTGCCCCTTACCCCCCACCCCAATCTGTCACCCTGCAAAGCCAATGCCAGATCAAATGGATCTGAAGGAAATGCCACATAGAGATAAATATCTGAAGTAGCACATTTGTATTTTTATTTATTTATTCATTTTTTAATAGTTTTTATAATTGTTGTCTATTCTGTACATTTGTTAGGGTGGTTGTTTTTCTTTTTTTTTGGCTTTCAAAAAGGCAGACAGGATGGGTGGGTATTATGAACATATTTGTATAAATATTAGGATAATTATTTATATATGGTCTATGGAATGAGCAAACATACCCAGACTTTTTTAAGAATTTATAAATCCCGCCCAGATGGACGTCTGGAAAAATGAGGATGTCTGCTCAGTCTAAATTGGTGTCTTTCTTTATTCTGATTTGAATTCTATGCTTGTGGCATGTTTTTGATAGCTTGAGGGTTAGCACGAGTATGATTAGAATGAGTGACTGTGATTGAGACACTGCCCCATTTATTTTGAAATTATGTTGGTGGTGGGGGTGGGGTAAATCTCCAAAATCTTGGATAAAATGTCAACTAGTGGCAATAATTACAGGATGTATGAGGTGAGGTGTGCCAGTAACAATGTCAGATCGAAATGTCAAGACAGAATTCCACAGTGACAACATAAGGAACATGATCATGGATACTGTATAGGTTTAAACTGCAGGAGCTGACATCTTCCAGCAAAATGTTTGTTTGCAGACTTTAATCCAAGTTCAATTGGGTGCATAAGGATTTAGAAGTTAAATTTGTATGCTACAGTATCCAGGCTATGAGAACATTTGTTATCATATAATGGAGCAGATCATTGTCTTAATGTATCTGTCTCAGAATGCATCTGTCCCTTTCAGATAAATGTCAAATATGATGAAAACATAGATTAAACTATATGAAAAAATATTTTTAAAATGAGTTTTCTATGCCAGTTTTTATTGCTGAATTCCTTATCCCTCTTTTGTCTGGGCATCTATGTGCCTCCTGTTTGTTTGCTTTGCTTGCCTGGGACAGTTGGCATTTAAATCAAGTGTAAACTCGATGACCCAGGTTTTAGGATTGGTTTATTATTCGGGCGTGATGAAAGTAGGCATGAGAATGTTGTGACATGGATTTTGATTGGGCAACTAATTAATGATAGTGTGAGTAAGCATGAGAATTTAGTAACAACATGTCATTCAATGACTGATTAATTAGCCTGGATACTATACAGTAAGTGCTGAGACTAAGCTTTCTGCTGAACGTGTACAGTAGTAGTGAAGTTTAAAGTGGAGATTATGGAAGATAGTGAGGCTGTGGGGTTTTGTGTGGGACATTATGGAAGATAGTGAGGCTGTGGGGTTTTGTGTGGAGACTGTGTGCTACCTTTATTGAATCATTTTTGGAAATATAGCAAACCTTTATTTTATTTGTTTAGCATCAATGGTTAATTGTTCATGAAAAGAATTGCTTCAAGAATGGGTTGGATGCAGTATGCAGTATGAGTGCTAGTGCTCGGTTGCTTTGTTCAACGTCTAGTAGGGTCCTGGCTATTAAAGAGTCAGTTAAAGGAGCAAAGAAGGAAGACCTGACTGCATAAAAACTCATATATACTAGATATTAGTCCAACCTAGGTCTTAATTGAATACATTTATACTGAGGCTTTATATGAAACCCGTATTTGTGGAATTGATGCAATTTTCCAAAGCTTGCATGTTTTGGCACCTGTTTTCATGCTGAATGAGTGACCTTGATGGAAACCCCAACAAGTGAACCTTACCACAAAAAGACCACCCTTCTCACTGGATTAGTGGCCAGGTCACCAGGAGTTACAACCGGGGTCACACCCTTGGTCAACCGAGAAGTTCGAAACAGAACAAATATTACAGTTTACCATCTTCCACTAATCTTTTAAAATACTACTATTACATTATTAAAATAGTGATGTGCAATCTGCAGGACAGCCAGCTCTCCAACAAATAAACAAATACCCCCCACCCCCCTCCCCCCATGTAGTGAAGGGATTGATTTTCCACCATTGCATTTTTTGTGCTGTGGATTCCAACTCAATCACGCTCTACCCCTTTCTAAATAAAGTGGGAAAAAAATACATAAGGATGGCAGACTGTCCGCTCTCCATTTAAAAAAAGAGAAAGTTGGATATTATTTGCTGGCTGGTCACGGCTGGTTGCTTCACCTGTTTTCAAAGAGGGAAGAAGCCCATTAAGAACCAATAAATGCCCTTTTACAATGAAGGAGAACTCCAGGGAATTAGATCAGACTGTGTAATGCCTTCTTAGGTCATGCTCGGAATCTACTGTTGTCTTTGAAGGTTCTGAAACCACCAAGGGTGAATATTGAACACCTGTACTACCGGTACGAATCAAAACTGCTGTTCCTATGATGTTCAGCCGCTGATGCATGGGAGGTTTGTTATGTATTGGTGTAGGGATACAAAACAAGATGACTCACTGAACTAATGACGCACTTCTTGGTGAGCTAAAAAATCCATAAGAAAATCAAGATTTTTATGTTGTGAAAAAATCTCTCACTTCCATTTTCTGATGGAATACACATACAGGGGAAGAGGAAAATGTTGAGGTCCTCTCTCAATCCTCTGAAAATAATATTTTAAGCCCCCATATTAATGAGCCTACAGAATTTTTTTAACCACAATGACTTATCTGTTATGTTACACTGAAGCAGCAACCACCTTCCAATGTTTATCAAAATTTTGAAAAAATGCCAAATTCCCAGGAAGAGGGCAAAGTGAATATTCTGAAAATCGAGTATTTTTGGCAACAATCCCAACTTCATGAAGGGATGCACATTGTTCACTGTATATGTGCACATTCAATACAGGTTGTATGGATGTATCTTTTTGTATGGATGTTGGTGACCACCTGCAAACAAGAGGTCCACCCATCCAGGTGCAAACCAAGCCCTAATCTGCTTAGCATAAATCAGTATGCAGGAGCAGGGAACATGGACCCATGGGTGCTGCCAGAATTGTGGCTTGAGGTTTATATGCTTCTTTTGGGATACTATTATTTTTGTTGATAGTTTTCTCCCAGTCTCCCAGGCAGTACAATTTTTCTACCCTGAAAACATGATTATTTTAAATGTTAATGTATCTCCTCATGTTGAACACTTTTGTAAGTGATGTTCATGATGCCCATGGAAACAAGCATTAATATGGTAAGGCTCTCTTTCTAGGCCTGTGTGACAGTGAATAGCACTGCACCCAGGAGGTCTGTTTATTTATGAGCCTCTAGCATTTGTCCTATGGAAGAAATTATAATCTGAGTAAAATTTTACTCTGCTTTTCATAATTTTCTGACATAATTTCTGATTATTGCATCTCCAGATTTCCAAATTAATTTAGCTGCAGGACTATTTGATTTGACCTACAAAGAATTTCTGTATGAATCATTTAACCACTGTGCAAATTAAAAAGAAGTCTACACTCTGTGTACATCTCTCACTGGCAACTGGTAGCCTGCAGATACTTGCATAAATTGAAGGAACTGCTGTAGTCCGAAGAGGCTGACTCAAACCCACACTACCTCTTGCTACATATGCAGCCAATATGTCCAATTGCTGTGCATTCCTGTTCATAGTCAGCTGAAGGTGCACATGTGGACACACCCCCATTCTTTTGGTGTGCATTCATATAACAGGAGGCAGTATGACGTTTGTATAAGATAATAAGACAAGGAAATAATGTGATCAATATTTACTTGCAGAGACTAACACTGCAACTCAGGCTGTTCCAAAATGTCATCCTGTTAGTTCATATGCACTGCATTTTCCCAGAAGTTCCTAACAGAGCCCTAGCCATGCATATGAACATTCATTCTACTGATGATTCATACACAGCACAGTGTTCAGATGGTGACAGAGGCCTCTTTCCTCACTTTCACCCCTTACAAAGTCCATTATTCCACCATAACCTTGTTTATTTTTTCTGCCATCTTAATGCTGTTGTTGATATTCAGAAAGTACAGTAGGATCTCCTAGAAACACCACCTTGAACATTGGGTTTAGGAAACTTTGTCCAAATACAGCCACAGCCATTTTGTAGGTTACATTTGTACCATGAGATTCTCAGGAGTGGGTAAAAGGGGTTATTTGGGTTTATTATCAAGGAAACAAATGGGGGGAGATCCAGAGACCATCTGTTTCTCTGAGAATAAGACTGAGGATTCCTGATTTATCTTGTTGTTTCTCTGTGGCATTGGGCGGTCAAAGGGCCTGGGGCTTGCCTGGTAGGTGAGCAGGACTCATTTCTTCCGTCTCTCCATCTGTTCCGTCTGTCCGCAGGTGCAAACCACCACCATGTGCATCTCCGTCAGCCTGAGCGGCTCGGTGGTGCTGGGCTGCCTCTTTGCCCCAAAGATCCACATAATCCTGTTCCAGCCCCAGAAGAACGTGACCACACACCGAGTCACCATCAACCGCTTCAGTGCCACGGGGCCTGGATCCAGCTACTCACAAGGTATCTCCAACTCTGAGCTGTGCGACCATTACAATAATACTACTGTCATTATTCATCTGTGAGCATTGCGGTTCTTATTATAGCTACTACTTTTATTAATAATCTCTGAGTATTAATGTATCTTTGTAAAAAAGATCACTCCATAAAACATTTTGTTTGATTTTCTTCTCTCTCATTAATCTGTAGAACCCTCCCAAAAGGAAATGTCATCTTCTTAGACAGGGGACATACGTATATCCGGAAGCAACAGACAATTAAAATAAAGCAACACTTTACAATAAGGTCACATGTTAACAAATGTAGTTGTTAACATGAATTAATGACGTACAAATATATTAATTAAGCATGAAATTAACTTTTAATTAGTTAGTAGTTAAATACATTAGGTAATGTATTAGTTACATGATGATATACATTATCAAAACATAGGATTCATCCATAATTAGATAACCATTAGCAAATTCATTACCTGTTTTGTTATTCAAATATGAATTGGCATTAACTAATGTAGTGGCTAACATGAATTAATTATGTAAAAATACATTAACAAATCTATACAGATTGACTTTTCAGTAGTTAATAGTTAACAACTACATTAGTTAATGCCAATCCATTGACCTTATTGTTTTATTGTTATATTTCTATGTAATAAGAATTGCAATTCATTTTTAGCATGTCTTCGTTTTAAATGAAATGGAAATTTGGAATTTTGACTTATGAAAGGGTCAGGAGCACAGAATTCAGGGGCATGGTTTGTAAAGTCTCATTTACCTACCTATGGCTGCTTTTATTAAACATGGTGCATTTGTTTCTTTTCTCTTTTTGTTGCAGCCTCAGCTTCAAACTATGTGCCAACAGTGTGTAATGGTCGAGAAGTGGTGGACTCTACAACGTCCTCGCTGTGAGGAAGAAGAAAAAACTAACTTCACCTCCACTGCCAAACATACAGAAGTTATAATCACAAGTCAACAGCATCGGTCCCTCATTCACACAGGTTTCTAATGGCATAAAGGTGCGTGTTATCTGGAAAATTGTGTAAAAACTGTAAAACACTGCCAGCCCAAGAAGAAGAAAACGGATGAAATGAGAAGATGCAATGCCAATCAAAACCTTTGTATTTTAAAAACTAATTTTTCCAGTCCGAATTAACGGAGGGTGTGCTTCTGCTCTTTGCTTACACACAACATGAACATAAATATTTGTTTAAACTAAACGTGTGTCAAATAACCCGATGATGAGAGTTTAATAGAGAAATCCAACATGCCCATGACTAGATTGCTTTATACAAGGTTTTCCAGCTTTCATCAAGTACTGGAATACCTTAGGTGGCAAAAGAAGCCTTTGTGAATGAGCGAGGCAAGTGTTATGAATATGGGAGTGGCGTCACTGGAGATCAATTTGATCTTGTTGTCCAATAAGTATTGTGAAAACAATGTCCCAATTATGTTTTTTCTTTGACTAGTGTTATAACAACTATAATAATGATGATGATAAAATAAAACCATTCAGTATACCCTTTCCTTATGAGAAAAGTACATTTTATTTAAGACATGATACATGATAGTGAATCTGTTAAAATGTAGGCTATAATATATACAGCTAGCACAATGTTTTTAATGTAGATTTTGGTGAACCAGTTTGTGCTTTCTTGTAATTTATGTAAATAAAATGTGTTTTTTTTATTATTAAAACTGCAGATGCCATCACTTCTAATTGTTCTCATTTCAAGACCAGGGGGTGTGTGTATCAATATTGATTTTTTTTTAATTTGTCACGGGTAAAGTACATAAAATTTGAATCCTAATGTAAATAATTTTTATAAGACTTGTACATTCACCATTCTTCATTTAGGCATGACACATAATGTTTAAAAATAATTGAACAGAAGATGAGAAAACATATAACCACAGTAATCATCTTGATTGACTTCAACCACCTCAAAGTAAAGCAAGCCGCTTGCCTCTCTGGATGTGCAAGGCAAATCTATCAAAGCCCTCATCTGCTTATGTATGTACAAACGGATGAGAAATTAAAGGAAAAACTAACATAAAGTGTCTTAGTAAGGTGTTGGGCCACCATGAGCTGCTAGAATAGGTTAAATGCGCCTTGGAAAACATTCTACAAGTCGCTGGAGGGACGGAACACCATTCTTCCAAAAGATATTCCCTCATTTGATGTTTTGATGATGGTGGTACAGAGCGCTGTCTAACACATTGGTCCAAAATCTCCTATAGGTGTTCAATTAGGTTGAGATCTGGTGACTGCGAAGGCCATAGCATATGATTCACATCATTTTCATACTCATCAAGCCATTCAGTGACCCCTCGTGCCCTGTGGATGGGAGCATTGTCATCCTGGAAAGGACCAATCCCATCAGGATAGAAATTTTTCTTCATATGATAAAGGGATCACTCAGAATATTTCCCTTGTATTGATTTTCAGTGACCCTTCCTGCTAAGGGGACAAGTGGACCCAAACCATTCCAGCAAAATGCTCCCCACAGCATAACAGAGCCACCGGACTCCCTTGCTTTAGGGGTCAATCATTCAGGCCTGTACCGTTCTCTTGGTGTGCGCCACACATGCACTCACCCACTTGTTGAGAATATGGTGATGTTAAGGCTCAGAGAGGATTCAGGACCCAGGCACAGAGATCACACAGAGAGGCAGAGGTAAGTTAAGTAAGTCTTTTACTGAGACCGTTTACAAGGAAAAGTAGGAACTTAAATACACAACAAACACATGCAGACAATCAGACAATGAGCAAATATGAAGAATGTGACAGGACAATAATCCAATTACTGCAACAATCAACCAACAAAAGACATGAAACACAGAAAATCACTGAACACAGGAGAGAACTACACTGGGAAACAGGTGGTGTGGGAACTGGAGCCATGACAGGAGAAGGATGACTCATCTGACTATATCACTTTTTTACAGATCTCTGTAGACCAATGTCCATGGTTTTTGCACCACTGAAATCTCAAATGTGCAATTGTCTTTGTAATAATGTTTATGCACTGCAACCCTACTATAATATCTCCCTCTATGTTGTTGTCTTTGGACATTTCTTGATGACACAGTCTGATCATGTCTTTGCTTTGACCTTCTTTAGTCTTTTCTAGTTTTTCCTTACATATTGCGCCAATGCACAAGCATCAAATTCGTTTTTTTTTTTTTACCACAATTTCTGACCTTATTTACTGATGCCTTTCCCTTGGATCTAAAGGCAGATGTCACTTTAGTCACTGTTTCTATTGAAACACTAGCCAGTTGAGCAGCCTTTGTGACTAAAGCTCCTGCCATCCGTGCCCCAAGAATGAACCCTCTTTCAAAGTCACTTACTTATTTTCCTCTTGCCATCTTGATCCAAAATCGAGGGCAAATCAACAGGCCTGCTCAACATTTTTATACATGCCACAGAGCATAATAAAATGATAATCGCTTAATTGTATCATGTAGTACACCTGTGTAGAAACATCTGCATTTATTATGTTTCTCCACTCATCTATTCATGTTTTTCCTTTAATTTGTTACCTGTCTATATAATCATACTACTGAAAAAAAACTAAAGCTTTTAAAAGTTCTCCCATTTTCCTTGCAAGGATTCTGAACTGACATTGGACCAGCTGTTCAACTCATGCTGAGAAATCAAGCAGCAGAAGTTTCACAGCCTTCATGAGAACAGCTGAGGAAGTTTTGTTACAAGAAGAAGATGAAAGGTGAAATTTCTCAAAAAATTGTAATAACCACACAATTCATGATGCACAGTTCACATGTTGTGAAAGTGCATATTCTCACCTTTTATTTAAGGGTGTTTTTATACAGTTCAGTTTCACCATGTAAATAATTACAGGCTTTTGAATATATAAACTCAGAATTCTTCTTTTAGGGTGTTACTTTTTCAGCCTCGGTTCGAGGTCAGTTTTCTTTGAGTTACCCTGTTTTCTGCACAGGCACAGTTTTGTTTTATTTTCAGAAAGTTCATACTCCTTCAGCTTTTGTTTTTTTTTCACCCAGTACGCGGGTTTAGAGCTTTTCTTTGGGATACTCTCCGTTAGGAGTATCGTTTTATTTTCGTTCTTTTTCCCCTGTCCTTTTGTCTCTTTCGTCTCTTTCGAGACATAGTGGTTATTCTACCTCAGGTGAATAGCTTAAAGAATCCCTGTTCAGTCGCATTTTGTCTCCCAAAACCCCCACTCCATCACACCCCCCATATAACACACACACACAAATCTCGAACAGAAGCACGTGAATGAAAGCCAAGCAACTGTATTTTATACAATGCATGTAAAAATATGTTCTGCATAATAATAATAAATCAAAGGAACCATTAGGAATTTCAAGAAAATCATGAACATGCTTACCTAGTAAAGATTCAGTGATATAACATCTCCACCTAGTGTACATTTATTCTGAGTTCAGTGATATTACTGCATGGTAAAAAAAAAAAATAAAAAAAAAAAAAACTTCAGCCAGAGTATTTTGCAGTTTGATCTAATTTGTCATGTTGACATGAGGTAGATATGATTCCAGATAGGGCAGTATAGATTATTTCTCTATGTCCATTATTGTCTATTTTTACATGAATTAAAATTTTCTTTTTTTGAGGCATAAGGTTTTTTGTGCACCCCCAATGATAAACAAGAACCAGAATATCCTGTTGAATTTCTGAGGTTAAAGAGTAATCTGTGAAAATGAGAAGACTAAGATTAAATGATTTGCTATTCCACACATTAGCTTTACACAAGCTGTCCTCCAGAAAGCCTTTCCAGTTATGCTGTTTTTGTTTCAGTGAAGTATTTTTTTTTTTTTTTTTTTGCTTTAACCTTTACCACATTAAATATGACACATGCAATGGCCATAATTTATATCAACTAAAAGCAGCAAATAAAATGTGTGTGGCACGAAGAGTGCAGTATGCATGCTCTCTGTGAAAGCCTTGCTGCCTCAGGGCAAAAGCCAATAATGCGGGTCTGTGATGGCAGGGGGCAGGTGCAAAGGGAGGTAATTAATGAGAGATGAATCATAGCTGTAAAGGCAGCAGTCTAGAGGTCACGTACTCCGTGCCACTCCAGAGAGGTTTCCCTTGTTGCCACACTCATGAGGTCGTATGGTATCAGTTGCCATGTGTACACATGAAATTATCACAGCATAGGGGTCTACAGGATCCCCAGGAAGTATGAATGATTCTGGTAATGGGTAGAAAAGCTGCCTGGCACATATATTGCACATACAGTACATCTTTTCTTTAATCCTTACAAATGTTATGACACATGTCCCATATAAAGGTAACTACCAAAATGGATAGACTAAATGCAGATATATCAGTTTCTAAGTAAATACCAAACATAAAGAATACGCACAAAGCACATTTGTATACCTGAATGTCAATACAATGAAACCAAAAGATACTGCCTATCATTGCCTTGCTGCATTCCCTATACCCCACCACAGTCATACTGTTTCCAAAATTCTACATATAGGGACCAACAGGTTTGAATTCAGATACTTGTGTGGCTTTGCAAGCACCATGAATCCGTGTTTAATGACAGCTGTCTTATAGGTGAGTCAAAGTTTATCTTGGTGACATGAATCCATCTTTTATGCTGTCTATTTCTGAACAACATCCTTCCAAACTCAGGAAGGAAACTCAGTTGACCTCAAAACAGACAACTATTAACCATAGTAACTTTCGTCTTGAAATGTTAGCCTTGTGGAATTCAATATCAATTCAACAGCTACAGTATCTGTTACATTGCATAGTTTTTTTTTCTCTTTAAAAAACTGCAATCATAAATAATACAACTGTTACAGCAACAGAATTGTGGTCTTACACAATGGCTAAAGAAATTAAAAATGATTAGAAGTCATGAATCATCCTCCAGAAAGGTTATTTTTGGTAAATACTGTTTCAGATTAAATCCATCATTGATTGTATGTAAGTGAAACAAAGGGGGCAACCTTGTATGTACACCATTTCACCAGAAGATGGTGCCGCGTTGCAATGGAAAATGAGCAGAAATACATTTTGCACTGTGGTGCATTTTCGTCGTTCTTTTCAGTGCAATACCAACTGCTGCCAGAGGGAACGCAAAACACCACAAATGTGCCTGATTTCCCTGAAACAGCTTTGCATTTGGTTTACTTTATCGGCAACAATTTTACGAGTTGATGTATATATTTTACGCAGTCATAATCATTTCACTGTAGGTTGAATGACTGTTTTGGTGTTAAGTCTTGAGTTTACCATGGGTATTATGTCTGAATGGTTCAGATCACAGCTTGTGAGTTTCAAGAGCCTTGTGTAATTTAGCAATGCATTTGTTTTGTGTCTGTCTCTCAGTGATGTACGGCAGAAGCTAGTAGTTAAAGGCAAAGTCGGTAAGCACACTGCTTCCCAGTGTATTGCTGTTCTGACAAACCTGTATTTTTTCCAAACCATTTTGCATCACAAACAGCCCAAATTGTTTTACATTTTTTTTTTTTTTCATAAAATAAATATTGAATAGTCCCTTCCTTCATCTCAACCTAGTAAATAAACTAGGTCTGATCTTGGATCTAGTTGCACTAATTAAATGGATTATGACAATCTAGATTCACTTTTGGATTTACCTCAACTGGTTAAGTTGGATCAAATCAGACAAATTAACTCCATAGGACTATCTGATTAAATTTTGGTTAAATGCTTTGTTATAATATTTTTAAGTGGAGTTGGAAACATCCACTATACTGTCATTTTGCTTTAGTCATTTGTTAGTAATGTACTTTTACTTTTTTGTACTGCACATTCACTACATTTAGCTGCCCTTTCACAGTGTAGTATTGTAATTCCACAAGCGTGATATTCAGTTAATTTAACTGGCATGACTGATTACTTGATTGACTGAATTAAGAATTTTGAAATTGCTTCTGAGAAATATCATTCAACTCTTTCTTAATAAGTGTCCCTGGGTGCTTGGCACAAAGGTCTCAATTTTTTACAATGCAACACCCATGATGCATTTATAAAGTGCTGTTAACAGAGTGGACAAAAATACAGAAAAATTGTCATTTAAGCAGGCAAATGTCTCACATAGTACATTCACAACATTGAATGTGTTTCTTTTGGTTTGGAATTTAATGGCTGCAGTGAGCCCTGCGCAAAATGTTTACTTTCCAGTCAGCTTGTGACCACGTCTGCCTCCAAAGCGCTAAGCCGAGGTAAGAGCAGGACCGAGGGGTGCGCCTCCCATGCTGCTGTACAGCTGACTCGCCTGCCTGCTCGTGCGTCCCCGCTGCACGGCTCACCGCGCAACCCGCGCACCAATCACAGCGCCGCAGGAGAAAACGAAAACAGTGTGGCAGTACATGTGACAAGCAACAGCCCCCTCTCCCAGCGTCATCACGCTGCGAGCGGTGGAGGAAGAGGGAAATGAGACCCCGCTGAGTCTGTCGATTCAATTCCATTTTATACGAGTCCGTTCCCTCTCTCTGTCTCTGCGCCGTCCTTATTAACTGGGAACCTACTGCGAAACAGCCTGGAGGAGCTGCTCCACATCTTTTTATTTTTTCTTTTATTTATTTTTCTATTAGGAGATCCAGGCATTTTCAGTGTTCACTGTACGTTTCCTTCCTCTCTGTAGGCAAACTGCTGAGTTTTAAGAGGAAGTGTCTTTGGGGACAGGGTTCAACACAGGGCCATAGCTGAGCAACGAAACATACCTTTTTCCAGCATTTCAACTACATCTTAAAATCCTCCTCAGCAAGGGTCAAACGTCAGAGGTCCCTTCTGCCATACACACAAGGTCGCTATTGAAGGAAGCTGTATTTATGAATGCAGGTAATTCCAGATGAAATGTATCACTTGACATAAAGTGAGAGCAAAAAATTATTCTGACTTAAAGCCTGATGGAGCTCTTTGTATCTAAATAACAACAGCTACACAGTCTCGTTATCGTGCTCATAAATTTGCAAGGGTTTTTGCAAAGTCGTCTCACTCTTTTTTGCTGTATTTTTTTTGATTTATGTGGAAAGCAATAACCCATCGTTACTGACTCACCTTTACAGAAAATACACCACAGATAAATTATGAACATGTACTACTTCTAATATTACTTATAAAATTACAATGATTATAATTTAATTTTAAAACATTTTGTAAAAAGTTTGTAGGGACAGCAAACTATTTCACTTGATAGTTGTGCATGTGAGCAGCTGTGTAAACCCATCTCGTTGTTTCGGGACCTTGGCCGACTAGAGTCAAATGAATTGAACGTGGGTTTTAAATAAAATTACAACCTTCACTTCCTCTGATTAGACATCAGGAATAGCACTAGAATCAGTTTATCTTTCTAGAGTATTCCTGAATAGCGGGTACACAGCCTTATTTAGAGAAAGAATTGCAGAAATTTCTTTAAAACAAATAATGGGGTTTATCTGTGGTTCATGCAAGTACATGGTATTTGAATTTCTATTTTTAAAGAAATGCTGTCAGAAAGAAACTTTTGAGGAAAACAGCAAATTGGAAACTTGGAAGAGACTGACCTTGAACTCACTGAGGTAAAAAGAAAGCTCCTTGTGACAAAAAAATAAAAATAAAAATACTGCCAAATGTGTTTAATACGATGGTACTCATTATTTTATTTTTATTTTAACCATTATTTGACTAGGAGTACCACATTTAGATCTAAATATCTTTTGCAAGGGGGGCCTGACATAAAACACGAAATAACCCCACATTAAAAATGATTCGATGATTTAAATGACAAAAACAAAAACAAATTAATGGAATTGCTCGTGCTTGCGTCAGTAGATTTATATATCGGTTACTACTGACAGGTGAAATCCAATTCCATGTTCTCAACAGGCTTACAGAGGAACAGATGTATGGATTATGTAAGTGTTCCATTGGATGTGCTGATGTCCTGTAAGTGAATTCAATACAGTAAGACTACTTTTCACTCAAGTCTTCTCTCTTGACCAAGAATGAAGCAGGCCAGTTTTCCACAGGAAAAAAAATAGTTTATTATTATGCTTATATAATGTATATCAACATTTATAGACAAAATATGTACAACAAACAACTTTCTGGTAGGTCCCAAAATATAAAATCCCATGTACCTCTTCCTGTACAAAACTAATCCTCTGTTTAAAACGTTACATTCACTTTTCTCTCTTGACTTTATATTCCAGTATTCATACAAATACATTTAGTAAACGTCTGATATAGGTTTTATCAGCTTTCACAAGGCAACATCATGAATAAAGAACAGGTTTAATTTGACCAGAGATGAATTTTGAGAATGACGCAAGATCTAACAGTGCTATATACACGTTCTCTCGGCAAACAATGAACAATTGTTTAAAACTCCTTCTAGTCAGCATGGTAGTACAGAATTTGTAGGACACGTATCAAAAATAGAGATGTACAAGTAGTATTAACAAAATAATTACAAGAGAATCCATCACTTTTCTCACAATGTTACAATCCATCTGTACAAATGGTAATGAATTCTAATCTCAACACTATGTATTATGCATTATCCACTGTCCTGATTTTCAAGAGAGATGAAAACCAGGTGTACAAGAAACTCTAATCTTTGAAAAAGTCTATGGTGTATTTTTTGGTGGTGGGCGTATGAGCGAGATAGGAAAGGGTGTGTATCTGCAGTGATAGCTCTGGCCAACAGTCAGACACATGGCTGACTTTACAAGAACGTTGGCATGAACTTTATGCGTGAACAGGTTTCTGGGTAAGATCTGTTTTATTCAGCAGCTACATGCACAACAAGGAGAATTCTCCAGCTCACCCTCCATTACTTAGTCTACAGCATGCAGACACTTAGAAAAGCAGCATCTACAGGGTTTAACCATTTACATTCAACTGAGGCGTGCTTATGCAAAGGGAAGGTCCTGATTGCTGTGGGGTTTGGGGGTTGGGGGGCACAAATCACACTCAAAACTTTGATTCTGACATCAACTAGATGTGCAGAGGAACCTCCTGAATTCACCAACTTTCTTTTTTGGACTTTCAATTTGCCCATGCCCATAACTTTCACCTTCATGGTTTTCTGTGGTGCTCTCAAAGTACATGGACAGCCCCTCATAGTTTTCAGTGTTCACCGTGTCTTTCTCTCTCTTTCTTTCGGGGTTGAAGAGTGGTGATGACCAGGCGTGCTTTTAACAGCTGTGTTCTCTCACTAGGATACTGTGGCTACAGGGGGTCCACTCCAGCTGCTGAAGGACAACACAGGTACCCTCTACTCTCTGTTCTCTTCCTACCTTTCATGGTTTGCCAGCAGGCAGTCTTCGACAGCACAAACTCTAAGAGCGAGGGACTCAAGGGGATGGAAAAGAAAAGTTATCAGTCTTTGGTTTCCAGGTTTAATGGGGGCACCTGCTTCAAAGCTTGGAGCAATGCTGGGGAGTCCATGGGGGTTGGTGCAGCGACAGGGGAGCCCACTCTGGGGGACATGATGAGGGACTGAGGGTGCTTCTCCGGTGAGATGCCAGCCCCCGACCCTCCGAGGCCCGGGTATAAAACGGGCATGCCCCCCGGGTACCAGCACTTCTCCAGCATGGGCAGGTAGGCGGCGGCTGCAGGAGGGATGAGGTAGAAGGGCACGCAGAGCGGCGACTGGTAGCCCATGTAGCCGGGATGGCCCCCCATCGGCTCGACGCCGGACAGGGACTCATCCTCCGAGGACTCTGCTCGGAGGCGCTTGGCTCGCGGCTCGTCGCCCTCCTGCTTGATGGCTCCTGCCATCCTCTCGGACAGCGCGTACTTCAGCTGCCGCTCGTCGCCATAGTAGACGGCCCGCTCGGCCTTGGAGTCGCCCTTCTCCAGCTCGCCCCCGTAGCCGCTGTCAGTGTCTGTGTCGCTGCCACTCTGCTCGCTGCCCGCCTGCGGGTAAGTCCTCTGGATGACAGGCACGCAGTTCTTCCCGTGTCCCTCCGCCCCCTTGGGCACTGGCCCGGTTGGCTTCTCCTTGTGGGCGGGCTTCTCGGCACGTGGGCTGGGAGTGCCCTGCAGCACCTCTGATGCCACCTTGTGCAGGTGGCTGATCATGTGGGTGGGTGTCACATCTCTACCGCCCTCCTGATTGGCCAGGTACTGGAGGACCTCCTTGACACACAGGTGAAACCCTGAGCGAAACATCTCCTCGCTGTTCTCTGGGCTAGGAGAAGGCTGCTCAGCTGTTGAGAAGGGACAGAACAGTTTTTTTTATTTTCAAGCTATTTTAATAGGAAACTCTTCACCTTTCTGAGGTTAATCCTTAAATTAAATATATATATATATATATATATATATATATATATATATATATATATATATATATATATATATATATTATGCATATTAAGAATGGAACTGATGATTTTATTTATTTTTGCAGGTAGCACATCATTATTCTCAATACCACAAATTAATAATATAATAAATTATAATAATTCATAATAAAACTAAAGTAAAGACATGCATACAAATGTATTAAATCCACAGACAACATTTTCCGTAAATTGCAAGTCAGGCTTTGTGGAAACATCTGTGTTTCATCCGGAAGTCGGAAATTTTCCCTTACCAATTTGCATGCCGTTCTGCAAGGCCATGATTTTCTGTTGCTGTTGTTCCAGCATAGCCGTCAGTGTTTTCACGTGCTTGAGGGTGAGCTCCAAAACCACAGCTTTCTCCAGATGGCCCAGCGTCTAAAACAGGAAGACCTCTGATCAGCACGTACACACTGCTTATGTAACAGCGGTAGCAGTTTAACACAAGACACACAAACCGCAATAATAATAATAATAATAATAATAATAATAATAATAATAATAATGAATTAACTAATTAAAAATAAAAACATTTCCACAGATCCTCCTCACTATTTTTATAGAATTTGACATATCAAAACTATGCATAATTTTTTTCCCCATTCCATTAAATGTCGTTACGACCCAAACCTTAAAACTAGTATTAATGTTAGCTTTATTTTACTTCCGATTGAATTAGTTTAAAAAGTACAATTTTTCGGTACAGTCAGTTGCTTAAAGGAAAATGCCGACTACCCGTCAACAGCAACCAGGTGGCGCTTCAAACCACTTTTCCGCTACACTTTGCCTTAATACCAAAATCAAACTTACTGTAAGTTTAAGGTGCTCTGGCAATAAATCCTTTAGTTGAGCGATGCACTCGTTTATTCTGTCACGCCTTTTCTTTTCGATCAGTCGATGGGGCAGCTTGTAAGTTTCCTAGATGGAAAACAAAATAATACACAGCACATATAATGTCTGCTAAAATAAAGCCAAGGACTCCAAGGATGAACATTCTCCGCCCCGGTAAATACAGTAGGCTATGTACACGTACGTCGGCATATGCGAAAGACCATTAACAGTTATTACACATGAATGTATACAATGTTTTTCAACGTTTGCAAAGAAAACACAGAGACATCCATCACCCAACTATATTCTGAACACCAAAAAGTGAAAAGATAAGATACCTTGCTGTCCTCCCCGCGCTTCACGCCTCTTCTGGACTTGTATACGTACATAGGGAAGTCCATCCTAGCAAAAACAAAACAGCGAAACAACAATATTACTTTTGCGCAATGAAAGTACAACAAAAATATAGTTATTCTGTGGAGTATATGCGCAATATAATATGGTTTTGGAGAACATTAATTCAAAAGGTTCCGGACGTGACTTACGCTTGCATGTCAGAGATCTCCAGTGACGGGTGTTTTGCCATACAAGGAGGTGGTTGCGCACTTGTAATCCTTTCCATTTTCTTTTTCTTTAACAATCCCAAATAAAGTATGCAGATTTTCCCCGATTTCTACAGTCAGAATATACAGTAGTATATTCCTGTTTTATAAGTTTAGCAAATAAATGCTCTCGTGGTGCCGCTTGTTCGTATTAATTCCAACTCCAGGTTAATAATCACTTTTGTTTCTGTTGCTTTATATTTTCATTCTTGGCTTTAGTATAATTTTAGCAAAGACAAGGACTGCAGACGACGTTGCCACCCCGCGATTCAGACGTAGCCAGCAGTAGTTCCGACTCTCCGTCTTGGTTAAATGTATGAGTGAGGGTGGATAGAGCTACGTGTTAAATAAACCCTGTGACTCTCGCTCACAGACTGACCTACCTCCGTCACATGAGCCTCACGTGTTGGACAGCGCTTTCAACACAACTGAGACCAGCCCATTTTCTGGCGTTAAGGAGGATCTACAAAAGTCTCTCTCCCGCGTCATAGAAGCGAGCCGAGTCCCGTGTACCACCATGCTCCAAGTCTGCCAACAGCAACACATAATAACCCGGAGCCGTGGAACGTGCAAGCAACCGTGCGCTCTGCAAAGTGGGGCAGACCTTCTGTAAAAATGAAAGTCTGCAATAGTTAGAACATTAGATTTTTCCGACATTTAAAACCGTGATACACATATAAAAGAACAAAAGCCGATTATTGCAGATAGGCAGTTTATGTATGTTCGCAGAATTTGTAAATAAAAATAAAAATGAACCGCGCATTTCTAAATCTAATGATTTATTTCCAAAGCAAGTAAAATGAAAATAAAAATAATACAGAAAATATATTCAATATTGGATTCAATATTCGGATTTGATGTGCTACATGACTTGAAATTCCAAGTTTCATGTTTCAATTTACCTACAATAGCCTATTAAACGTTTTAGGCACAAGGTCTAATTTATACCCTAACGGGAGAAACGTAGCCTACCAATTGCTTGAACCCCCATTTTGGAATACTATTTGACATTACCATTTTATGGCAATAATTAAGGGACATCGCCACTTTTACTTAACGTTCACTTTCATGGTTTTAAAAATATTGTGAATTTTTGTGTGCAGGCAATTTCATGACTAGTGAGTACATGGCTTGCAATATGCAGTATGTATAGGTATTTTGTATGGTTGTTCCATTATTTATGCTATATTCTGGATACTGACATATACATTTTTAATATAATTGTAAGACTACAGACACAGATAAAGCCACAGCAGTTTTGCCCAAATTCACATGTTAAGGTGTGCATGTCGGTTTAGGTTGGGTCATAAGTGTCGAACATTAAACAATGATTATCAAACAATGCCACGATGGGCATCGAATAACCTAAGTCTTTTCGGACGATTAGCCTACCTCACTTTTTAAAAGATGTCTGTATGGCTGTATGGTATTTGAAGTCTGTATGGCTATAAAACATCGTAGTACAAATACAACACTGGTGCTACTTAAGCTGAAAATGCAGTTGATTGGCGTAATATTAATGAAGAATCGAGGAAATCATCTTTTTTACATGTATTGTTAGCTTATTATTATTATTTTTTCCCATTTAGAAAATGTTGCAGCACTGGACACAGTCGTTCAGGGAGACGTGTTTTGTGCCACGTCCGACTACCATTTAGTTTAGAAACTAACTCCTCTCTGATTCTGCGCACCTGGTTTTTAGAGATCTACCCATTTTCAAGTTCCGACAAGTCCCCTCATAAACGATAACAAAACACGCAAAAGGCAGCTCTGAAATAGCCTAAGTCTTGAAAAATAATATACCTCTGAATTTTATGCCATAGGTTATTGGTGCCCTATTAAACGCTTTCGTTAGATAGTGAGAAATTAATTATGAAACGTTTATATCGCACTGTACACTTATTCATAGATAATGAAATGTCCGCCACTCTGTCCCACAGTCACCGGGGGGTGACAGTGCTATTTAACTAAATAAAATGTATCGTGAAAAGGTTTGACAAAACGTGAAGCTAATGTAATTATGGAGCGTTAACGTCTCCGGTGATAGAATATTGCGAGTAAGGCAATACAGTAGCTACATATTACATTGCTCATTTGGAGGCTATGTGCAGCTACTATGTTACTTCGTGCCGGTTCCATCTGCTTTCCCACGTGCACCTGTTCAGCAATGTGTCTGCAGCTGATAGCTTTGTGCTACACCAGTAGTCACGTTGATCTCCTCATGGCTTCTCTGAGCGCGCGGCACCGTGAGACGGCTCTGCCAGCACCGCCCGTGGACATCAGCATGGCCAGCACTTAGAAATAACGTGCTCTTGTGTGGATTGGACTGGGGAAGACGATCCAGGGGCCAGCAGACGGCGGATTATTAACATGCATTAATTAAAGTGAGAACTTAGATTTACCCGCCACAAGTTGGCTATTTGCGCAAATTCGTTAAACCTCAATCTTTTAACCATTCTTTTATGAGTCGCCTTTTAAAACCACATATGGACTAATTGGATAAATTAACCACGGTCGTAACGTATATTAAATAATCATTTGGCATGCAGAAAATCTGCGAAGGAAAGTCCCTCTTTATAATGTGGTATGAATGTTACCACTCATGTGATTGAATAAATAAATGATATAACTGGATTATTTTATCCTACTAAGTCAATACATAAAAACAGACGAGACCCAGACCAGAAGACGCGCCCAGATGAATAAAACAATTTATCACTAAGATCTGCGAGAGACAATATATATGATAAATGTACTGGAACGAGATATACGAATAGTTGCAAAATGGGAGACATGGCATAGTAAAGCACAAAAAGGGTTACCCTAGCAACACCATGACGCGCATATGAAACACCAGCTGGGGGGCGTTTCAGTAGCTCTAGTTATCCAGTACAGGGATGAGAAGAAGCAGAATAAACGTAAAGGCGTTACATAGCCCATTCATACTATTTAAAATTAATGTAGCTTTACCTGATAAGCATGTGAAGATAGTTGTCTACTTGGATAATGATACCTCGAATTCAGTAGGCTGTAGTTCTTCTTTTTTACATCAATCACGAAAACCTCAGTGAGGCACAGGATATAACCTAATAAAATACAACTTTTCTTCATAAATTTCGATCACCCTTCTCCAATACTAATTGGCTATTGCGTTTTATTAGTTTCATAATTTACTTTTAATTATAATTGCATTGTACTGATTGTGATTTGTTCTGGACAGCACATTTAGGATGTATGTGAAATATGATAAACTGTATTTTTAAATATATTATTTTCACTTGAGTGGTAGCTGTTTGAGGGAAGGACAAAACAGAAGACAAAATAAACAGCATTTTTTTAAAGAAATTTTGCCATGTACTATATATGTGCAATTATATACACAAATGTATATACACTCACCGGCCACTTCATTAGGTACACCTGTTCAACTGTAAACTGCACCCATTAACACAAATATCTAATCAGCCAATCACATGGCAGCAACTCAATGCATTTAGGCATGTAGACATGGTCAAGACGATCTGCTGAAGTTCAAACCAAGCATCAGAATGGGGAAGAAAGGTGATTTAAGTGACTTTGAACATGGCATGGTTGTTGGTGCCAGATGGGCTGGTTTGAGTATTTCAGAAACTGCTGATCTACTTGGATTTTCACGCACAATCATCTCTAGGGTTTACAGAGAATGGTCCGAAAAAGAGAAAATATCCAGTGAGCGGCAGTTCTCTGGGCAAAAATGCCTTGTTGATGGCAGAGGTCAGAGGAGAATGGCCAGACTGGTTCGAACTGATAGAAAGGCAACAGTAACTCAAATAACCACTCGTTACAACTGAGGTATGCAGAAGAGCATCTCTGAACGCACACTACGTCAAACCTTGAAGATGATGGGTTACAGCAGAAGACCACACCGGGTGCCACTCCTGTCACCTAATGAAGTGGCTGGTGAGTGTATATATACATATATATATATATGTATATGTGTGTATATATATAAACATACATATATATGCCAGAACTGCTTCAATGCGCTTTGGCATAGATCGTACAAGTCTCTGGAATACTGAAGGAATAGAACACCATTCTTACAAAAGTCATTGGTGTTTTGATGATGGTGGTAAAGAGCGCTGCCTAACATGTTGGTCCAAAATCTCCCATAGGTGCTTAATTGGGTTGAGATCTGGTGGCTACAAAGGCCATTGCATATGATTTACATCATTATTATACTCATCAAACCATTCAGTGACCCTTTGTGCCCTGTGGGTGGGGGCATTGTCATCTCGGAAGAGACCAACAGTGACCCTTCCCTCTATGGGAACAAGTGGACCCAAACCATGCCAGGAAAATGCCCCCCACAGCATATCAGAGTCACCGGACCCCCTCACTGTAGGGGTCAAACATTCAAGCCAGTACCATTCTCTTGCTATACGCCACCCATGCACTCGCCCACTTGTCGAGAACATAGTGACAGATGACTCATCTGATCATATCACTTTTTTCCACACCTCTGTAGACCTGTGCCTATGGTTTCTGCACCAATGAACTCTCAAATGTGCATTTGTCTTTGTAATGAGGGGTTTATGCACTGCAACCCTACTATAATATCCCTCTCTATGTAGTTGTTTATGGACTGTTCTTGCTGACACAGTCTGATGTCATCCTGCATTGATATTCTCAGTCACCCGAGGAAGAGTTGCTCTTTTGTTTTTCCTTACATATTGTGTTAATGCATGGGCATCATGGTCATTGAATGTGCACTTATGAAGACTATGTATGTATGTATATATAATTTTTGGCATGGACATTTTGTTGATTTTTGTGTGCCTGTTGGCCACAGAATTGAGCACAGTGAAAACTGACCTAGTGTTAGCGATGTTACAAGGGGTGTGAGGCTGAATCAGATGCCTGGGAGGAAATGATGTCGATGATACTGACAATGTGAGAAGCGTAACAGTGAGCCTTTTGGCTATTGATACAGCGGTTCTGTGTACAGCTATTACAGTTAATATTATGCCATTGATGTCAAGAACAGTTTGTCACTAGGCTAACTTGCTCTGTATCTTACTCTAATACTCCTGTTAGCCAATACTCCTGAATATATTATCGATGACAACAAAATGGAAAATTTGTATTATATTAATTTCAATTTATTTGAACTAATAAAATAACTTTTTATCAATATTTTGTGTCAAATTAACCAAAAATGATTAACTAAAAATAGTTTATTTTGTAAGATAATTATCTGTGTAATAAGTGGGATAAAGCACTCTGAGGTGGTCAGCTATTGAGAAATAATGAGCTTCACCTCTGACCTTCCTTACCTCAAAGAAAATTTCAGAAGAGATGTGGAAAAAAAGTTTTTGAAATATATCAGTCAGGAAGTGAGAGCCATTATCTCCAAATGGAAAACACTACGAACAGTAGTGAATCTTCCCGGGAGTGGCCAGCCTGCCAAAATCTCTCCACAGGTGCTGAAGAACATCCAATGAATGGCAGACCTCTCTTGCCTCAGCTAAGGTCAGTGTTAATAACTCCAGAATAAAAAGAGACTGGGCAAAAATGGGATTTATGGGAGAGTAGCAACGCGGAAAACACTGCTTATCAAGATGTATATCAATGCCTGTCTCACATTTGCAAAAAAAAAAAAAAAAAAAAAAAAAAAAAAAACCTGGATGATCCCCAAAAATGGGATAATGTGTGAGGGATGGATGAGTCAAAAGTGTAACTTTTTTTTCAGACACAGATCCCATTATGTCTAGTCTAAAGCAAATACAGCATTTCACAGTAAGAACATCATACCAACAGTCAAACATGGTGGTGGTAGTGTAATGGTGTGGGTATACATTGCTGCATTGGTACCTGGATGACTTGCCATTATAGAAGGAATCATGAATTCTGCTCTGTACCAGAAGGAGAATGTTCGGTCATCTGTCTGTGACCTGAAGCTGAAGGACAATTTGGTTATGCAGTAAGACAATGATCCAAAACACAAAAGCAAGTCCATATCTGAATGGCTGAAAAGAAACAAAATTAAAGTTTTGGAGTGGCCAAGTCAAGGCTTGATTTGAACCCAATAGAGATGCTATGGCAGGCCCTGAGACGAGCAGTTCATGCTTAAAAACCTACCAATTTGTCTGAATTAAAGCAGTTCTGCAAAGGTGAGACTGATATAAAATTATAGGAAGCATTTGGTTGCAGGAGGAAATTATTTTTTCACATGGGTGATATGGGTGTATAACCTTTTTAATGAAATACATGAAACAATAAAAAATGTGTTTTTGTTTACTGAGGTTCCTTTTGTCTAATATTACATTTTTTCTAAAGATCTGAAACCATACAATGTGATTTATTTAATAATAGGGGAAATCAGGAAGGGGGCTTTCACAGCACTGTAACTAGATATGTAACTAGCCACCAGTGGATTGGCATTGCCAAGCACAAAGGTGGAAAGGGATTTTATTTTGAAATGCATTTTAAAGGCTGTCTTTTTCCTGTTTGATTGCTCAAAGCCACTTCATTCTCTCCTCTTACTCTCTATTCTGGACTTTGATATGTGTATCTTTGTTAAAGAAACCTCAATAGTTGACCATGCTGGTCGTTACACATATTTAAACGTTCAGTGATTTGGATGTCAATCTTGTTTGTCAATCCTATTGGACAAATACATTCACAGCTAAAATACATTAACAATCTACCTCTTCACAGCTCAAATACATTAACAATCTACTGGTATAGGAACATACTTTTTGCCATGCATACACTTATGGACAGAACTTTTTTTTTTTTTGAACGGTGCATCAGGTGGAAAATCACCAAGCACAAAGTCAGACGTGAAGGACATTTTCTGGCAAAGTGTTGAAAAATATATGGTGGTATTTACGTTTGTGGCTCAGGACGTTGGAATTCAGTTTTTTCCAGTTATAGCATGCCTCCCCCCAAAAATCCTTGCTCTATAGCAATTTTGCGAAGTGATGAACTGAAGCACAACATGTGCTTCCTGTGGAAAGGTACTTGTCACACTTTGGAAAACGATGAATATGTGGCACCTTGCTTTTTCAACAAGCAGACTTGGAGCCAGGATCAGCTTGCAGACTTCTATGCAATCCCAGCTTTAATAATTATGTTCTGAAATAAATGTTTAAGAAATGGTAGCTTTTTCAGGGCCTTGAATTGTTCATCACAAGTAGAGTGAAGACAGCTTTGCTAAGGCATTTGGGGAGCTGGAAAGCCCCTCTGACCTTTTTTAGGTTGAACAGAAACAAACAAAAAAGTCCAAACCATCTGTGTATCAGAAAGCAGTCACAGTGGTTGAGTTTTGAGTAACAAGCAGACTGTGGGTAGGTGGAAGGCTATCTCTGGTTCAATATGACTGTTGCTCTCCTGTCTGATCATTGATATGAAGTCCCAGCGAAGATCTTAAAAAGTGGGAAGCACCAAAACTAGATGAGGAAATGGGGACGTTCTATATGATGTCCGCCAATCCGGCATTTTGTGCACTTGGAAATACGTTCTTGTTTCAAGAGCTCAAAATAAAACACTTGTTAGAAAAATAAATGATCTTTGTTATTCATAAGTGAAGGAAATCTGTAAATCTTAGCAATTATGCAAATGGTCTGCCCAATCGACATCAACGAAGGACAATCAATGAACTCTCACTAAGTTGTTGGAAGTGGGAATCACTGTCTCAGGCAGCATTCCAGAGTGCTTTATTGGGTTCAGACCTGATTGCTGATATGGCCATAGCATCTGGATGTCAGTGTCATGCTCCTCAAATCATCAGGTGTCTACGCAAGCTTGCTTTGTCATCTTGACAGACGCCGCTTTCTGCAGGAAAGAAATGCTTTTCCATGGGGCTTAGAAACAGTTTGGAGTTTTTCCAAGCATGATCCACTTCGTTCATCATTTCCCAAGGACCAGGTCTGTAAGCAATAAATTTTCTCACTCTTAAAAGTTTCAGTTGTTCTTCACTACCAGCTTACCATCGAGCTGTATATAAAATGACAGACATTTTTTAATCAATTCAACACAAATATATAAAAAATATATTTATTCTTCATCGGGACACAGACTTTCAGACATCACTGGAAATATTCTTAGATGGCTGCAAAATTAAAAGGTGTCTTTTGAAATGATTTAGTGAAAAAATCCTTTGAGGAGAAGGACCATGAAGTGAATGCTAGGTGCCAAGTGACACATTACACAATAAGCCACTGTAAAAACCATACAACGATGAAACCTTTCTCAGTGTGGAACTTGTTTCCAGAGCACCTGAAAACCCGCTCATCCTTCATGTGTGTGTTTTAGACAGTCAAGCTTTCCTGACGCACAACTTCTGAGCCAACGTGGCCTCTTGGAGTCACAGAGCAAGCAATTTTGTTTGGTGACACCGCAGTTCAGGGGAATTCAGTGGTGAAACCAGCACCTCTCTGGTTGCCAGTTCTGCATGCAGGTCTTTTCCATAAGCCAATTTTGAAAGTTATGGAATCCTCCTGTAACACCTGGCATACACAGGTGCTTCTGCACGTGAGGTCTAATAATGTCCTTAAACGTTTCTGCACTTAGCATGGTGAATCCACTGAACCGTGATTCGGAGCTGTGGATCTTGGCTGACATAGTTGCTGTTAGTACAGAAAGTCTTGCACATTCAATATGAATGTTTTTTTAGTTTTCCATTTTTCTGTAACAAGTGTCTATGAATATATTTATATAAGCATTAGTGGGTGTGCGCGCGCGCGCGCGTGTGTGTGTGTGTGTGGAATGTTCGATGAATCGTTTTTATGGGCTGCACAGCAAATTTAGTTGTATGGAAATGTACAATGACAATGAAGGCATTCTATTCTGTCTTGATTTAATGAACGCACATTGGAGGGCTGTACTGTATACTCATCTTTTCAGCTCTCCTGCCACATTGATAAACTTATTTTACGTTGAGCAGTAAAAACACATAAATATGTTAAACACTGTACAATATTAATAGATAACATACACATTAAACTTTGTGTTAATGTGATAATGGTTGGCAAAGCCTCTTTTGGGCTCCAGGCCTGCTGAAATAAGCAATCCTTTGGTGACATACTGTATGTGCCAAATTTGTTTTGGTTATCCACGGTACATATTTGAAACCAGATAATTATATCCCTACCCTTGTAAGCCCTCACAACTAAGAGAAATGTGTTAGTTGCTAAACTAATTAGCACCCTTGCTAAACTAAAAACAATTCCACCCCCACAGTGAACAGAATGATCACATCTGTATGGGCATTAGAATTTAAGAAGTTTCCATTTTGTTCACAACAGGCTCAGGGATAAACACCTAATTCACCTGAGGGAATGTCCCGGGGCAGTGGGGCTGGACCTGCGTCCCACACACCTCACAACTCACATGACTTGTACCATCTCTAGGGAATGGCCACGCCACCATGGGTCACAACCCAATGAAAAATGGAGCGCGACATTAGACAGAGACAGATTCCCACACCTGCACTTGACTCACCTTTCCCCAGGCAATGGAACACTCACATGCATGGGGGTTCGCGAGCTGGTGAGAACTGACCCATAGGGAAAACTCTGGACGGCAGGCAGACTGAGATGGAGGGGGCATGAACAGATATAGCCTACACCTCTGAGAAGGGAACCCGTTACTGAATTTCAGAAGACAAACAAGCTTTGATTTTTTTTGAATAAAGGGCCTTTGGCACAATAACATGGATAAGCATACGCTTACAGACCGGATGAAATTCAGTCTACTGACGCTCTCATTGTCACACTGAAGAGAAATACTGGTTTCTGTACAGAGAAGACAAGCTCAAACAGAGGGTATTTCCTCATTACAGGAACAGTATCTAGTGCCAAATTTCACACTCCATCTCGTGGCATTTTATCCACTTCCTGTACGTGACACTTCATTCCAGTGGGTAAAAGGGTACATGATGCATGGACTTATTTTTGTCACGAAAGAACAAGTTGCTAAAGACACGGCAGAAATCAAAGACAACATAAATATCATCACAACACATTCCTCTGCTTCAATGGCATAGTGCATTTCCTTTGTATTTTAGTGTTTTTTTTTGTCAATGATAAATGATCATTGGATGACCAATTCCCATGATCCATTCTATTAAAGAACAGCTGTATTATCATTGCCTGAGAATGAAATGCAAACATTTATAAAATGTGGCAAATTGGACTCATATTGTTCAGGTTCATTTTAAATGGTTTACATTTAAAAGTAATTTTATGTCTTTACTTATTACATTAATCTGCATCAACACATACTGCAGTGTACATGAAGCATCTGGTACAGTAGATAATTCTTCCCAGTGTGTACATCCATTCAGAAACCATTAATTGCATAGAATTAATGAGTTATAGCACAGTTCAACAGTGTGAAGGTGAATTACTTATATACTTTATTAAATATATTTAAATGAATGTACAATTCAAACAGTACACCAATCTTTTATATTAGTACTCTGTGAAGATTATCTCTTTCAGTAACACTGTTATCAAATCCCATAACATCGGTCTGAAAATGGAGGCCCACTATACAATTTTAAAAAAAACATATACACTTCTTTAAAAAAGGAAGATGTCTTTTCTGAATTCTCAGCTGTGAGAACGCAAAATCTGTCAGTGTCGCGTGATTCAATGTAAAGAGAAATTCAAACGCGATGAAAAAGAAATAAAAATAGACAAAAAAGTGGCTTTTTCACAGGTAGTAAGTCAGTGCTGCTCTACGAGTCTTAAAGATACAGGAATGAATGACTGGCAGGCCTACCAGCTGTCAGAAATAAAATCTCCCATCAACAGAATCAAAGTCTGAAAACTCAATCGGATTCTAACCAGAAAACTCATAATAAAGATTATATGATCATCTCACACCCTGCTCCATTCTCATCACAGTATTTATCACAAACCAGGATGTGTAAGGATGTCAAGGGGAGTTTCTAATCCATGTAAATGCAGATGACAGAAATGCTTGTGTGAGAGAAAATTGACCATTTTCAGAATAAGACTATAGATATTGCTTCCAGACAATATACAATTATGCTTAAGCACTTGTGTGAGCATAATATAGATTTTGATTCACTCAGAAAAAAATAAAACCAATAAAAACAGGAAGGCTCATACTCAAAACGGCATCTTCGACCTGCTGTTCTAGATGTGGTAGCTTCAACCCACAGCTCTCTTTAAGTGAGAAAGATGTGTTCTTTTTAATCTCTCTTCAGAAAAACAATAAAACGAACTTCCAAATACCATCCCTTTGAGACAACGTACAGGATACACATCATGGTGGTTGCATATCATAGTGTTCATATTGCACATCATACAAAAACAAAACCATAAATACTGCTTTGCCCTACCGGTTTTAAATAACAAAAAAAAAAGCCATCTTTCAACAGGTCTGTTACCCAAGCCAGAACATGCACACGATTCCCTGCAGACCTGTATAGCCCTGCTGCGTTTGCCTAGTAAAGGACATGACTTTGGAATTCACCTTTGTGTACTATATGGAAAGTGGTAAGGCGGAAGAATACTGGTTCCTCAGTGGCCCCTTAACCTTCATAAATTATTCTCTGCTGGTCTCTACCAGAACGTTCTCTGCACGTTCCGGGCAGTCTGTCTGCCCTGGTCCTGCTCTCCTGCGGTGCGCCCCACCCATCAGGCAGGCTGCTGGGGGTTGACGTTCATGTGGGGGGGGTGGCCCAGGAGTCCGATGCGCTGTTTTTGCTTCCTCTGCTCAGTCATCTGGAAAGATTGACAGCAACAGGCTTTATTATTTTTTTCTCGACGTCGCACCCTTTCACAGAACCTGCGTGCCATTTCCTGCGTCGGTGCTAACCCACGGACAGACACCGCTGTTCTTTCCACCACAGGGGCACGCGCTCACAACTCTCCTCTTCGCGTTCTCTTCATTTTCTTTTTCTGAGAAACAAAACTGATCCAACCATGTGAGGAAGAAATAAAAAACACCTCGCACTGACGACAGAAGGGAGGGACTCGAGGTCTGAAGCCACGCTAATCTGTTTGAAATTCACGTTCCTGCAGCCTGAAAACGCAAGTCACCCAATCGACTGCAAACAACCAGACCGGATAAACATTGTTAAGTATTTCGATGTATTCGAGAAACACCCTAAAGAGGCATGAAGGGATCACTGAAATGTAATTAGTACGTGACTGCGCCATTTTTTTAGTTATGCGTTCCTGTCTGAATTCCTGTAAAGACGTTCACAGGTGAACATATACACACCCTGTATAACTAAGGTGCTGAGGAACAGAGTTTTTATGTGAGAAAAAGAAGAGATGCCAGCAAACCCCTATAAGCAAACTTATTCATGAAATGGATGCCATGATCTGTGATGACCTGGTGAAATATCCTTTTTTGTACATAAGCATAGGAGCCAAGGCCGTAAGCCCCGCCCCCACCTCTTTTCAGCTGTCAAGAGGAAATGCCTATCAAGACTGGAACACATTTACCAATGTTCAATACAATGCACTCAGAGCACAGAAGAAATCATTT
Source organism: Anguilla anguilla (assembly GCF_013347855.1). NCBI lineage: Eukaryota > Metazoa > Chordata > Actinopteri > Anguilliformes > Anguillidae > Anguilla > Anguilla anguilla. Next base: position 22,090,966 of record NC_049211.1, on the reverse strand, counting down.
AAGAGCTTCTCAGAAGCAGACTGTCACATTATGCAAGTAAAATTGAGGCTAGCACAAAGATGGGGGCAAAATGTCAAAATTAATGAAAGAGCAGCGCGGGGGGGGGGGGGGGGGGGGTGACGAGAACAGATGAATTTCAGTTTCAGTGTGGGCAAACTTACAGTACCTATAATGCAATGAAAAAGTTCAGGAAATGCTGTTTAGGATGATGTAACAGATGGGAGCTCTTGCTCGTGGGTGCCGTTTGTGAAAAGATGCGCTTGTTTGGGCTTCACTTTCACAGCTCCAGGAGCAATGGCAGGCGTTCAGGAACCCTGCTGCCAATGTCAAAACCCCACAGGCAGAAATACACGAGGAAGGGAAAGCTTGACCAAATGAAGACATCCTGTTCTTTCTGCTTAGCAGACTCCGCTGAACATGCTGGATGTCAAGTTGGCAATACTGGCAATTTAATACAACACTAGGCGAAAACTCCAGTACCCATATAATAAAAAAGAAATACAGGGAATATATGATGTTCAAAGTGCACCTTAGGTGGTTTCAATCGCAGTAGAGGATATACTACGGCCTTTGGTGTTTTCAGACAGGACTGATTGTCATTTAAAATCCGCTTCTGTCTGTCAAAAGACCCTTGACTTAAAAACTCCTTCCTCCACCCTGTCCTCACCTTTATCAGTCACCTATTGTACATGATTCAGGCCCTTCACAACATTTCATACTTGAAATGCATTACTGAAATTGAAATCCGAACGGTAATGGCTTTTATTTTTACACTTTGAGTGGGAACACTCCTGAATGTTGATAATACGATACAGCAAAAGCTTTTTCTGCGCACTATTTCAGATCAGCTGAGAGGCAGTTCAATCCCGGTCAACATTTCGCCGTCATGACGTCAGTGTAAATAACTACTGTAAGTTTGAGAACTTAGAATTACAGTTTCCGGGGCTGCTCATCCTGTTAATGTGATATAAAATGAAAAATCTAATTCGTCAAATTTTCATAACTCCCTTTTTATCAAACAATTCATTAGCATAGGATTGCTCATAAAATTAAATTTTTCCTCCTCCTAAACACTAACATTGATGCAACACAATGCAATGACGTGGGACTTTTGTAGCTTGGAATGTGAAATCTGCAAAATGTGTGAAGAGAGACCTGTAAGTGAGCGTGCTGAAGGAGGTCTGGTACAGGGCCAGGACCCCGTGACTGACCTGCTCCTTCAGTTCGGTGAGCTGGCCTGACAGGTTGGCCACCAGCTTCATGGTGGACTCCAGCTTCTCCTGCAGGCTGCGGATCTCGTTCTGCTCGCCTTCCGCATCGCTGCTGACCAGAGACATGGCTCTCATACGGGGAAACCAGTCCAGGTTGTGTGCCTGTCGGGAGGGGATGGGGGTGGCACGGTCAGAATGCTAAAAAAGGCTCTGATTTAAGAAGGATAATGATGATGTATGTTAAGTGTCAGCAACAGTATTAGGCAGAATCTGAACACTACAGGACTCGGGGACACAGAGACATTGTATCTGCAAAGCTAAATGACTTACCCAAATTACTGCAGCAAAAAATAAATAAATAAATAAAAAGAAATGTTAAAAATATGTAATATCATCATCTTTACATTTGCTATGCTTTAATCTTGTTTAATATTAATGGCAAAATAGGTTCCCATTAGCCAAACAGAAAAATCTCACAACCCCATAAAACTTCATCCAAACAAACAATTATATAAATTCCTAGGCCCACTTAGTATCTGAATGCCTTGGAATCATCGCAGTCTTGCTCTTGAATGCTCCTCTTTGTTGCGTTGCTAATGCGGATATAGACATCAGACAATTTCTACAGTAATAACATTATTCCTGGTAGGGCATTTAGAGGTCACATGAGATGCAAAACACTTCTTCACACACAATATGTCTCACAAGCATGAGGACATTCAAAGTGACGGCAGGATTATATGGAACCATTAGGACAGCTTCTAGACTCTCCCCTTATGGACAGAATCACCAGGATTCCCCATGAACATGGATACACTGTTCCACGTGGAGGACAGTCTCAGTCTTTTTGGCTGAAACGTGATCGCATGAACAGGACTCTGAAAGGGTCGCTGTGAACGGGTGAGGAGGCCCTGGCTTTGTGACATCATGGGGGTGGGCAAGCGGTCTTTGGAATGATGGCTAAAGCCAGGATCAGTGCTTAATGCCCAGTGCTGACTGGCTGGGAGTTCATTATAGCTTCCCCAAGGAAGGGAGTGTTTCATTTAGTAGGACATACAGTAGCCTCCTTATCACTTAATATCAGCTCCTCTCATCGACTGGGGGCCTACAGGCTTGCCCATGCCAGCTGTATCCTCCACTGCAATAGAGCTTAGCTGGCAGGCTGCAGTGTGGCAAATAGTCACTCATCCTTTACGCATTTTAGTGTGCACATGTGCTAGCGCGCATCCGCCCCAAATGACACAGCACGGGATGCACCTACAGTTGCGACGGGGCATTCCGAAAATGGACAAGAACTAGAAGTCATCACAACGTGATGGAAAAATTCTGTTTAACCACCCAAACCTATGTTGTTAGAGAGTGATCAGATATGACATTTTCTCTCACTACTGACTTTACCATAGAGGCCTATACAGTGTATTCTTTTGTTAGTTCTCGACTCTTACTAAACTGACAGACAACTCTGATTTAAAATGAATTTATTTAAAGTTGCACAGAAGTAGGTATAACTTGCTGTCGGCAACAAATGTCCTTCATCACACAGTATATTCTCATTGGTATCTCAGAACGTGACAGACTACAATCACACAGAAAGAGAAATAAATAACACTTACACAGGCACAGATACATACAAATGCACACAGACATTTCACACACACAGACACACAGAGTTTTGAATAGTTTAACTCATGCATACATGAATACACATCACACACACACACACACACACACAAAGAACTGTATGAACACAAAGTGCACATGTACATACACACACAAACATGGAGACGCGTGTAAATGCACTCACATGGGCACATACAAGGACATACAGACTTGCATGCACATGCTGACATGCACACACATATCCACACACGCACAAGTGCACACACACACACAGACACACACACACGCACGCGCACGCACACACACGCACACACACGCGCACACAGAAACCGCAGGAGAGGAAGTGGCAGAGGCCGCAGCAGCAGTTGAGTGTGTGCTGGAAAAGTCCCGGCGAGGCAGCGCTGTGATCTCAAACACGGGGGAGGCGGCTGACCTGAGAACGACCACATCCAGCCTCTGCAGCAGACGCACGGGGGAAGCACGCACGCTCACACTCATTCTGAGAAGAGCAGCACGACGCGCGAGCCCCGTTTCCGAAGATCACTCAGGCGCAGAGCCTGTGTTTACTTCACGTCCGAGCATAACGCCATTGCGGTTCACATCTAACCATCATTTAGCCGGTTCTGCTTTTAGTGAGAAAGCACCTGCTGAAGCCGCTGCTCGTACGGACGACACTCACATCGACATCGCTTACTTTCCACATACTTTTGCTCCTCACACAGACCTGCTCCTCACACAGACATACTCCTTAAACTGAACCACTTCCTCACATAGGACTGCTTCTCACATTAAACCACATCCTCACACAGAACTACTCCTCATACAGATCTGCTCTTCACACAGTACCACTCCTCAGACAGGGCAGCTCCTCACACACTACTGCTCCTCACACACACTTGCTCCTCAGAGTGCTGCTCCTCATACCGTACTGATCTCACAAACCTGCTTCCCCATAGATCTGCTCATCACCAATGACTGCTCCTCATACTGTACTGCTCATCACACAGTACTACTCCTCACACAGGACAGCTCCTCACATACTACTGCTCCTCATACAGACCAGCTCATCACACAGGACTGTTCCTCATACAGTACTGCTCCCCACACAGACCAGCACATCACACAGGACTGCTCCTCATACTGCACTGCTCCTCATACCATACTGCTCCTCACACAGCACTGCTCCTCCCACAGACGTGCTCCTCATACAATACTGCTCCTCACACAGACCAGCACATCACACAGGACTGCTCCTCATACTGCACTGCTCCTCATACCATACTGCTCCTCACACAGACCAGCACATCACACAGGACTGCTCCTCATACTGCACTGCTCCTCACACAGACTTGCTCCTCATACAGTACTGCTCCTCATACTGCACTGCTCCTCACACAGACCTGCTCCTCACACAGGACTGCTCCTCATACATTACTGCTCCTCACACAGACTTGCTCCTCATACAGTACTGCTCCTCACACAGACTTGCTCCTCATACAATACTGCTCCTCACACAGTACTGCTCCTCATACAGTACTTGTCCTCACACCATACTGCTCCTCACAGAGTACTTCTCCTCATACATTACTGCTCATCACATAGTACTGCTCCTCATACAGACTTGCTCTTCACACAGTATTGCTCCTAACAAAGTATTGCTCCTCATACAGTACTGCTTCTCACAGATTACTTTTTTAAACTTTCACATCAAGTCTTAATTTGTACACTTTCCCCTAAGGCTCCTGCCCACCCGAGAAGTGTTTACAACTACCAACACTACCAGTAAAGCTTTCAGACCGCTATCACATCATCACAGTCTGCTTCAACTTTGTACCTATTCAAGTGAAATGACGGAAGTGCATCTTTCATTTCTGAAACCACAGGGACCGACACAGAACGACAGGATGCAGTGCGGTTTCTACAGCTACAAACGAGACAGATGACACAGGCCCCCTCAATGCCCTAAAGGCCAATTTATCAAAGTCGGTTAAGACATGGGACTGTGTACGGTCATTTGAGCCACTGTGACTGAGAGTTTTGTTTCCTTCACTGCAAACAGGATATGACGTTGGTCACGCAGTCACAAATTGTTAACACTAATCAACAACTGTCACATGGTCAGTCTATTCCCCCACTTGCTTATCTCTCACGATTAACTCCAGGATATATATATATATTTTTGCATACTGACCAGTTAAATTCATATGAACATGTGAGTTCCCTGCAGGGCCTGATTTAGATGACAATACTGAAGTTCCGATACAGGGACAGGTTGAGAGACATGCGGCAGACATTTTAAAAAGTGCTCTCTCAGGGCAGGCTAGGCACGTGGTTGGGAGGAGGGAGGAGATACATCGCTACGATGGATGGAGGACCACGCCCAGGGGTAGTCTCTGCTCTGAGTCTCCCCTCAAATACGGGACCTGGCACTTCATGGGCAAGCTGGGAAATGCCAGTGGGTGGGGTTAGGCTGCGACCCCGCTTCTTCCACTCCTCCAAGTTGACCTCGGCTGACCCTGTCCCTAGCGGAGGGGCCGACAGGCACCAGCAGGTCAGGTCAACTAATCCAAACCCAGGTGATGAGTCACAGGACTCCCTGGGTCCCCTCACATTTACGACAGGAACAGGACACTGACAAAGGAAGTCCCGATTCATAACCCTCCCCCACCTCAAAGAACCAGAGATCTACATCAGCAAAAGCAGACAGGGGGACACTCAAACCTTCCGGAGCACCTTTTAACCTTCCTTAAAGACTTCACTTAATGTCGTGAAACCGTTAGTGGGTACACCCTAGGCTCTGAGCAGGCGCGAGAGAGAGCCCAAACTTTAACAGGAAACAGAAGGCCAAGTTGTGAAGACTCCAGGGCCGTGTTCATTAATGAGAACGCAGCGGCCGGCGCGAGCGGGCGGGGGCATGACTGCACGCTGACTGCAGGGCAGGAATGCAGCTCCAGACGTTATGTTTCCCACAGTGCTCAGCTGTCATCATGAGGCAGTTGAACCCCTGGTCACCAGACCGGGACTGAAGGAGGGGGGGGGGGCATGACTAAGGCAAGGCATCACTGCGATTAGGGATTAACACATTTGATGTCAGCCTTACTCTGCGTCTAAACTCCCATCAGCGCTAAAGGCAGACAGCACAATATAGCAGGTCACAAAGGGCAGAGGTCACACATACCACGGGCAGATTTTGGCCCTTTTTTACAGACAGATTTACCTTAAAGGATTTTGTAAATAAAAGAAGGCTGTGGTAGGCGAGACTAAGCACTTCTCAGGGACAAACACAACTTCACTTATAAAGCCAAGCTAACAATGTTCAGGGATGTTCTGAGGGGAAATTCCAACTCCACATGCTTTAATAATGAATGCTTCATTGTGCAAGAGGTCTTTTCCAAATGACCTGTATGGTGAGCTATCAGGATAACGACAGTAATGCCATCTGAACAGAAGCAGACCAATAACAGAATTTATATACGTGTAAGAATTGTATTTTTACTTATTTAGACTAAGGGGCCTGGGACCATGGCTACTTTGCTGCCATTTCTCTATCTAGTGGTAAGAACTACTGGTGGTTGTTGGGGGTGCTGGTCATTAGTTTGGGGGGGGGGGGGGGTATTGTGTCTGGGGCAGTTTCCTCCTACTGCAGCGCAAATGTTGAAATAAGCATAGTGCAGGCCTGGAGGTTTAGGGATCTCTTCTTTGGTTTCATGAGAGAACGCAGGAGACATTGCATTCAGCATCATCAGCTTGAGTAAACAATGTTGCTCAAGTAAAATTTTTTCCAGGAAATATGTTTAACTGCGCACTCACAGCCACAAAAAAACTGGTCACAAGTGCAATTTTCAGCTAGGAACCACAGGACTCTACTGCAACACTTTGTTAGGTTGCATTGACTCACTGGTGTTAAAGTTGCAGAAAAGCACCAGAAAAAGTTTAAAGCAAACATCAAGCAGCAGCCATAAGAAAATAGAGAGCATTCAAAAAATGAGTGTCAGATATAACGGGTGTTTTCCCAGGGCAATCTCCATGATGACCTACCTTGATCATCTCGTCCACGTAGCTCTCAGGACCGGTGTACTCTGTGGAGTCCTTCACCTTCACCAGCACTATGAAGTACAGGTAGTGCCACATGTTGTGCTCTTCCTTGATGTGCTCTTCGAAAGTCACAGTCTTGTTATCAAATTTGTCCCTCTCGAGCCCTGGAGAGACACAACGCGCAAGGGGAAGGGATAAGGCTTCATCTACACCTTGCTCTTCTGCTGCCGGGGGTGACATTAGACACTTTACACATTCTATAACTGACCGAAACTTTTAAACGGTTTCCTCCCCCAAAACCTTTTGTAATCATTTAGGTTTCCCATTATAGCCCCTGATATCCAAATACATACAAATATCTATATATATATATGTACTTGAAATATTAGCTGAGAACCTATTTGAGATTTAATGGAAATTATATCTCAGGGGTGTTAAAATGGCCAGTGTGGGTGCAGGTTTTTGTTCTAGGTCAGCACTAAGACACCTGATTCTACTTATAAGGTCTTGATTGAAGACTATGATTAGCTAACTAGTTGAATCAGGTGTCACAGTGCAGGGATAAAACAAAAACCAGCACTCACAGCAGCCTTTTCAGATAAGATTGGACAGCCCTGCACTAGCCCATTCACAGGGCAGCGTTCCTGTTCACTGGCTATGGTTAGTCATTTAACAGCGTGCGTTCCCAGAGGGGTAGAGGAAAGAGACCCACGCAGTGCAAACATGGGGAAACGATTACTCAGCAGGGCTTTACTGAGAACAAGATGCATTCTTCAGTGTGATCCAGACAGGCGGACCCTCTTTCACCAGAAAACTATGCTGCTCTCACACGTCTTTTATGGCGGAAACTGTCTCCATCAACACGTCCTACGGCTAGGGGCTTGTGCGTGTGCGTGTCTGTGTGTGTGGGTGCGTGTGCATGTGTGTGTGTGCGCGCGTGTGAGAGTGAACGAACCCCCCAGAGGTAGACATGACTTGAGGCACGTTCTCTGAGGGAGAATCACGTGACCATTCCCCCGGAATCTGGACAGTGAGCAGCGGGAGTTACGGCTGCTCCACCAGAGCAGTGACTAACTGTTCCGGGAAGCGGCTGACAGGTGCAAGAAACGTATGCCAAGCGGCACAGACCCACCGCCGCCGGCACGCGACAAAGCACGCTAGGTTTCGTCCTCCTCGCTCCCCGAGCCACCCCCTCCCCCGAGTGCCTGGCCCCACTGCTGGAGATACGCCCCTTACCGCAGATGAAGCACGTCGTCTTGAGCACTTCCTCCTTCTTCTGCTTCTCGCTCCTCAGATCGGCGAACGTGTCGATGATGACACCAAAGATCAGGTTGAGGACGATGATGATGACCATGAAGAAGAACAAGAGGTCGTAGATCACCCGGGCGGCAAACAGAGGTTCCTGCACAGTCAAAGCCCCGATATTGGTGAGGTACTGTTCCACACAACCGCTAAAGGGTTCACCATTTTGCACAGACCAAAGATGGTCTGTAGAGCATGTCTAAATTCCTTTAAAGCTACCCCTGTTTTCTCAGAGTGTTTGAATACACCACCAGCAACAAATACAATTTAATCCAGGCATCATAATTTTCAGATCTGTACATCTGTTTATCTGAATAAAGCTAATCATGACCATATGATCAATAATGTAAATTATACAAATAATGAACAAGGCTGATTTCACAAGGACCTTGGCTATCCGGGAACAACATTGTCATGCACCGTATTAAAGACCCCTACAAGGGAAACAGTCTTCGGTTAAAGGGAACAGTTTTTCTTAGAAGTCTATTCCTGCAGGAGGAAGTGTTGGGGATGCTGGGGTGGGTTCTGAGAAAAGGGTTTCACAATCAGCGGCTGCCCAAGCAAGCTGCCAGGTCACATGATCAGTGAGTGGCCCCACCCACTACGAGCAGCCCCAGAGCCTGGCACCACTGCCCCACCCCTCTGTTCTTCTGGAGTGCGGACTGAATTGGCCTTCGCTTGCTGAGCCTAGTATCAGTCTCACCTTCCCACAGTCTTCCTGGACACTCACCACTTGTCACCAGTTTTGATATTAAAAGCTAGCTTGAATCTAACACAATAAATGAAATACTTCCGCCCCCCCCAAAAATTTTTTTCCCTTCTCTGGCTGCTGCTGCCTGTACACTATTGGGCCAATGCAAACAGTTTCTCAGAAAATATTGCAGATTTTAAAAAACCTCAACCTCCTAAGGGGATACTTTCACACAGTGCATGTTTTTTTTTTTTTACTTCTGTTCACCATGAGTTGTCTGCATTGAGAGCAATGAAGACAACACCTTTTTTTAAACAATGCTGGGTGTTACAATGGCACAAATAAAAAAGGAGAAACGTTTGTTTTGGAACTGGCAAATTGAGTATAATAACGCCTATGCATAACGTACCACTGCAGGAGCTTTATATGTGAATGTGCTTGTCATGACATTTCACAGTGTTGGTTAACCAGCAAAATGACCGTTCATATGCATGGCCCAAGCAGCATCAGCTAGTGCAGCATTATCACAGATTCATGAGAAAGGCCTCCTTTAGATGAGCATGGCTGAGAATGTACCATTCCAGTACAGGAGCCCGGCACCCACCCTGAGGCCATCTGCACCCGACCCCCCACCCCACTGGTACCTCTTTGGACGGCCTGCGCAGGACGTCGCCGACCCCTCCCCCGCTCCGCAGCCCATGGCTCAGGACGGTGACGATGCACATGAGCAGGGACTCACAGGTGCGTTCCTTGTCCTCGGCGTCATCATTAGACATCTCTGTGGTGAGGGCTGGATAAAAGACCCAAAAAACACACATTAGGACACATAGATGTCATCAACCAGTCAATGCAGCAGCAACCCTAAATTTGACCCCTTGGGCTATTTCACAAAAAAAAAAACTCAATTATTAAACTATTCTTATTTACTTACTTAGCAGATACCCTGACTTAATGGCTTTACTTTATTAGTGTCGATTTCTACAGCTGGATATTTTATTGAAGTGATTCAAGGACTTTTGTTGAAGGGTATGATGGCAGTCACCAACCGGGGACCCTGAAACCTGAGAGTTACAAGGCCAGTTTATTACCCACTATCCTATAATGGCACCCAGCACAGCTCTCAACTGCTGCCCTGAGACTAAAACCAAGTACAATCAGCTGACATGGTAACCTGCTCCACTGCAACACATAAAGGACCTATAAGGGGTGGGAGGGTGAGGGGGGCGAGACGGTGCTGATGGAGCTTTCTGTTAAGTGTTAAGAAGGTTAAGACTGAGCCAGCATATCCGTCTGACTGGCCGACTGATTAACATAAGGGGCTTTGGCACTTAAATCTGGGGAATTTCTTTAGATTTTGCCCAGCCAGCAAAGCCATGATGGTGATCTGAACTTTGACCCCGCCCGACCCTGCAAGGTCGTCACACTGTGCCCCTTCCTTGGAACACAATGGCGACTAGACCTAGTGCCTCTTAGCACTGAACTCGTGATGTCTCGGCTGGCGCGTTTATGGGCTCAGCTCTGGAAGGTGAGGGTCACATGGGCGCTCAGAGAGTAAAGGGGGACTCCATAAGAATAAGAGGCCCAGGGAACACCCCCTCCCGTGCGGTCGGCCTACCCTCCACGACGGCCTCCGTGGAACAGTTCTCTCCGCCGTCCGTCCTGCAGACGTCCGCGGGTAGAAACCCTCCTGCCATGCTCGCCCCGCCCTCTGACCACGAGGACAGGAAGAGAACACAGTTAGGGGGATGCCAGCCTTACCTGATAGGCTGATAAGATTACGGTATTTGTACTATGTACGTATATATGCATTTCAAATAATTGTTTGATTCAGACTGAAGCAGGCCTGGGTCAGACAATTATTTGAAATGCATTAACTGTTTATACACCGGTAGAGAAAAACGTGTTTTTTTATACGACTACATTTAAAAAATATTCTATGCATATATGCATTCATAAAATATATCTAGATTTGCATCAGACCTAGGCTTGCTCTGACATGAGCCACTCAAGTCCTGGGATGTGATTTGCTAATAAAAAAATAATCATTTATGTCTGGCGAATCATGTTCTCATGAATGCGGGACTTGTTGGCTTGCAAGAACCAATCATATTGCGAGACAAGAAAAGTTCACAAACTCCAACTTTAATTTCCTTAACTTTCCTTCCCTTTGTAGACAGAGAGCATGTGGGGTCAGGACAAGGGAGACACTTGTTCTCAAAATGCAATTGAACCCGATCAGTCTAAGCCTGAGGGAAGCTGCAAGCGCAGACTTGAGGGCACGTTGAGTCTGATTAAGGATTAATGAGAACGTTCCCTGACAGGCATGCAGGAAACCTAGTGCTGCCCTCCTAACGCAGATCACAGAGGGAAGTGAGGGGTAAAAGCACTGACACACCGACGGCTCGGCGGAACCGTACTGCAGGGCGTGGCATCTGGAAAGCAAGCCGGTGGGGAAGAGACCCGGTAAATCTCTCACCTATCGTTGAATTGGGTATCCTGTCTACCTCCAGGATGAAGTCGTCCTTGAAGAAGATGTATCCAACGATGGAGAAGAGATAGACCAGGATGAGCGCCAGCACTGCGGTCAGGACGATGGAGCGGCCATTACGCGTCACGCTCTTGATCACGTTCAGTAGCGTCTCTTCTCTGTAGACCAGGTCAAAGAGCTGGACAGGAGAAGCATAGCACAGAGTCACAGAGCTGCGAGGAGCACAGACTCGCATAGCTGCGAGAGCAGCGAGCTGCGATGATGAAATCCATGGTCAAAACGGCAGTGTAAGCCTTTCAAGGAAGATTAAAATATAAATGATGTGCTTAAATATTATTGTGTCACGATTCTCTGATATTTTTTTACCATTTGCGGTCTCAGATTTCTAACTGTACTTCTTTCAGAATTACACAACCATGCAACAGCTTTCCATTTTAATGAAATATATGGAAGCATTCAAGAAGGACCTGTGTGTCCTTCCCTCCTGAGAGGAACACATCTGGAGGACTGCTTAAAGCATAAGGGCTGATACAAACAACACAAAACGGCTATCAGCCTGGAAGAAGTAGCGCACAGTATTTTAAAATTTTCACATTTCCTTCAAAGATTCATAGTGATATTCCTAAAGGAGAGAAAATCCATGGAAGAGTATGCATTTCAAAATCTTTATCGATTGGTCTGTTCAATAAGTTCTTAGAAAGTCCATCTTATTGCTTTCCCAAGGTTAATTTTTCACTACACTGAGAAGAAAAAAATAAATAAAAATAAATTATATATATATATATATATATATATATATATAATGTAAATTTTTATGTAAATACAAAGAATTGCATTAAAACAGACAATGGATGCCCTACAAGTAGATGTACAAGTAGCCACTATATCCCAGGGTTCCCTGTTTTCTTCAGCTTGCTCACCAGCAGACTGTAGAAGAAGACATGAACGAACACGCCTAGGCTGCAGATGATGAGGTACAGCAGGTGATAGAGGAACTCCATGTCCAGGATCATGGCCTTGTAGCCTCGGGTGAACGTCCCACGGTTGCCAACAAAACTCATCAGGAAGATTATCTTATTGCAAACCTACGGAGGAAGAACGGAAAGGAGGGGACTCAAGGATGCTAAAATCTATGCTAAACTACGCCAGAGTCTAGTTTACACACAAAAAAACACGCTATGCTGCTGTCATCTCGCATATACAGGGGGACATAGTTTCGCTATTTCATAGTACACACATGAAGGTATAGCTTGAAAAACCTTCCAAAAGGATTCATGTTATACCGTTTCACTCCACACTTAGTGTGTGAAGCCATGTCATTTTTGTTTTCATTGAGTGAAGAGCATTCGCTCTGAGCTGGAGTAGGAAGCCACAGTCTACCGCAGTGCTCCAGACATCAACTTCACGCGAAGAGAAGAGACAGGTGGCGGCGGTCATGGGGATTTCCCGCGCGGACTCACGTTGAAAGCCCCGAGCAGGAAGAGCGTGGGCTCCAGGCCCACAGAGAAGATGAGGCGAAGGATGGTGGAGGCGATGAGCGCTCGAATGCCGTGCGGCTGGGGCAGGGCGATGACGATGGCCAGCGACACCAGCATGCCCAACCACAGCAGCGCAGACAGATGGGGCTCCAGGGTCCCTGAGCGAGACGGTCGGCGGGGGGATGGTTACCATCATGACAGCGAGCACAATGCAAACCACATGGTCCTTCAAGTACTTCAAATGGATACAAATGCAAAAATAAGGTAACCGTGCGTCTGTATGCATTTAAAATCACCCAAGCATCCATCATTCCGTATTATGGGCAACAAGTGCTCTATTCAGTAGTAAGGCTAGTCATTGGTGAATGTTTGCTTTTGGTATAAATAATAGCAAGCCCTTATGATTCAGTGGGTCTTTTTATCACCAAAAGGGGCAATATCAGCCAATATCAAAGGAACAACTTGTCCGTAACTGCCATTGCACAGAAACGAGCATTGCATGTCAGCCGTACCACACCAATAGGACTCTGTACTGGTGAGGAACGTTGAACTCAAAACATTGTGTTACACAACACAGAGAGTGGGACACAGCTGTGCACTGTATGCTGTCCCTCTGTGGGGCTTTAGTATTAGTCTACCTGTAGTTCACTAAATCCACAGGTAAATCCCAGGTTAACAGAACAGGCTTGAGTTTCATGCTAAGCAAAGACCTCAATATCAGTATCATACTCAATCTCATACAGGAGAAAAGGGGGCAGATGGCTTCATGCTTCATGTAACTACCAGCCTTTTCTGGGTTTGGGGCAGGAAAGAGGATGGTGTGTGTGTCCATGCTGTCCGGTGTGTGTGTGTGTGTGTGTGTATTACCCTGGGGGGGGGGGGGGGGGGGGGGGGGGGGGGGGGGGGGGGGGGGGGGGGGGGGGTTGGATGGTTGCTGTTACAAGGCAGGGCAGTTATGTTTGATTGATGAGGGAGAGGGTGAGTGAGGGAGAGACGAGATAAGAGGGAGGGAGAGAGAGAGAGAAGGAGAGAGAAAGGGAGGGAGGGACAGAGAGAAGGAGAGGGAGGGAGGTTAGGAGAGAGAGAGAATGAGAGAGTGAGAGATTTTAACAGCCCCCCAGCCCTCATCTCACCATGCAGAGATCACATGACAGGTGCCAGTTACATAACCGCAGCGGCTAAAAATACCCGCGTGCCTGAAAGATTCATGAAGAATGGTCTGTGAGAGATTGCCAGGCCCTGGGGGCTGGAGCAGGCCCCCCAGCTCCAGCAGAATGAGATGTGCGGAGCAAACGCTCCCTCGCAACGCGTCACTGGCCTCCTAATTAACCCATCCATCTCCCCGTAAAACGCACCAGGCACAGGAAGCTAACGCCATTCCCCTGCTCCTCTGAATCCTGTCCAATACAGCCACGTCCGCTCAGGGAGGACGTGCACGATCGAGGTCCCTTTAGAGGGCCGTGCTGCTTACACTCGGGGGGTGAGGAGGTGGGTTTGGGTGGAGAGGGGGGTGTTCTGGCCGAGAGCGGGCGTGCAGAATTCCCCCAGCTTAGCACCTGTCAGCCACGTTACGCGAGAGGCCCTGACACGCGTTCCTGTGCATTAACAGGCAGAACACACTGACCTACTTCTGCAGCCCATATCTCACTTCCATCTATACATTCCAGGAGCCGGGGGGTGGGGGGGGGGTGGTGCTGAACCGTAAGAATGGCAGCTGATCCGGGGCAAAGGTATGCGGGTCTTCGCTGTGCCCACCGGATAGCACCGGGGTGGGCAGGGTGCTCGTGCACACCGCTGTGGCACATTCTGACTGTCCTCAGTCACGTACTCCTGCTCTCCTGCTCTGAGTTAACCTCAGCACGCACTGAGAAATCCACCATGAACACCCAGCAGGCACTGAGTACCTGTGGCACATAGATGTGAGTATTTTCAAGGAAGATGAATTAAAAACCACTGCACATTATCATTAATGCGCAAACTTGTTTTCCTTCAAAAACAAGTTGGTTGTGTTTGCACACAGGTTGTGTTTTCTCCATTCTCTCTGGTGGCAAAGCACAAACATTTCCATGCATGACCTACAAAAATAAAAATAAGTACATGAGCAAGCAAATAAGCATGTCAGTAAACAAGTAAGTTAATAAATAAATAAATTAATTAATTTCATACAGCACAGTACACATGCCTGTTCGTGCTTAAATTTATCGTTCTGCTTTTCCTCCTCATCAGCTGAAGCTGAAAAATGTTAAGCTTCTCTCAGGGATTACAATAAAACATTCCGTGCGATATAGCAAAGCAACTCCACCCCCTGGCCCTATAAAGTTTCATTTGTATTCTATATGCGGCGGTAGTGAATGTCAGCAGCAATCGATGGCGACTGGCACGCGCTGGAGCGGTAATACGTGCCGGAGAGGGAGATCTCTTTATAACACCCCGCGGAGATTTATAATGCAGAGCGGCGAAGCACGTGCGCATTCCATCTCCCCGGCTGAGGTGCGACTGAGTCACACTGCGGAGACCGTGTCCTCAGCTGAACCCGCGCAGCCGCCGTGAGCGGGCTCACAAGGCCCGCCGGAGCCAGGGTCTCACCGCCCCTCCGACACCGCCGAAAGGGAGATGCAAGTTTCTCGCTTCGGGGCGAACAATGTCTTTCTCTCTTCTTTTCTTTTTCCCCCTCCTGCGCCCGAGGAAGTTGAGACAAAAGGGACCGCGCCGGGCGACCCGGGGTGAGAACAATCGAAAGTTTATGAGCGTCACAATGCGGTTCTTGAGCCCCGCATCTCCGAGCCGGAACAAAGGAGCGCTTCGTGGCAGCGGGCACACGCGCTAAACCGCAAAACCGTCCTAACATTCAGACACAGAGAAAGAGAGAGGGACAGGGAGAGGGGAAAATGGAGAGGGAAAGTAGAGACAAAGACAAAGACAAGGAAAAGGGGAGAGGGGGAGGGAATGAGTGAAGACAGCAAGAAAAGGAAAGAAGGACAGGCAAGGATGCGTGGGAAGGAGAGTGACATTATTCTGCAGGTACATAAAGCAAAGAAATGTTGGATCTGACCCAACTTACATCACATCGCCTAGCAACAGTGGTGAAGTGGTCTTGACACCATTTCAAGTAAAAAACCTGCATCACAAAACCAATGAGCTGGCTCTTCTGCAGTAGGAAGCCTTACACAGACTTTGCTCACCAGCAAAGTTGTTTTAGATTACGTGCAACATAGCATGCACGCAACTCTCAGCCAGTCTATTTAAATCTCAAATTCATCTGTCACTTAATTTTTTATGTTGCATAATTGCCTTTCAGAGTTCAGGACCCTCACCTTCTGTATCTTGGGAGCCTGGAGCTGTTAATGGTCCCATGGTCACGTAAGCGCTGCGCTACCTGCACCTACACAAGCAGCGCTGCTGTAGCTTATGCACTTACACAGGACTCCCACTCATTTTAGGAAATCATTTTCCAGGACTTTTCATTGACAATTTCCATGACTTAGACTTACAGACATGAAACATGGACAATGGTAGGCCAAAGCCGGTGGTGGACCGGGGGTGGGGGGGGGCAATGTGCAAGTACCATCACCATTCAAAACTTTGTGCTGCCTTGTAATCTCAGCAGCTAATAAAAATGAGAAAAGTGGAGAAAAACACAGAAAAAATACAGAAAACTATGCAATCTCAGCTCTAAATATACTGTTTAATAGCTTGACTTATAGCCTGACCTACAATTTTCCAGGACCTCACAAATATTTCCAGGACATTTTGTAAATTTTCTCATTTTCCAGGTGTTTTCCATGACTGGAAAACTAGTTGATAAATTTTCAGGTTTTCAAGGTTTTCCAGGACGAGTGGGAACCCTGTTACATGCTCACGGTGTGCTTCAGGCTAGCTAGCACTGATGGAAGCAGAAGTGTCTGGTAATCCACAGGTGCCTGGTGAGCGCCTAATGCAGTGCTGCCCAACCCTACTCCAGGAGATCGACCGTCCAGTAGGTTTTCACTCCAACCCTAACAAAGCACATCTCATCCAACAGTTCGAGAACTCACTGAGCTGCTAATTAGGAAAATCAGGTCTGCCAAATTAGGGCTGAAATGAAAACCTTCAGGGAGGTAGATCAGGAACAGGGTTGGGCAGCCCTGGCCTAAAGGCATCGAGGCAGCAGCCACCTGACGGACACAGTCTGGCTCCAGCCAGCCCAACCACACAATGCCTGCATTTTTAGCTAACGATCGATTGAGCACGCAATGTCTTCGCTAGAGGGCTCAGCCTACGCTTGTGGCAAAAGCCTTGGACAGATACATTTACGAGTTTGACTGTGAATAAAAATCAATTAAAACGACTGGATGAGTCAGGTCACTGTCTGACTGAAAAGCCTTTCGAGAGCCTCTGGGACCAATCGGGAGTCCAGTAATGTAAGAACGTTGTGTATCAGTAAAGTGTGATCACAAGAGTCAGAATTCAGGAAGCTGGATGAACCTCTGTATCACATCACACAGAGCCCTGTTGAGCTGAGGGGCTTGAGTAAGGGCAGGCGTTGCGTAGCGCCTATGGAGGTGTTTTGGGAGGCTCTGTCGGTATCGATAATCACGGCGAAGGGGAGCTGGCTGCACGGGGGCCCCGCCGAATCCGCTGGCGTCCACCATGAGGCGTCGCTTTAATTAATCACACCTCGGAACACAGCGAGCACCTGGGCAACTGCCGCGAAGCCTCTCTGGTGGCAAGCGCTTATGCGGGAGGAAGCACGCCATGCTGGAAACTGAGGAAGCAACGCCGCCTCGTCTTCTGTGATTAAAATAGCCTCGCCGAAACTGGAGCTAACAGCTTAACCCGTGAGCGAACACGGTCCTCCCCGCAGAAAAGTGGGATTCCAGCGGTCATGGGGACAATGTTTGGAAATTAACATTCTAAACTTTCTAGACCAGGTCTATTCAACTAAATTTCAGCTGAAGATAGACTTACTATAGAGAAAGTGACAGACCAAAAAAACCCCAGCAAAAACCACCCTATCGTTCACAGAAATCCAGCAACGAGACCAAAACAATCTGCATTTGAAATACATTCTTTTTGATAGTTGCCAGGACATTATAGAGAAAGACCACATGTTAGCCTAAGATGTAAACAGCATCAATTCCTGTGGCAAAAATCATTCACTTTATCAAGTCCTCTTGAGAAGATTATCTAACTGAATCACCTTTTTGGCTTACACAGGCTCACACAACCAGTGCGGGTGGTGTACTGACCACACTTCAAGTGTTATACTTGGAAGCTCCTAGAAATGAAGATAAACAAAAACCACTGTAGATTTTAACCCTTTTTGCCCCCACCCTCCCTGATCAGGACTGACCTCCACGAACCCCCTCCAGGGGGTAGAAGAAAGCCACCAGCAGATTCATCAGCACAGCCAGGTTGAAGGAGATGTTACTCCAGAAGGACATGTTGCGAGAGCACCAGTACAGGACGGGCTGGGCTGGAGAGAAGAAGAGCGCAACAGGACATCATTCAGAAACTTGTCCACACAACCCCTACCCAAAGAGAAGCACAACCTTTCTTCACCCAGAAACTCTGACTACATTGCAGGAGTTTTTCTGGAGAAAAGTAAGACTTTTAATTTTTTAAATTATTCTACCTGAAAAAGGTAGCAAGTAGCATTTTTTCATGCATTTTTTATAAAAGGAGATCGAGAAAACACAACGAGTAAGGGCAAAAAAAGAAATGCAGGGCAAAAAAAGAAATGCACACAACAGAGCATTTAGGCTCAACTACATCATGAATCTCATTTACTTGTGACATTTCACAAAATGTCACAAGTAAATAAATACAATATATATAAATATATGCATGCACACACATTGCATGGGTCACAACAGGGCCACATGGATGGGCACATACCTGTTTTATTACTCCTGAAAGACCTCTCACATTTTATTATTTTTCTCAGGTGTCACCTTTCCATATTTTGCTTTCCATTTGAGTGCTTTCCTTCAAGAGATGGGATATGCTTTATGGCTACTGCCACTT
This sequence comes from Anguilla anguilla, assembly GCF_013347855.1. NCBI lineage: Eukaryota > Metazoa > Chordata > Actinopteri > Anguilliformes > Anguillidae > Anguilla > Anguilla anguilla. The sequence continues at coordinate 22,072,135 of NC_049211.1, read as the reverse complement.
GCTAACATTTTCACAAAAACTACAGTACATGGTTTGATAGCTGAGGTATCACTGATGTAGCTAACAGCAATGTCACTGTCGAGAAGGCAATTTTTTTTTTTTGCATCTGCAGAAATTCAAGTGTCTCTCAGAATGCATGAGAAATATGTACTAGTTTCTATGGTATTTCCTGATTTTCCTATCCACTGAAACCTCACATCACAGAGATTCTAATTCAAGCTCTCTTTTACTGTTGGCTGGAACTTGACCCTGATGACTTGACGTGACCAACTATAATCTGGGTTTTAAGTAGAGGAGGATGGCAGTGAAATATTAAAAACTCAAAGTTCGAAATGGGGACATTTTGAATTAGGTAAATATCCTTTAATCTAATGGATGGATATCTTCATGTATGCTCAAAAGTAAATGTTTAGAATAGAAGAAGAGTTCAAGATCAGAAGTTCAAAGTGGAGGGACAACATACTTTGAAATCTGAACTCAATAGAACTGCATCCAAGATAGCTACATATCTTATTACCAGACATGTGAAAAAGTAACCTCCTGTATTTATGCCCTCGACATGAGTGCATCTTCTTAGGAATACGATGGAACGTTCTCTGTGGTGGGGGGGGGGGGGGGGGGGGGGGTTATGACGAGGGCAAAGGTCTACAGAGGTGTCACCTCTAGGCCACAGAACTTCTGTTTCCACAGGAGACTACATACTTGGCCAAGTCATCCGTTTAATGGCTGCTATTTTGGAAGCAGTGTTGAGTTTGGTTTTATTGGAAAAGAGGAAACGGACCAGGGGATTTTTTCCCTTTCGCACGAAACAGAAGGCGCTATTCTTGTGTGTTGCAACAGAGACAGAGGGAGCATAACCGTTTTTCTCAGTTCTGATTCATATAGATAGTCTTCACGTGTCAAACCCAGCTGTGGGTTATCTGGAAACCCCCTCCACCGACGTGCTTTGCTATAGTGCTATAGGCTCGCATTAAAAAGGAGAGAGAGAGAGAGAGAGAGAGAGAGAGAGCAAGAGCACGAGAGAGAGAGAGAGATTGAGAGAGAGAGAGAGAGAGAGAGAGAGCGAGAGAGAGGGGAAAAAAAAGAGCTTTTATTAAAAAACTATTTATGTATCACACACGTGATGGTACAGCAGTTTTACTTTAAGGATTCAGTGACTTTAATGGTTATTTTCTAAATATTTTAAATATTCTAAAATTTTCATTATGTAATCATCAATGCTCATAATACACACTGTTTAAGAAGTGTGTTTAAGGATGGAGGGTAAAACCTTCAAATACAATGACCTCTAGACACTGCTTGTATCCATAGTAGGAATCATGTCAACAGTAAGTCTCTGCCTTCCCACACATTTCTCTAACTCTCCCTCTCAGTCTCCTGCTCTCCTTCACTCCTCTCTCTGCTCCTGCAAGCAATGCTTGCCCTGTCCCGCCGCATCCCCCTTTCAGCTACAGGCCTGGTTTGGAGAAAATGGGTCAACTGGGCTCTGCAGGCGGACAGCACGTTTAGCTCTTGGTTTCCGGAGTCTTCTCTGGCCAATCAGATCAGCGCAAGGGGTTCATCGCTGATCTCATTAGGGCCTGAGGCACAGTCACCTCAACAGGCCCTGGTTTGGGTCACTACCTCAGCTTGAACTTTTCAGCTTTTTAAATCCCTCAGGAGATTGTGGTCAGGAAATTACACCCCACATGGCTTTTTAGGGCGTTCCCAAGATAGCCTGCCCTCTGACCGCTCTTTAACTCTTCCAGGCCAAACTGTGAAGTTCATTACAGTCACAACAGCATGCCATAGCTCAAGCTACACACAGCAGTCACAGGCCAGTGTCGAGTCAGTGAAAGGATGACAGCATCAGTACTAATTTAGCTGCTTTTCTGTTCAAAAGAGCAGCACTAATCCAATGGGGAATGGGAATGGGTGAGCCAATAGTGAATCCCCCAGTATTCATTGGTGTGTGATGTACTGTAATCATAATGGGAGAAAATGGAAGCCCTGGATAAATGAGCTATAAAGATCTCAATCAGTAAGTACAGCTGCAGTGTCAGCCCTCTTCCTGTTTGGAGAGCCTGCTCCAGGATGTCCCTCCAAATCAGGCCCAATGGTGGGGATGGTAGCAGTGGTGTTGTTGAGCAAACTGCATAGATTCTTGTTTCTTTGGATTTAAGAGAAAGTTGTCAATGAGGGCTGGACTGCTGCGTGAATGGTGTCATCATGGGAGAAAATAATGTGTGGTGCTAACCTAGCGCGCTAACCTCAGAAAATTACAAATATACATTTTTAATTTTAAATCATGACTTCTGTAGCTCTACCTCTTTAGGCTGCCAAAGATTAGGACTAACAGACATAAATATTATTTTGTTCCCTCAGCCATTAGTTTACAAAACAGATTGTAAAGAAGAAATCCTATTAATCCTATAATTCACCAAGCACTTTTGTATCAGGTATGGGTGTTTGTTTTCTGTGCGTTTCATATTTTCATGTGATTCTTTTATGTTTTCGTGATTTGACAGGGTTACCATAAGATCACTGTACACCAGTTCAATGAACAGCAGTTACGGTCAATCCCTCAGCACATACAGGAACAGAGAAGAATAGAAAAAAAATTTAAAAAATGAAATAAAAAATGGATGAGTATAAGATTTTTATTGTGTTTGTTTTTAATGCTGCACATCGTTTGCCCTCTGGGATTATAATTATGTTGGAGTCTGAGTACGAGTTTCTCAGTTACGCATTCATTTGTGAACACAATGTTTCCAGCAGCCCTGGCCTATTTAGATCCTGCAGGGTAGGTTTCAGCTTTGTTTTGTCAGAGAGAAAGAAAAAACCTGTACAGGGTGAGGAGGTCAGGGTGGGGGCATAGGCCTGTAAATGGTTGCTAGGCATGAGAGGGTGCACAGGGGGGCCCTCCTTTAGTTTATCGACGGCCAATCAAGTACCTCGTAGCTTCTTCTGCCAGTTCATCTCGTTGAAGAGGTCCTCGGCACGCAGGAAGAAGTCGTTGATCTTGCTGCCCTGCTCGTCGCGCTCCGTGGTGTAGTACACTCGCAGCTTGGACTCACAGGTGAGGAACTCACAGATGTTGGGAACCGGGAAGACGATCTCCTCCATGGTTCGATCCTGCCGCACAATCTGAACACAAACAGAGCCAGGTCACAGAGCGGCTTCTCTGGGCATGGCCAGGCTACTCAAGCCCCAGGCCAGGGGACAGACAGACGCTAAACCAGACAACTAGTAAACATATATAATAAAACAACATAGCAGTTACTCTATTAAAACAGTCAATTTAATAAATATTACATTGTGAAGATGTTTCCACAATGTCTCCCCATGCAATGATCTGAAGAAACCTGAAACATCCATCTTCCAGAAGCAAGGTGACAACATATGAGTGAAAACATTCACTTGACAAAGAGTTGTCGAGAGTAGAGATGGGATTGAATCCAGAAAATTGATGTTTCTTTAGTTTAAAAATATATTTTTTAAAAAGCTTACATATTGCAGCTATGCAGCCTGTCTGACTATTCTTATATCAATCTGTGGTCCGCAATCTGTGGTTCCAATTACTGTAGTGACATAGTTACTTGACATAAATTATTTTAAATTTCTGAAAATCTCTGGACTATGATGATAGCAAGATAAAATAACTTTTTATTTGTATCTGGTGTGTGTTTATGGACATGTCTTATGAATAAATGATAAATGTTCTTTAGCTCCAATTTGGCAAAGTAATACTGGGCTATGAAAGTCAGCCTGAGCATACTGCAACTTGCTGCAGTACTCCTGCTTCAGGCATTGAGCAAAAGAGAGCTGAACTATTGAATTAATAAAAATGCAATCAATAGCTTCAGAAACAAATTTCACCACACACATATATAATGTCGGTGGTGTTCTGGTTTTGGAATATACTTTTCTCCTGTGTTGTTTTTTGGTGCCAAGAACAAAATCTCATTCCCCATAGTAATGGGGAAAGTTGGCACTAAGTCAGAACTCATGTGATTCCAATAGCCACAAGGGAGGAAGGAGCTAATTCCCTCCCCAAAAAGCAAATAATTAAATTTTTACGCATTTTAAAAAAATGTTCCCTTAGGGCCATTTTAATTTTATTGTATAAAAACTATAAAAGTCATCGAGACAAGTAAGCGTGTACTGTGATTTTGGACAACAGTGCAGGATTTATAGCACTTAAAAATAAGCATCAACTGTTCTAAAGGTAATAGTCTTTTTTTTTTTTTTTTTTAAAGAAATTTTGGGGTGGAAATCCCCTTTTAAGATGGATATGTATCACAAACAGCCCATTGTAATCGCAAATTAGCTTCTTTTTCCAAACATTCATCCACTGATATGCATTTAATGTGAACATGCAGAAAGGTAAACTTTCCTACTTTGTCTTCATGTTTTCATACTTTGTTTACACAAAAGCAGCCAGAAAATACAGAGGCAAAATATGAACACGTAGCGGTTTTGATAGTTTTAATGATTTAAAAGTTGTGCGGTCAAGAGTCATGCCACAAAAAGCCTTCCATGGAAGAGGTCAGTAAGGAGTCCACTCATGCAGATGTGAGGAGCCGATGAGGACTGGTTTGTATTGGGTGATTGTGCTGAGGTCACGGTCACTGACCTCGATCTGGGCCGTGTGCTTGGCGTAAAACTCCAGGGCCTCGTCCCCCTCTCCGCTGGTGCCTCCTGGTTTCAGCATGGCCTGCAGCTCCTTGTTATGCCTGGCCAGCTGTGAAGGGCACACAGAAGGAGCACGTGGCATCACCATGGCAGACTGGCACACCAGCGCACTGTTCAGTATTTTTAAAGGCAAGAGGCTCACGGCTTTACAAAGACAGGTAAGCGCACAGACTACTGAAACAGTGTAAAAGAGACTTGATTAACTTAAACTCAGATGAGGAAAAAGGAATGTCTTTCTGTCAAAACTACCTCCACTGATATCCTAAGTTTCAGGATAACAAAGAATACTGCTGTTTGACCTCACCTCCTCTTTGTGTTTTAGAACCTACAGTCAATGGGAACAAAATGAATTTTATCAACTTTTAAAAAGCAAAAACCAGAAAACATTTTAAGTGCGTGTGTGTGCACGTGTGTGAGTGAGAGTGTGGATCTAACTGTGTGTGTGATTGTATGTGTGTGCATGTGAGTATGTGTGTGTGCGTGCATGTGTGTGTGTGTGTATGCACGTGTCTACGTGCGAGGGTGTGTGTGTGTGTGTGTGTGTGTGTGTGTATGTGAAGCAATGGTTAACTGAGGCAGCTGGTTTCTCCACAAAACCCATTTCAGCCAGAAGCTCAGTGATGATGCAGAATCCCATGAGCAGACAAAAATGTGTCTTCTGTTAGCGTGTGCGTGGGACTGAGAAAACTTCCCCCACCCTTTCCTATTCACAGCTTTAGAGGATATATTGTACCCAAACTGCAGTGGCAGTGTGCTGGAAAGGGCCTCTATGCCAACGGTTGCAAGCTTAACTCCTGAAGAGGGACATTGTATTTTTCCTCATAGGCAACAGAATAAACCTGAAGCACTTTGCTAAATAACCAGTTTTACAAAAAAGCACTACATACAGTACTAAAAAGTAAGTTATACAAGTCAGCCTAGATAAGCAGAGATAAAATAAAATATCCACTGTTGTTTTAACCCCATCAAACAGGAAGACCTCAAGTTGTGTTATCACGAGGGCTTCTTTGTTCATTTGAGCAGGAACAGCACTAGCCCAGAACCAGTTTGATATAAAACTGGCGGTTTCTCAATGTCTGCCCTGAAATGGCAGAACCCTTGATGTGCTTCCCCAGAGCTCTCAAGACAAACACACAAAACCGACAGTCACTGTAATAGGAAGTAACATTTCCATGGTTTCATTACTGTTTTGAATTTATTTTACCATGATTTGCTTCTTCTTAAGTGCTAAGCAGTGGTATGTGAAACCAGGGCAACATGATCAGAATAAATGCCATGACTATGCTGTACAAGCTCCTCCAACCTGGTGGGCAAGGATGTAGATGTTGTGGCCCACGTTCCTGGGGGAGGCGGCGTGATCCTCCCCATTATCCTCCTCCTCCTCGGGGTCCTCAAACTCTATCTCCCCCTGCAGGTAGGCTTTCTTAATCACATCTACCTGCAAATAGAAATCACAGACTGCATGTCAAACGCCTGCTCTACTTCCTCAGCTGCGGGGGTTAGAGTTCATTCAGAGGAGAGGGCCAAGAATGACCATACAAACTGTTCTGAAATGAAGGTGAACCATTGAGACTGAGGACAGGAACCTGAAGACAGTCTGCTGAGGCAGATCTTACGAAACCCATCAACAGCCTACAGCAAAAAGCACCGTTGACACAAACCATTAGCAGGAGTGCTTTTTGTTAGCTAGATAAAATAGGAAACTGAAGCCAAGCCGGACGTGAACTTGAGGGATGACTGCACAAACGGATGGAACAGGAGAAGGACCAAAGATGGAGAGGAGTGTAATAGCATCGCTGCCTGTGTGCTCGGTGAGCGGGCTGGAGGACGCGTGGGAGGTGCAAACGGCACGTCCTACGTCCAGGAAACCCTCTGAATGGAGAGTGAGCTCTCGCCTCCCTCGTCTGGGCCCTTCAGAACAGTCAGACCCAGGCAAAGCGGCCAGGCTGACTCGTTCATACAGCTTCAGCCAAATTTCCAGTCAGTGTTTCACTCCCCGCAGAAGCACACAGCCGTTCTCTTTTGCAGTTCTTTCCCTAAGTGGAGTCTCAGCAACTAAACCCAAAGGAATCTTGGGAGCAGGGTCCGTGGCCTCACCAGTTCCTTGGGTCGCATGTTGTAGAGAATTCTTTCAGCATTTTCACTGTCATGGCGGCTCTCCATGATGGCAAGCAGCAACTTAGAAGCATTGTTCTGAGAGAGAAAGAGAGAGAGAGATTCACATGTTCATTTCTCATTTTGTGCCAAAAAAAAACCCTTCTGGTTCTCTTGAGGAAGCTGGCTTTTGGCAGCCCAGGAAAGATGGGATTGATTAGCTGTTTGGGTTTCACAGTGACAGATCTTGCAAGTTTTCATGAAAGCAAATAACCTACCCAGCTACATAGGTCAGTTTGGGACCATGTGTTTGTGGCAATCATTGGCGCTCTGGTTGATTGGTCAACTCACTTTGAGCTCCAGAACCAGGTCTATCCTCTTCTTTCCTAGGGGGTTGATGTCATTGAGGATCAGAGCTATGATGATGTCGATACCATTCGATTCATGGGTAGCAATGCAGTTCTGCAAGAGGGCAAAACTCAAAGTTAGTGGAAGAAGGAAGGACTGATCTATCAAATGATGGTTAAACAAAGAATAAAATGGCTACCTGACCAATAGTAGCAGCTGAAAGGAGCGGAGAATAATTGATTTTCTTACGGAGATGATCCATTTGTGCTAAAGCAATGGTAATCTTTTCTGTTCTACAAATGCTTAGTTACAAGGCCTTTGCAGCACATTAACAACTGCTGTATTTCTTGCAGACTTTGCATCTTTTGTGTCCTTACACAGTAAAAGCATGGTGGTCTGAGGAAAAACACACAGCTGCTCACTCACAAACGTGTGGAAAGAGATACAGCTGTGGCCCACGTGTTACAGACTCTGGTTTACAACAGGAGCAATGCATGCTAGCAGGAAATAAATAAATAAATAAATAAATAAATAAATACCACCACTCTGACACTGGGTGGATTCTCAGAACTGCTTGAGATTACACAATGAAAGTGAGATGTTGAAATACTGACATGAAGGGGAAGTAATCCTCTAATTATACAGCTAGAGACCCAAAGTAAGAGATTTTAATTATGCTGCTACCAACAAGGCCAACCCTGCCATTATGTTCCTGACATTATTTGTTTATAGAAACAAGAATGCTTCAGATTCACACTCATTAAACTCTGAAAAACAAAGCATTTCTGCCACGGCACAGCATTATGGTAGAGCACGGCCACAGTCTCTGACCTCTATAGCGCAAACAAGGCCCTACTGTGGCAGGCCCTCAAAACACGATACTCGGGGTTGACTTGAGGGGTCTGAGGGATATCAGTCTTAAGGTTGTAGGGTTGAGGGGAGGCCACCAGGGCCGTGTTCCAACCTGGTTCTCGTGGCAGGGTCCCTGGCAGTACTCCGTGAGGCTCTCCACGGTCTGGTTGATGAGCGCCACGTTCTTCTCGTTGATGTAGAGGCCCAGGAGGCCCAGGCCGCCCGTGGTGCTGCCGCAGATGCAGTCCAGGAACTGCAGTGTCTCGCACACCAGGTTGTAGTTGTTCTTGTTGTTCTGGCAGCGCAGGAAGTTCTGACGGGGAAGACGCACAAGGAGGCCTGAGCTGAAGGGGACGGCAGCCAAACGCCTCCGAACGGGAGCCGACGTGAGACATGCATGGAAAATCAAACAGGAAGGAGGAAATCTGCTCTGCTCTAGAGAGCCTGCTGCAAAAAAGTAGATTGCTCGCCTGAAGCTCATGGTCTCCATTCACAAGGCCATTACAAAGCAGCCTAATTATGAAAAAGTAGAGCAATTAAAAAAATTGACAGATGCTACAAATAGTGATGGGACAATAAGGAGTCATGAAGCCAAAAATGAGCAGAACAACTATAATATATCAGTGACTCACGAATTTGAACCAATTATTGTTTTTTTTTTTCTGTGTTAAGAGCACAATATTTTGATGGCTCCAACAACTATGACCGTCCTGCTCTTTGTAGCTCCACCCATTCTGTGGTTCATGAAGCCTCATTTTCGCATCGTGAGCTAGAGACACACCGTCACACTGGGATTTTATATTTGGCTTCATTAAAACTGCCAAAAAAAATCCTGCTTGTAAATGAATTCCTCACTATGTTTTTGATTGCAAAATCATTAATAGAAAGCTGTCCTAGAATTACTTCATGGAGAGAGAAGCCGTAATTAGAGCCAGAAAGTGCACTTGAATGATGATGTATTGTGCTGTGCTGCTGTGGGTCCAGCACACAAAATGAAACAGTGTTAAATCAAATGCATACTGAGTCACCCGGTAGTCATTCAGAGGTGCTTTAACAAATAGCAAAATTAAGCAGACGTTTTCCTTTTTTTAAGCACCTTAACGGGATTAAATCGTGATTAAAACTCTTTGGAGGCAAATGGCATGTAGCTCAGGATCAATGTATGCGCTCCTTGGAGAATAACTGGAGCCCACACAGGCAAGACAAACAAGTCTATACATCAGCAACGTGCTGGGCACTGAAGCAGGACCGCATCCTGCGTGCATCACAAAATGCTATCGGCTGAGCGAGAGGGACCTAGAGACATACACCTACAACACTGAATGTGCTGTAAGGCTAGAAGCTATAGAAATAGTGCCGGAGCTATATGCAACTGTCTATCAAGCATACCAATTGCTTCAAGGTCTTTTCATTCTTACAAACTTGAATTTTACAAATATGTTAAGTGGAAATCTTTAAAATTAAGCAATTATCTTATTTTGGGTTTAATATAATACAATATAAATATACAATGTAACTATGTAACTATCTAAAGGTGTTGTGACCACAGTAGACCTCCCCAGTTGGCTGGCTGACCTGCAGGTCACGGTTGTGGTTTTCGCACAGAAGCTGCAGGAAGCGCAGGATTGGCTTCATGATGGCGATGACGACGCTCATCTCGCCGTCATCCTGGCTCTTCTCGCCCGTGCTGGGCTGCCCATCGACGGTGGCGAAGTGCTCGTCGGAGTCGGCTTCGCGGCGGTAAAGGTTGTAGGCCTTCTTGGTGGCGGAGGAAGCCTCCAGGAGCTGTTCCCTCACCTCTTCCGTCACCACAATGACCGCGTCCTTTCCTGGTCCACCGGGGAGGGGAAACCAGCAACAGACACTGAGCTACTGAAGAACACACCGTCTGGCTACAGTCCCCTATCAAAAACAAACATGTTTCCCTGCTGGGGCTGTGGACCTTGTGTGTTGCCACATTTTGATGTGAATTAATGTCATTTCTTCTGTTTTGTCTGTCTGTTGGAGCGAAATGCTGGGGGTATACACAATTTTGAGTGAATCTGTATAAGGAAGATAAGCTAGAATTGAGGGGAGGGGTGGGAGTGGTTATCAAGCTAATTCAATCTAAGGAAAGCTTGCAGAGATAAGCAGAAAGTGGTTTGTTTTTTAACAAAAACAGGCATTTTGTTCTGGTCTCCAGAAGGACTGGGGGCGAGCCACTCAATAATACTGCTAATTTCCACAGCGACTCCACTCGCTGACCCCTGACCTTTCTTCCGTACGGGCACTTCCCGATCCAAGGCATCGTCGTCCTTCTTCTTGTTCCCGAGGTCGCTGGTATTGACGGTCACTGTAGCTTTGATCTCCTGCTGGGCCAGCTTCATCCGATCATAGAACACCTTGAAAAACGTCTCGGATTTCTTGTCGTCCATCAGACGGCAGAAGAAAGAACGCTAAAATAAAAGGACAAAATGAGTAGAAAGATTCACTTAATTTAAACGGTTACATATAAATTGGGTTCTATGTCATGTACATGCACCTGGTGAATGGTCTCTGCCCTCAATATAGGTGTTATCATATATGTTTCCAGTGGTATGCTTCAAAACAATGTGCTCAGTGGTATGATTTAAAAAGCTTTCATTTCCAAAAACGCAATGCAGAAAGTCTATATATGCATATTCCATATTCACTGTTCAGAAACTCCAACACATTTAAGGCTCCAAGGTGAAGATCGGATTTAGTTTGAACCTCTTACACATCGAGGGCTTCAGGGTGAAGATAAGATTTTATATGAACCCTTTACACATTGAGGGCTTGAAGGTGAAGATCAGATCCTGCAATCTTTCCCTCCACTCCTCCTCCCTCCAGCCCCGCTGCGGTTACATAACGCTTCTCACACTACCATGGAAACAACCTTGAGTGACCTGCGTTGCTCACCTGATTTTCACAACGCAACATTTATGCCGATAACCCGCTGCACCTAGGAGACAGGCGCATTGGCTGAGACCAGCTACTGAAGCTAATCAAACACTGGCAGACCGTGAACTTTAAAAACAGCTGGAAGCAAACCCCGGGGCGCCATCCGCAGCCAATCCACCCGGAATAGTTTCAACTTTACAGACACTGCATCAACAAGCAGGCAGCGCCACTGCATAACCAGACACCACTCGCTTTCTCTTTTGACACTGTTCCGATGCACACGCGAACGCACGGACGCTATTTCGCGGTTGCTAGGACCCAAGTTTTTCAGACGTGTTTTCAGAAAGCCTGTGAAGCTGTTGCCGCGCGGCGCGCTCGCACACACGCAGGGCTTGGCAATCTGGGACACGTTTGTGGGGTTCCTGTAACTGATACAGCCTGCCCCATTTTCGCTCAGCAATCCTGTTCCTATTACATAAGGCCTGTAATCTGCTGAGCACTTATTGGAAGCCTTACAGAGCGGCAACACACGCACAATTGCACTGGCGGGAAAAAAAAAAAAGCGAAGGAAAATCCTACCCTACATATGAGTTCCGGCATGGAGGGAGTACAGGGAACATGGGGGGGGGGGGGGGGGGGGGGGGGGTGAATTATCAGCTGGTATCTAGGCCAATTTTGAAAGCCTGTTGCATAACCAACCCGATTTCCAGATTAGATCAGCGCAGCACTCCATGTCTACTAACCAGAGGAAAGACTGAAAGAGTAAGCAGGAAAATGTGGCCAAGTCCCACCTCCACCTGATTTCCCAAAGTTACCCACGGAAAGAAAATGGGGGGGGAAACCTCAGGACTGATAAAGATTTAGATCTATGAAAGTTTTGACAGATTGACATTCACTCCGCACTAAACAAAGCTTTAAAAAAAATGTACTCCTCCCCTACTGTAAACCGAACTGTGGAGTGTGTAAAATGTACTATCCAACCTGATTCCTCATTCATACCTCCTGACATCACACCCACATACACATACTATCCAATAGAAATTCTCATCCTTCACACAGAAAATCTGCTATTACAAAACACAGGGTTTATGCTGTATGCAGAGTCACACCCTATGCAACTACAAGCACGCTATGGGAAATCTGCCAACATGCAACAGGTAACCAGTCAGCAACTAGTCAGAAAAACAAGCACGGAACCGTCCAGACCCACGGCACAACTCACTTCCGTAGACACATTTTAGCTGGCACCACCTGCGCATGCGTCCCACAAAACGTCCCTCAAAGGTCGTCCGTGAGTGAGTGAGTGACCACAATTTGCCATGCATAGCCCACAGCGGCAGTTCCTGCGTGCCGTGGGAAAAAAAACACCAAATGAAAACACACCCACTACAGAGAAGAAAGGGCCAAATCCCCTGAACATCAACCAATAGAGATTTCATGTTTGTGTCCCATTTCCTGCTATAGGCTGGATATTTATATACTTTTTAAATCAGTTTCACACTGGATTTCAGGACAACACATCACCAAAGAAAATGCAGGAACAGCATGCTCCCACGCATGTGGGGGAGCTGCCCCATTTGGACGTCTGCGCGACACGTTTAATTAACGATTTTGCGCAGGGAAAAACAACTTTGAGCAAGGGAGAAAACCGATTACGCAACCGGCTGAACAGAAAACAACTTTATTACATTAGCGAGCTGCACAGTGCATGACTCCTGCTGCTGACAACGAATCACTCCACATCGGTCACACGACTGGAGTGATGTCACCCAGCGACCGGACAGGAGACAACAGGTCAAACAAACAAACAAACAAACAAACAGTGAAGAGGCCAGAAACATTTTTCAGCAGGCAGTCGACCCGTTCCCTGTCAGGAGAGTTTACTCAAGTGCGTCATCCCTGCTTTCGAATCTGACCGCTCATGCTCAGTTCCAACAGGAAAGCCCATATACACCTTCCATTTAGGCATTTCATTTCACGCCGGCTGGTGATGTCATCGCTATTCTGCGCTACCCAGCACCTGATAGAGAACAGATAAGCGTAGGCTAGTGTGTTATATAACAAATGCATATGATTCAGAATGGAGGGGTGAGGGTACATTGTGTTGACAAACAGGAAAATACAGTGAGGTATGAAATTAATTTCTAATTCCGCACCCACGTAGAGGGCCAATGGTCCTGCTCCCCTCATGCTGGGTCAATCACTGGAGCCCAGAGCTCACACACACACCCAACGCAGGAGAACAAACTCACACATACACAACGGAGGAGAACAAACTAGGTGATCACACAGAGGCAGACGGCAGGCAAGGTTTGTTTTACCCACAGAGGGAGGGGTCGTATCTCTCCCCTGCCACCTGTCACATCCACACGCCTCCGTCCATCCGCACACAACGCACGCACACATGAACACACAATGCACAAACGCATGCATGTGTGCAAATACTGCACACCCATTCACACAAACGCACACATGCACACACACAAGTGTGCACACCCACACACACACACACACAGACAGGCAGGCAGACAGACAGGCACAGGGGAGAATGTCTGTGGGGATTGAGTAGGCCTAAGCCGGATGGACCTGGTGAAGCCATGACAGACCTGACAGCAGTAATAAGACTTGGATTACACTGTGCCTCCCCGGAGAGATATGCTCCACACAGGAGCCCCGAGTCTCTTACGTAACACACACACACACACACACACACACACCTTTCAGGAGACTGGGGGTCAGCTGTCTCAGAAAGCGAGGGTCTGTCCACAAACGTGCTCAGATCTGAGGGGGCCGGGTAGAAAACGGTCACATTTGGAAAGCAGCCACTGGCCCAATCCCCAACAGCAGCTCCCACTTTCTCTCTCTCTCTCTCTCTCCCTCTGCAGCTCACAGAGCAACTTAGAACCGATTTATCGCCATTTCCCACATCCGCCTAACCATGCTGTAACACCTACTTCAAGAGCCTTTGTTATGCAACAGTCACCTTCACATTTACGACATTTCGGCACGCATAACTTCCAGTCCGTACGTCACTGCACTTCAAAGAATTTACTTCATACCATACCTGTAAATTCTTAGATAACATTTCTAAAATACTGGACGGTGCAGCAGGGGAAAATAATCCAGTTGTTTTTGGACTGCGGCGGCAGATTTATGTAATGATCAGAGTGCAGGACAAGACCCCGGGGTTTCTGATTAAACGTGCCGCACCGTCGTGGAACGAGGCACGGATTCCCATGGCAACTCTCACAGACCACAGAGGGGTCGGGATGCGATGACTCCTCTGGGGGAGGTGGGGGGCGGGGCACAAGCTTCCTGTCTGCCTCTAAAAGTCTGGGGAGGAACTGCATGAGTGCTCCTTATTGTTGGCCACCGTCAGGCACGTGCAGTTAGGCACGTTCGAGGCAGCGTGTGCACAAAAGGGCCCTGGAACAAGGGGTGGGGGGGTTGCGTGTGAGATTAGGTCTTCCATTCTTAAAAAGGGTTACACCCTGTGCCGAAGGCACACTGTACATCACCGGTCAGATTTTCTGAATTTATCCATCCGTTGTTTCCTGGTTTCAAACTATCAATGTAAGCCTGTATGGTTCGCTGATTTTATATCATCAGAGTGGGGAACAGATCCTTGGAGAGGAGCCAGAAAGTTCCCGCCCCACGACGGGTTCCACCCCCGGAAGAACGAATGGTGAAGCCCTGTCTGCCTCTTTAGAGACAATCCCTCAGTGGAGTAAAGAGTTTAGTACAGGGGAGAGTGGGGGGCGGGCTTTTCTGAAAAACAAGGTCATGCCGCATTTTTTTTTTTCCTCCTGTCCCGACACTTGGCATCAACAAAGGGACGTTATATAACAGCTATTTATAACCGCTCTCCAGGCAGCTCGCGCACAGCGGAAAGAGGGCTGTAATCAGCAGAGAGCTCGCTCGCTCGCTCGCTCGCGCACACACAGAGGGCTGTAATCAGCAGAGAGCTCGCTCACTCGCTCGCTCGCGCACACACAGAGGGCTGTAATCAGCAGAGAGCTCGCTCACTCGCTCACTCGCTCGCTCGCGCACACACAGAGGGCTGTAATCAGCAGAGAGCTCGCTCACTCGCTCGCTCGCGCACACAGAGGGCTGTAATCAGTGGAGAGCTCGCTCACTCGCTCGCTCGCGCACACAGAGGGCTGTAATCAGTGGAGAGCTCGCTCACTCGCTCGCTCGCGCACACAGAGGGCTGTAATCAGTGGAGAGCTCGCTCACTCGCTCGCTCGCGCACACAGAGGGCTGTAATCAGTGGAGAGCTCACTCGCTCGCTCGCTCACACGGAGGGCTGTAATCAGCAGAGAGCTCGTGCACACACGCACAGCAGAAACAGGGCTGTAATTGGCGGAAAGCTCACTCACAGAGCGGAAACAGATCTGTGATCAGTGTAGAGCTTGTGCACGCAGAGCAGAAACAAGGCTGTAATCAGCAAAGAGCTTGCTCGCGTATGCACAGTGGACAGAGGACTGTAATTGGTAGAAAGCTCGCTCACGCATGCACAACAGAAACAGGGCTGTAATTGGCGAAGAGCTCGCTCGTGCACGCAAAGCGGAAACAGGGCTGTAATCAGTGCAGAGATCGCTTGTGCATGCGCACAGCGGAAACAGGGCTGCAATCTCCGGAGAGTTGGCTTGTGCGCAGCCCTCCCCCTCCCCCCCCATTCTACGCTGTGCCGTCCCGCCCCTCCCCAGGCTGCTTCTACTTAAGTTGTTCTGAAGAGGAGCAGCAGATGAAGCTGGCGCTGTGTGGGTGGACAGCCATTGCCGGGGAACCAGGGGAAGTACATGTCACTCACAGTTCCTCTCACTGCACACACATACATATGCACACACACACACACACACACAAACACACTCACACAGCCACACATGTATGTACACACACACACACCCAAACACACTTCCGCATGCACACACACAGATATACAAACAATAGCTCTATATCAGGAAATGTTTTTGGCCACTTCCTGCTGGCTGTCTCACAGATTCTGCCATTCTGTCTCAAGACATGGGCTGCAGGTCCCAGTGCTGAGTTACTCCTGAATAAGCGTCAGTCACCTTGAAACCTCCATTCATTCTTTTTAGCTTCAAGAGCAGGTGTGAGAAATCCCCTGACAGACAAGGCTTTGCAAACTTTGAGCTTCCTTTCCGAAGAGCAGAATTAAAGCAGGTCATTACAACTCAACACTTCCTTTGGAAATGATTACTTTGGTCAGGCAAAGTTCTAAGCCAGAATTAAAGCCAGACCTTCTGAAAGCAAGAACGATCGTTCTGTGGTAATGGGCGCGAAGGACCCATGTGACATTAGGTCTGTCTGAATGCAGGTGCAACGTTTATATTGTGCAAGGTTTATTGGAATTGCTCGAGCTGCGCCTGACACCACAGTGAAATGAGTCTTTCCTAAATGTGAGAGACAACACCCAGAGTTTTCTGGGCCAGCCTGCACATTCCCAATGTCAGAATACTCCAATGGCTCCGGCAGTACTGTAGCTGGCATGACAACACTGGCTGGAGCCGTCAGATGAGGAAACGTGAGGCAGCTGGCCAAACTGTAAGAAGTACACGTTTACTCTGAATCAGGCTGGGAAGTGTTGCACAAGGAGGGAGGAGCGTTCAAATGATCCAACCAGCTGCTAGATGCAAGCAGGATCCTTTGATTTTACAAACGTACATTTGAGGACACAGCAAATAATTCATTAGATCATACTGTGTGATAAAAGTAGGAAAGATAGGAAATAAGGAAATACTTTTTTTTTAAAAAAGGAAATACTTGAAGCCTCTTTATAGCTGAAATAAGAGTGCAGGGGGGCAGTCAAATGCATAGTAAGTGGAGAATGCAGCTAGATTTAGCCACCCATTAATGTGGTGACACCTGACCCCACAGCCTGCAGGGAGGGGTGGAGGACAGAGCCAGGGTGCCCTGTGTGAGGGCAGAGAGTGAGAGTGACCCCGCTCCACTCTTATATAAGAGAGCAGCGCTGAATGCTCCACCAGACTGTTTTCCCAGAAATCCCCTTCCCTCTATGGGCTGACTGGTCTCCGTTGGCGACGGTGGCAGTAGAAAAGCTAGATCTGGGCGTTGGTCCTAAGGGCCAGCTTTTATGGCAACTTTGCCCTTTGAAATTCAAGTATCTGCACATAGCATTCTATTAAAAATCACTGCATAAATACAATGCATTCCTATTACAACAAATATCATGTTTTTTAACGACATTTTATATTTACCAAATAACATGCATTTTGCATTTGAAATATAAAATCTATGTGTGTGCACGCGTGCGTGCTTGCCTGTGTGTGTCAGCGTGTGCGAGCGATCACGTTATTTCCGTCTGGTATGTAGGCTGCAAGCTAATAGTTAACCGCGCTGCGTGAGGGCTCAGTATTTTAGCCATCCACCTCCAGCAGGTGCACAACTCAACCTGTCAACAAAGCGGGAGACGGGCGGTAATGAGAGGTTTCTCGTTCCTTATTTTTGGGTCTTCTCGGGTTACCCAATGTCAACGTTTTCCAGTATGCCCCGTAGCCCCGGGAACACCTCTACACACCCCCGAAGGCACCCCACAGCACCTCTGACCTTAAGAGACATTACGGTAGAACTGCAACATAGAAGTGTACCTCACTTACACACTCCAGCCTAGTCACAACCCACCGCTTCCCTCTTTCCTTTCAAGACACACCGATAATACACCTCCACAGCAGCAGCGGGATTTTGATGGTTTTTTATGTTAGGGACACAAGGGCTTTTCCCATTGATGACTGCTAGTTTTCTGTGCAGGCTAGCACACAGCACATTCATTGATATGATTCACATGTGAAGGGACCTAGCTGCTAGAGACAATCTGGGATTTGAATTCTAATTTCTGAATGGAGAAGCAGATGGCTTTGCTGACCCCAAGAGGCCTGCAGGACTCCGCTCCCTTCCCGCCTCCTTCGCTCGCAGCTGCGAGAGGCCGATCTCCATGGCTCCTGATAAGCAAACAAGGCCGCCGCCCCCTCAGAGAGGGAAGCCAACTGTTTCCACCCCCCCCTCGCCGTCCTGGATGCCCTCTGTTGTTCTTTCTCAACCCGGCTGCCCAGCTGCTGAGCCGTGGACTATTAATACTTTCCATGTAGCCACAGCATAGCACTACCACTCACCAGCCCATAGGCTGTGGATCGCTGTCAGTGCACTGCACAGTGACAATATGGGACTCAACATGGCACACACTGGCCTTCATTCCTCCATTAACTCTGATACTTCAACAGAGACCAGCTCCCCTGTCCTATAACAGTCAAGCCTAGTTTAGCCATCTTTACCTTGACCCAACTCTAGACCTGATCAGGGGTTTATCAATATGCAGGTTGACATCCAACAATGTTATGACTGCATCTCATTCTGAATGCTGTCCTCCAGAGGTTGAAGGCCATACTCAGAAAGTAGAATTTTGGCAGTGAAAAAAGGGGTAGTTTACGTTCTGTGGTTTTTTGATATCATTTCAGTTTGTTTGCTTTTGAAAGGCGCAGACAGTTTTTATGTGCAATGAAAGATATTTTAGATACTTCCAGAAGTTTCTCACGACCACCAGGCTTTACAATGGCTATGATGACATGGAAATTTGGGGGTTCATTGTCTAAAGCAGTAAAATATACTTCTATTGTGTGTGAAGGAGGAGGAATATTCAGGTTCAGGAGGTTTTGGTGACCCTAAACAAGAAACAAGTGGTGGAAGCAATCATGAATTGGCTGGGGGGACGGGTTGTCATGTCAGCAGTGATAGCGGAGAGTAGCATCAAAAATGAAATTAAAATGTCTTGGAAAAAAAAAAAAGAAATACATTAAGAACCAGAATTCTGTGGCCCATGTATGATTGTGGACCTAAATGCACATATAATATGTTCATGCCAGTGGCTGTCTCTGGGAATGTTATACATCTACACATAAGATGCAAAACACAACTTGTACGTTAATAACCAGTAAATGTACAGCAAGTACTGCACAGCTTCTGCTAAACATTGCAAGCTAATGTTATGAGATATGAAAAAATGTGCAGAAGAAACAAGCTTAACCTTTTTTTAACAATTTCCGAACCATTGAAACATATTTCATACTTAAAGATGATCAAATAAATTATCAAATTTTGATTATTTAGATTTCCACTGTCCAAATACATTGAGCCCTGCCACACTCAGAAGGTGTTTTCTGGCTGAATGCTTCTCTGGTAGCGTATCAAATCCTCTCCCCACACATCCATTCATTTATAGCTGATATGTCAGCTGCGTGCCTTGAAAAAGTTCATTCAGAGCTCAGAGGCTTTCCTTAAGCCCATGTTAAGTTTAGCAGCATAGCTAACCAACATGGATTTCAAATGGCAAAAGGTGGCCAAGCGGAGTTCAGTGGCTCACACACAGCTTCTACTGTTTTCACTCTGTTGATTGTGAAAACAAGTTATTGGAATTAAAGATTTCTCTTTACACATACGCTGAAATACTCAACTCTTCAGCAAACCTTTACCAAAAATAGTTGATTTTGCCAATAGCTGGTCGAAAGAAAGCTCAACACTATTAAAAGCAAGTAACAAAAAAGCAAGCAATTTTGAAATGGAAACCAAATGAGGGGTTGTTAATTTTCTATTATTTGTGTTTTGAGCTCATGTTTTTTTTTCTGTTGGAGGTCCCCTTTAACACGTGTAGCACACTGCTGATAAGAGTACACAGTTCCTACTCTGCCAGATGAGACAGCCTAACAAGTTTACCAAATGGTTTGCCACTGTTGTTTATCATCACACTAAAGTCAGGGGGAAAGCCTTTGTCCTGCAATCACTCCAGGGC
The DNA here is from genome assembly GCF_013347855.1 of Anguilla anguilla. Lineage (NCBI taxonomy): Eukaryota > Metazoa > Chordata > Actinopteri > Anguilliformes > Anguillidae > Anguilla > Anguilla anguilla. Next base: position 22,052,442 of record NC_049211.1, on the reverse strand, counting down.
TGGCATCACATGCTCACACAATCACATTCACTTCTCCTTATATAGAACATTCCATGCATAAATGAAAATGGGATACAGAGTGAACCATGTGACTTACTGTCTTTATGGCAGAGCAAGGTGTAAGTAGTAGAGTAAGTTAATGTGAAAAGGCCATTGATCAGGCAGGAACAGGATAACTGTGCAGGTTTAAACAAAGGGAAAGTTTTCCTTTCCATTAGATAATTTAATCAGTCGATTAACCCGGATGACATTAAGCCTGTTGATGAAATAGGAATAGCAATATTTAATGGAATCCCATGTTATCTGTAGGGCCGCTTCAAACTCCCTGTCCTGGATCACGTTAATTGGCCGGCCATTTTATACGATCAGAACAGCAAGTCAGTTTGTAACAGTTTACGACCTACATTCGTTTGCTTAATGTCATGTGCTGCCCGTGTACCGGGTCATAAGTTACATTACCATTATCATTCAGCCTGCTGCTAATGGTAGCTGTGAAAGATGTTTTGTTTGTCAGAGACACTACTCCCACTACGCTCATATGAAGAGCTGTTTGCAATGCAGACAGTGCACTTCTTTTACGGTCACACCTCCCCCTGCATCCAGCTTATAACCAGAATGTCTGTGTAAATTCCCCTCGAGGGGCAGCGGCTCTGTTGCATGCTGCTGCGTCATCATTGCTGTGGCCTGTTGTTGTTAATGTGGGCGGTGGGTCTCGGTGAAGTGATGCGGTTCCACATCCCAAGCAGCCCACTGCCCACGTCACATCCTGTTGCCCTACACCCCCCCTCCCCCCTAAAAAAAAAAACAAACTTCCCCTTTTTAAAACCTCCACAGCAATCCTGTCCCTGCCTCCATCGACTACATATAGACAGAATTATCACATAAAAGAAGACCCAAGGAAAACTGGGTTCTATTGATCTGATAGGATAACTGAATGTCAACCATGTGCGAGAGCTTGCACCACCTTCACAATCTCCAGTCTCACCAAGGAAAAGTCCTTAGTTAGTGAACATGGAGGAAAGCAGTGCACAGAGCAACATGCACAAGAAAAATCCCTGGTACAGAAACAAATCCCCACCAGTGAGAGGGAGTGAGGCCTGGGGAGGCCTTCCCTGACCCAGGCCAACACATCAGCTCTGGCACTTGTGGGTCCGGTCCTAGCCTTTCCAAAGCTTCAGCAGCAATGCCGGCTGCTTGGCCCCCAGCTCTGGGTCACTTCAAAACAAACAAGCCGGGTGGCTAAAGCGGCTTCTGGGTTTGCCCTGGTTTTCATTATAAACAAAAACCCTTCTGTCCAGAAACCGGGCCAGCGCACTCAGTGTTACGCAAGAGGGAGGTATGAGATGCATCTGCTGATACGTTTCAAATTGCCCCGTGTGCCATAAACAATGGGCCACAAAGAGCATTTGTTCTTCCGAAACCCTGCCAGAAATGATCCAACAGGCCGGCTCTTCAAAGATGCGCAGGTACAAGAACTACAGTACTTTACATCAGGAAATAAAGCCAGCTCTCAGTTTTCCAATTCCCTGTCCTCACAAGACCTGACACCCCAACCAGAGGCCAGGCCTGCTTCCTCACAGCTGGCTTAAAAAAGAGATTTTAAGTGGGGGAAAAAGAAAACTTTTCTTAATAAGCCTCTCCAGTACATAAGGCCAAAATACACTAAACAGACTGCAAGCTACAGCGTCCAACGAGATGAAAAATTATTCACAAAATGCTGTTGTCAGGGGATATTTCCAAACCACATCGTGAACAGTGCCTCAAATCTTCCAGCTGGAAAGCATCTGAATGCAGTAGGAGTAAATCCTGAAACCATGTGAAGAGATTCAGCGTGATAGAACCTTCCAGGCTCCTACTCTGCTTCCCATTCTCACGCTGCATAATGACTTCAAGGCACCGACAGATTACCTCACAAGGACAAACCGTGATAAGGAGATGCACAGGGTTAGTCATGAGGGCAGCCCAATCGTGCAAACTGCGAACAGCAGCAACAGCAGGTGTTCTGCTCCTGTGTGCTTTTCCACCTTATTCCCTGTCAGGCACAACACGCGATGTGGGACTGTGCTTCTTCAGCCCCTCACCAAAGCTTGTGCTGGTGAACAAGAACTCAGCCACGGGCGAAGCCTTCACACCTGCTGCCAAAAACAGCCATCTGGTAGGAGGAATATATATCACAAAAAATAAAAATAAAAAATCATGGAAAAAGTGTTCTTTTTTTACGAATTATCAGCTCTTAGGTTAATTCAGAGAATTCTATCTACAATTAATCATCTGATCAGCCAGCTCAGACATTTGCTCACAACTAACCTTAAAACACAAAATACTGAGCCTTAAAATAGCCGTCCGTTCCAAGGAGTTGCTAACACAAGCACAACGTGGAATGCACTGATGGTACGTCTCTGTTCATCATAACAGTGAGCAAGCACTTTTACTTTGTCATTCCTGGAAAAATTGGGCAAAGCTGACTTACCAGAAAAGAGAATTACTTAACTGCATTCAGCTTTTCCAGAATAACAAGAGGGCTTTGGCAAGTCACTGGCTGAGCTGAACGTTGGCAGTGGAGACTTGAATAGGTTTTTGACAGTGGAAATTTAAGACTATCTATATTAAGCAATGGCTATGTTGAACTTTTCGCATAGTGAATGGCCTTTTCCTCCTAATTCTATTCCCATATAAAATAAATAGTGAAGTGCATTGAGTAACCTAAAGCCACCAAAAGCAGAAATACTGTAGGCTAAAAGTGAAATTTTGTTAAAAAAATGAGTGGTGGAGGGAATAGTTTGACATCACTGTTGGTATCGCCCATCCTGACTGGCAGTGGAAACACAATTCAAAACACAGTAGCAGAATGTATTTGAGAAAGACTAAGGGATTATTTTATGCCATTTTTATGCTGGTGCTGTACAGGAACAAGCACCACTGGCATGTATAACAATAGACGACTAAGATAGAAGTTCATGAAGGTGAAACTAAAAATATACTTTCAAAACTTTACTTTTCAGTTGATTCATATTTCATTTTAAACAGTTATCATATATCATTAGTTGATATACTAGGCAAATTGTGTTTTCTCTAAAGCACAACTTTAACATTTACCAATTTCAACAAATAACACACCAAGTTAAACCTTGAATTCTGAACCTTGACTAAAAATCAGTTCCGTCACATATTTAGGCAGGGCCAGTCTTTGGACAGGGCTATCCAAATCATACTGTCAGTGGTACATTGGTTCGTTTTCTGCACTGTCAACCATCTTGTAAAAGAAATTTGACACCTCCCAATGTCTGTGAAAATAAATGTAATGGGAACTCAAGCAGGAACCTGGGAGAGCTCCCCCACCACAGGTTATGAACTGAACTGAACTGAAGCTCAAGGATTTGGGAACCGAACAGCAGGAAACAAACTTTATATTCCCGTCACATCAATGGATCAGATGACAGGATTATACCTTCCCTTTCTAGGTGACCCAGAGACCCAGGTTGTTCATAAACAGCCATAACTTATTAGCAAAAATAGGGCATTCGCCCAGCAACAGCAACTACGCGAGAAAGCCGAAGATCAAGTTTCCAAAAGCACAAGGAAGTTAAAGGTGGGCCTTTTTCCTCGTAGTTCCCAACATTTATATTTTGCCAGCTCTATTGCAACCTCTCCTCCTGGTTAAAGAGGCCTGTTGACACGAGGGCTGACAAGGGAATCACAGACTCTCTGACTTGACAGGTTCCCATCTGTTTCAAACCCACACATGCGGGGATTGCGGAACAGCTCTACTGCATTTCTGAGCAACGTTGTGTCATGTTTTCACAGTGCACTCTTGCATAAAAGAGTTTTGAGAGGGAGTTCCTATTCCCCTGTAGGATGGCAATGGAGTTCCCCGTATTGCCCTATTTCTAGAGGAAAACCTGACCCAGTTTGGGCCCGGAGCTGGAACGTACCGAAGCCCAACACGCTCTGCACTGTGCACACAAACAGCCCTTATGTAACGGTCACGTGTCTTTGTACACAGCTGCAGGAAGCAGACGCATCTACAGGTAGACCGGCAATGCAAATATCACCTGATTATGCAAGATGCTCATTTGCGCAAGAACACACGCACAGACAAATATTATGCAGAACGTGTCCTAGAATCAACAGCCCCCCTCCTTCCCCACATCTTTTCCCTCTTTATTTTTTTCCACTTAGACTCTTTCTGAAGGGCTAGCGTAGTGTTCTGTTGCCACAGCAACGTTGGGCCAGCTCCGTGAGGGATGACGCGTTTCTATCTCCGGCCCCCGCCACCTCCTGCTTGGAGCTTGGACCTCTTTCAGCAGATAATGAATGAAAGATCCGACTCGCTTCCTGCTCACTGACGCAAACTTTCCTTGCAGGGCCCATTGCTTCTAGAATGGTCCCCCTCCAGGGTGACATACCTGCTCAGGAACAGCAGCAGTGGGGACCTTGAAAAGGGGGGGTGTGCACTTACGCCAAACATTGATTTGTCAGCTTAGAAAGTTGTAGAGAAAAGGAAATAAGCAGCCAGTGATCCACTTTGCCACGTTGCCTTCTCACAATCATGCCTTTTCTCCCCAAGGGAAGAGGCAGTGCGCTTTATTAACCCCACCTGATGCAAGACCTCACAAGGACAGCACACAGTCCTTAATAAACAAGCAAAACCTTGGCTGCATGACCTTTCAGCCCAATCACCCCCAGGCAATGTCAGCTCTTTCCAGACAGCTCCCTCCCTCTCTCTTTCCGTCCCTCTCTCCCTCGCCCGCTCCCTCCCTCCCTCGATGACTCCTGCGGTTGTTGATCAGTTTGGCTTTACGTAAACCGGGCACAAGACACTTTCAGCAGTAGCTCAACACATCACAGGATATCACCACCTTAACCAATTTTGAACAGAAAGAGCAGGCCACTTAACATTCTTTTCTGTCTGTTCTTAATGTCGCTGCCAAAACATAAGCATGCACAACAAGTGCAATGTACTACACTGGCTTCCACGAAAGTCTCAAAAGAACACCTCAAACTGAAGGAGAAATAATGCTTCACAGATGTCAGTGAAAACCCAGAATTTACCCACACTCTGCCAGGAATGTCCCTCGAAACGAAAACCACATCAAAGCTGGCGTGTTCTGGCTGTCTTTAAACAGGACACCATGCCGTCCTGACCACCGCACCGCCAGACTATGTAGCTGAAGCAGAGATTCAGTGGAAACTCACTTGGCTGTAGATGAGAACGGTGAGCCTAGGTGGGCTAAATGGCCAATTGTGCTCATCTTGTATTCTTACGTTATTGGTGTATTTTGCAGATGGGGAAACGGCAGGGAAACATTGCTGGCATTCCTCCTGCTGAGCACAAGCACCTCCATGGAGACCGTATGTGCTCCAACTTCTACCATGCGGACCGATGGATGAGACTCACCTGTATGGTGGTGTTCCCGCCTTCCAGCAGGGCAATGGCCAATAGAATGCTCTCCTGGAACACACGGTCACTGGTGGTATTCATGATGAGGTCTATGACCAGGTCGGATGCGCCCTCCTTGTCCAGATGCCACTGCACCTCCATCAGGCTCATCTCCCCCCGGCTCAGGGCTGCAGGCCCCCCTCCGCAACCTGGGAGACCCACCCATCAGAACAGCGACACTGTATCAGGAGCCACTAACTCTTATGGTTGCCGTGCCAGTTCTTAGCCAATACATGTGAATGAAAGCTTGAAATGACAGAACTCTCGTCTGTGCTAATATGCCAGGTGCAGGACGTTTTCCTGGATGCGGCAGGATTTGCGATATCTCAATACCACCCGCATGCCAACATATTACCATAAACCAGAGTATTGCTACTTCAAACTTCCACACGTACAGTATGTGATGGGCCCATCCATTAATAGGTCTCACTAGGAAAACAAACTATGCTTACATTTTCTAACACATTTACTTCTGATTTTGTTTTAAACATTATCATTAAGATTTGAAATGCATTTTGCTTTGGTCTCCTCTGGATGTTTCTGTGGGTTCTGATCAACAAGCCCCAATGCCACACCACTGGGACTGAGGTTTCCAGCACAGGTGCAGCAGGAAATTCTCAGAGGAAGTAGGCTCTTGTCGCTTGGCAACAGTGAGACCTTGATCAAATGTGTGGAGAGACTTCCTGTTATCTGAGATGCTGCCAAAGTTAAGGATTCAGGGGTGAACAGGAAAACATGGTAAACAGGGGAAAATAAGTGTTTCTTTTCACACCAGATGCTGAAAATAAACATCCATCCACTCTTTACTGGGGTACTTTACATCTATAGGCCTTTTAATGGAGGGAAAAAACTTGAAGGGATGATAAATCTAGCCCTGCTCAAAAACGCAACTGAAAAAGTATAAATATTCACATTTAGCAAAAATCTAGAGTGACTTACACAAATTACACTTTTACATACAATCAACTAATAAAGCTGGACAATCTTCTGAAGAAATTCAGGGGAAGTTGTTCAACCATTATACTGAACTGCTGCCCCTAAACACCAAGGAGGTCATTTTTCTGAACATGCCACAATACTCATACTATTTCTTTTAAATGTTCTTGTTTCATGTAAACATGTTTTTTTTGTTGGATTGTTATTACTGCCCCGGACAGTATTATTAAGTTAATAATTAAGAACTACTTATAATTAAGTAAGATTTCAGATGTGGGATTTTACTATGTTAAGGGGATATTAAGGGACTCAAAAGCATTTTTGTGTTGAGTAGCATATGAATACTTTGTGTTCAATTTTTAAATTGGATTTCTGCTTCATTTATTGAATTTGTATTTTCATAATTTATTATGAAACATATTTCTGTTCCAGAGAACAAAGAGAATTTGCAGTTTGTGTAAAAAATAAAAATTACCAGTCAATTTTAGAGTTCAGCAGGGGGTAAGGTACACACTACTTTTTCCTGTTGTTTTGCGAGAGGAAAAGCTAATTTAAAAAATGTTTTGTGTGAAAGGGTTACAGAAACACACACACACAGCTGTGGGGCTCACCTGCTTGGGTCTTGCCTGGCCCGACTGCAGTGAGAGGGCCATTGCTGAAACTTGTCAGGCTGTCTCGCCTCCCTCCGGGCCGGAAGTTGCCATAGTAACGGTTCACCAGAATCTGCCTCAGTGCTTCACCCTTCAGACAGCAGCACAAGGAGACCACTGTCAGAACTTCCTCCCCCAAGAGGGTCAATGTGGCCAAATCCCTCTCTCTCACACACACACGCACGTAAGCACACCGCTTTAAGATAAAGAAAACCTGCTCATGAACCGGCACATGAATTCTTTGGGGCAGCTTGTTCATGTCTCATCAACGTAGCCATAGAAGAGTAGCATTAAAAAAATGTGGGTTTCTGGTGGTGAGTTCCCAACAGTGAATACTCTACAGGTATAAGGAATGAGATTGGGATGTGTCTGAAAGTACAGCTTTATTTCAGTGTCTGAAAGTACAGCTTTATTTCTCAGAGCGATGTGAAGGGAGGGTGATTAGAGGGCAGACTGCGTATGCGATGAGTCACACAGTCTGGTGGGGGGGGGATCAGCACGATTCTGCTGCAGCCATGGCAACTGAAGCACACTGACGAAAGGTAGGCAGGAGAGGGCTTCCTGCTTGGAGATGGGGGGGGGGGGCGGGTGTTATGGCTGCAGCAGACAGGTTAAATGCACCAACGTTGGAGTAAGGGTGCTGCTACCTGCCACTTCTTGTCAAGTGGGGGGCTTTTACACTTCACTGTATGATTGACATTGTAACATTCATATCCAAAACATGATGCCCCCATGTAGCAGTACTGGAGTAAGGCAAAGTATTTTGAAGAATACTTTCAAAATCTAATGACTGAAAGAGCATAAACATTAGAAAATTTCAATATGATTATTTAAATACAGCTTAACACCCAAGATTTCTTTAAGTTAGGCAACGAGATCACGACAGTGGCTATCAACTTGCTAAGAACGCTTTCTTGAACAATATCTTTGCATGTTTCCATAAAAGGGGTGACACGTGCAACAGTGAGTCTATAGCCGAACAATATTGACCATTCACAAGCAGTGTATTTCTCCCTCTCAACAAAGACTTGTAATGGACAGATAAAAAGAGCATGAAGAAATCATAATGGCAAAAAGCAACACCGTTGGCACCAACAAAGCCAGGGAGGAGTGTTGGCAAAAAAAAAATGGTAATAGTTTAAATGTTAGTTAATACCTTATTTACCACACCACTCAAAACAAAAACAATCTACAATCTCACTAACAGTCGTAGAGTTTATTTCTATAGGGACAACTGCCTGAGTTCAAAAACTTTAAACTTGACACAGCATGTCACAACAAGTTCAGTCATAAAATCAAGAATTATGGGACTCAAGACTATCACAGTCTCATCATACCTACAGAATAAGTGGATATGGACACAGAGTTGAAGAAGCCACTGCATTCCCTCCATTGAGAATCTAAATCTTTCGTCCTTTATGGCGTATCCTCAGGGAAAGCCAGCAGATTTTGTCAGTCTCAAAATAATTTTGTCCTGCAAGGAGACCCCCTCACTATCCACAGCTAGCTCTACAGGATCCTCCAGGAATACAGACAAATCTTTCGAAAGCCACGGAGTCGATTGGTCAAAGGGTGGTGCTTTCATATGTATCATCTACTATTCTGAAGATAACCTGACCTGGACCAGGTTAGCCAAGCTGTGTATTTTGCCATGGTGATATACCTCGATTAAAGGGAAGTCAGTGTCGTGATATGGAACACCCAGGGCTAAACCTTAAGTTAACTCCATAAACTCGCCTCGTAGAATACCCCCAAGGTGAATAATGAAACCTGCTAAACAACCATCACATTCCACAGGGCTGCTTTCTCCTGCTCAGTTTCTAGAAAACCGATGAGAATATTAATTGTGGTGTCTGTGCATAATGAGATGCACATTGGTGTGCAAGACAGGCACAGAGCAGAATCCTTTGACTGATTACACTTGGGATGGCCAAAAGATGTGGACTATCAGACCCCTCCAATTGCTCAGCAGAAGTTGAGAGTTAGCGTCCCTGCCTGACAGATATGGGGCTTTTGGGAGGTAAAGAATGGAGACATAATCCTGGATCTGGGGTGCGTTTATTGATTGGATTCACGCAGCTTCCTTCCTTAATGGTCTGTGCGGAAGGAAAGGACCTTGGGCTCACCAACTCAACTCACTGTTCCTAATAGAATCAACCGCTTTAAAAAATAAAAAAAAGTAAAAAAAAATGTCATTCAGGACCTCAACAGAAATTAAATCATGTACCCCTGACTGATGTTAATCAGCACCAACATTTTCAGGTAGACACAATGTAACAACACAAAATGATACGGTATCCCATCCTCTCATTCCGTGTGTCAAAGAGCTGACCTGATTTAACATTTCTCATGTTCACCATGGCTAGGCATAACCACAGGGTATTAGTAGGTTATAGTTAGTGAGAGGAATCTTGCGTGCAGTGCTAGGCCTCGGCTTTTTGAAGGTGGGCGGGGCCTGGCTGGGTTATGGGTGAGCCAGGGGGAGCAGGAACAGGAAGGTAGGGTTGGAGGGGGTCACCTACCCTTTTCTGATCCTCCAACTGCTTCTGGGGCTGGTTTTGATCGAGCTCCTGAGAGCGATGCAGCGGGTTAGCAAAAAGCACAGAAAACCAAAGAGAAGTTTATGAAAGGACAAGAAAAAAGGAGAGTTAATGTCATGCAAACCCATTACATTCCTGACAAGCAAGAAACTGGGGCAGATTATGTCATGCAGTCAAGCAAAGGAGGTACAGGATTAGCAGTTAAAGATTCATGCAGGCTTTACAAAAATAAAAACTAAATAAATGCAAGGATTAAAAAATAAATAAATAAATAAATTTAAAAAATAAATAAATAAAAAATTAATACATACATAGATTCTGATTAACCTGACAGTAAAGATGGGCTTAAGAAAAGTAATCATGTTTTGCGCAGAATAATGTTCACCCTCTATAGCATAGTATAAGACCTATGTGGTTTGGCCAGTTTTTATATAATAGAGTCCTAATATTTTACAAGAAGTAACTGAAAACCTGTGAACTACTTTGAGCTGCAACTGTGACAAGCGAGGCCGGGCTCAAATGAAACCATGTTAATTACATAAGCGCACAGCGTAACCGCCGGAGGAGGAACACAAGCCGAGGGAGAAAAACAAGGCCTGATCCACATTACATAATGGAGCTGGGGAGGGGAAAAAAAAAAGATTCAGGCCACTGAACTAGTGACACAATACAAGATCATGTTCCAATCTGTCGTGGAAAAAAGCAAAAAAGCGACCAATCCCCTTTGCCCAAATCTTTGATATTGAGGTCAAAAAGCTGGATTTGGGTCAAAACCTCAGGATGTGTGTTCGAGGGGGGGGGTGCAAACAGAGGGCAGGCGAGAACAGAGCTGAAGATCAGGATGGAAGATTCGGGAGGGAATGGGGACACGGAGGCAGGGGCCCTTGAAAGAGGACATGTGGGATAAGGTTGTCCTCTCTCGTAAGTATCCTGGATACCTGGATAACTGGAGCAGTTCTGTAATGGTGGATTAATTTACGTCACGTAGCAGAGATCTTTATATATTCGTTTTAACATACCCACTTTGCACAAAACAAAAGGTAAAAAAAGACTCAATAAGAAAAACATTCTAAAAAATTAAACATGTTTAAGGTGAGGGGAGGGAAAAAAACAAAAACAAAAAGGGCTTGACCCTTCAAATAGAAATTCGTAAAGATACACAAGTCTGCTACCTCAGAGCAACAATTCACAGCAAAACTTAAATCTTAATGGGTACAATAAACTTCCATTTCCGCAATAACTCTTCTGCTTTCAGGTTTTACATTAATTTCCTTACCAATAAAGATTATTTTGCCAAATTAAATATTGATTTATTAAATACTGGCAGACAAGTTTATATATTTTAAGCAAATGTCATCTCAAATCAAGCTTATCTTTATTTTTTATTTTTAAGCTGTATTTTATACAGTATGGATGCTTACTGCTGTTGTTATGAAGCTCTCTGCCCGTCTCCCCCCACCTGCATGCCATTACTCTGCACAGTCACCATAAAAGCAAGCAACCCTGGCCAAGCAATGTGGTGGCATGCTGAAGTATTCTGCCCTCCAGGGTAAACCAGCCTCTTGGAGGGAGTTTGGGTGTGGCTGGCTCACATTTGGTTAACACCGTAAACACGGCCATCATGTGGCAACAATAAAAATACGCATGACTGCACGTCACAGAGACAACAAAGAAACTTGGCCCGATTTGACACCATGCTCCCCATTTCAGAACACCAGCTGCAAGTAGCAATTATAAAACATTACTAAATATTTACTAAATATGACGGGGGGGTACACTATTGTGCAGGAGCTGCAGGTCAGAAGTCATGGTAACCAGAGGAAATGCTTTACACCAAAACCTGATTTTTGTCTGACACATTACAGCAAGCTCAATACATGCATGAAACACATTCCCTCTGTGGCAGGTATAACTCTATTCCCGTTATGCACTGTTCCAGTTTATTACAAAAACAAAACTGACCCTTGATCAGCTACTGGGGGCAGTTATTACCTGGCATTAGCTGGTCAGTGACATATGGGACAGCAACATAAACATTCAGCATAAGTCTTAAGGAAATTGTTAAGCCTTCACTATACAGCATGTTGAAAACGCATTAAAAACACATCTGTACTGATTGTTACTGGTTACGAAGATAATCCATTACCTAGACAACACGTCATTGATTTTGTTGTTAAAATATTTTGGGTGATATGACAAGATCAGATAAATGGACAGATTAATGGAAGTAAAAGTATTTTGTGCTATAAATCAACTAAATAAATTTAAAAGAGAAGGCGTCATCTTAATTTGGGGCGTGGAAAAAAAGCTTGAAAATAGTTTAAACAGACCGTTAACATCTCTAGCTGGAAGGCAAAAAGTAAACACAGATCACGCCGACCATAAAGATCATGTTTCCTCCCGCTTTCACGAGAAAAGGAGGCGAAACCACATCAAGCGACATAACTGTGGGAACTATCACAAGAAGAATGACTTTTGATGAATGGAAGACATACAAACTGCCGCTCGCCATGACTCAAACCACCGGATGGGCTCACAATCACCTCAGCAACCTCAATAACGCCACAGAGACCGTGAGACGCAAAAGGAATCTCCCCCAGTCTGCCGGCAGCACATTACAAACACGGCTTTTCAAAAGAAAGGAAAATGTACAAACAGAAACGGCAGTTGAAAATATCCCCTCGTGCGTCGCTTTCTGTGTGAGATTTACTAACGTGTTTTGAATCGAATTTGCACCAAAAGCACGCTTTCGCACACGTCTCCCACTTAGTCATTATAATACCGTTCAGTGGAAAGTGAGCACCCAGTCACTATTCTCAAGAAAAGTGAAAGAAAATGAAAATGCATTTTCCTAGGTCAAGGGTCCCTACTGTTTTCCAAAACTGAAATTCCAGACTTCTATGAGACTTCCCCATATCTTATCTATGTATGCCAGACAGGCCATCTAATTCCTACAAAGACAGAAAATGTTTCAGTTTACACATTCATTTCATGTAACCATATGAGACAATAAACAGACAAAACAAACTGTTCATAACGTAGATAGCTAGCCAGCAGGACTGGTTAAAATCCATCCACCCATACACACATGCACCTGGCTGCAGGGTTTCTTGCAGTCTTACTTACTAAACAAGGCCAAGCAGTTTGTCATGAATTTAGCACAATAAGTCAACGATAATATTTCAATCATAATCCTCATTTAAAGCACTCACTCCAGGCATTTTGCAAACTTTCACAGGAAGTTTTTTTTAAGTACTAATCAGTGAACCTCTCCTGAGCTCTAACCCCAAAAAATTGTGCAACTGGCCACAATATAGGTACTGTGCTTAATCCTGAATGCAATCAAAACCAAAAACTCCCAAGTGACCGACTGTATGAATATCAACCAAGGAACATCCTGCTGGACTGATACTGGACTTATTACAATTAATGGGCTCTCCTCACCTCCTTGGTGACAGACTCGACCAAGGAACCACTTTCACATCAGTGTCCCGATAAGACCTTGGTTGTGATGGAATTACTGACCGGACATTAAAGATGGAATGATACCAAGGTAGAACCCAAGGAAAGAACTGCACCCAAAAATATCCTGCAGGTCAACACTGGTAAGACCAAGGAGCAGACTGAGTATGAATACAGAGGTATTCTCTACAATAGCGACTCCTGTGTATAAAATGGGCAGGTAATCAGGTGGGCTTTTGTACCACTAGCCTAAGCTAACCCTTTCTACCATTCTGCACGAAGATGTGAAAGTCACGCACTGGCCGCCTTGCACAGAACCGTACCTACGACAAACTAAGAGAGGAAAGACACCACTTTCCCACACACAATATGTATCATCACATAGATATTTGACGTATATAACCCCCATGTGTCATGTCATGGTGACTTAAAATGAAAGAGCTTTTAAAAAGATTAATTCACACCATTATTCCACACAAAGCAGATGTCCTGTCACTCCTTTGAAAGAGCATGACAAATGATTTAGTGTTATTTCAGGGACAGTTCAAGTGACTGCAGCTCCTCTTCCAATGGCCTGTTTACTGCACATGCACTTCAACAGTACATAGGGAAGGTTAGCACTACAAAAGATACCGAGTGTTCCATGCAAACTAAAATGACAGGCTAATTAACACTTCAAAAAGGGGCATTTCAAAGCATAACTTTTCCCAAGTTTCATATAAACTGTAGTCTAGTACTTTCATATATGACTCCACCCCAGGTTGGTGGTCCCATTTTGCTGCCAGTATAATTAATAAATAATTTAATATAATTTAATTTATGGACTGTGCATGTATTCACTTCTGTAATTTAGCTAGCTAGATAATATTAGTTAGATTATTATGATATTACAACTGGCAGAAAGAAACAAGCCAAATCTATAATAATCTGGGGCTCACGGGGTCTTTCAGCTGTAAATGGACTATGCCCAACTGTGCATTTTAATATAACATACATTATTTTTCTGCCTTTCCCCTGATCCCCCAGGCTGACGGTTCCTGTGTGTTCTTCATTTTGTTAAAGCCTCTTTAAAAATTGATGAAGGAAGTTTGGCAGTCAGAGGTACAAACAGGAGTGTGAGATCCACAGCCAGGCTACTGGCATTATTCCACTCCAGCAGCCTGGGGCCTGCAGATCTGAAGCAGTTAACAGGTGTCCACTGTGAAAGTCCTCTTCCACTGCCCATGGCCTGCACGGTGCCGTCCTCCTCACCCTCCACCCACCCGCCCCCCCGCCCGTCAGCCCCCGCTCCCTCCACCCTGCCCGTCTCCACCCGCGCGCAACACTGCCAGCGTCTCACAGTAAACAGCTCCAGCTCACTTTTATTGGCAATTACCGCTGAAGGTCACACATCAGTGGAGAGTCTGAATTCCAGGAAAAAAAAAAAAACGAAAAAAAAAAAAAAAAAACGTCAGTTCTTATGTAACCGCCGCCTGAGAGCTGGCGCTGGCCCAGGAATCGTGCAGCTCACAGGCGAGGGAAACTGGGACACAGACACACACTGCAGTCAGACACATTTACATTGCCCCCTGCTGGATCGCGTGGGCAGTGCGGGGGCAGGACACCCTCTTCTCAGGTAGCCAAGCACCAAGGGCGGACCGGGAAGGAGGGAGGGAGGGAGGGAGGGAGGGAGAATCATATCCAAATGCAGAGGAGGGCGAGAAGATCGTAGCAGTCAATGAGTGACAGAATGTGCGGGAATCTGCTAGACACACCCTTTCACACGGCGACGTTGCCAAAAAATAAGGAGCGTGTTCCGCGCAGCAGGCTCCGACACGGTGAAGGAGAAAAACACATGGAGCCGACACAGACTGCCTCTTCCCCGCATTCAAATCGCTGCCATTATGTAACACAAGGAGGGAGCGTGCTGCATTCAGAAACCACTCCACCATTACAGGCCCAGGCCTAGAGTGCTTCACACTTCAGACTCCACACGCACACACAAGGGGGGATTATACCGACGCATGCAGACTCATACGAGGCGGCACCGCGGGTGGTCGAAGTGAACACCACTGTTATGTAAGAGAGTTCACTTTCATTGTGGGAAAAATTTGAGTACATTCGGGGAGAAGACGGGTCACCAGCTGCAGCAGGAGAACTTTCTCGTTCTTCACGACAGAAAAAATTTGTGCTCAATTGACTAGTGGTCTATTGACCAAGTTCCTCCTTTAGCATGCTGATACAGCCGGAGGAATTTAGCGCTGTGCGTTGGAGACGCCACTGAGGCAGTGAGAGCGCGCTCTTGGAATGCAAAATAGCTGACTTGTTGGCATGAGCTCAGAGGAAATCACCGTCTACCCCAATGTTCCCGCATGGAGTGACAGTACTTATGACCCCTTAACTCACACTCTCTCTCTCTCTCTCTCTCTCTGTCTCTCTCTCTCACACACACACACACACCTGTTGGTGCCCATAGAGAGGGTGTTAATACACCCAGCTCTAATACCCGGATCATCGTTACTCCGGGGTGTCGGTTTGTTATTCCACGTGTTCCAGTTACTCAAACAGCCAATAAAAGTAGCCCTCTCTATGGCACTGCCAAACACCCCACGATGGGGTACCACCCCACGAAGGGGCAAGGGTAGAGAAAAAAGAAGAGGTTATCCAAGTGCACCCACCATTGTTCTCATATGAGAACTGGACATTTTTAATTACCGACCACATCAAAGAACATGGACATCGATACTCAAAATCAACAGACTTATATAATGAGAAAGGGGGTGATGGGTAGTTATTCAGTGACACGTCCAGCAAGCCAGCAATAACACTGATAGGGTCACATGGTTTTACTTCCAAGAACTCCATCTGTCCCGCCCCCTTCGGTGACTCCACCCCTCACGACCACCACAGATAGAGTTCCATCGAGCACGTATCGCCCATGGCTTCTACTAATTATAGACGCACCTGCTCTCAGTGTGGGGTGCGGAGCTGGCAGGACTTGCACAGTATCCAAGCTCACGGTCATCGCCCCGACTGGGCAGGGCGGTGACTGCCCATAGCAGCTTACCAGTATGTTTACTGTAACAGCAGTGTGTTTCTAAGGGCTGCCACTGACAATCACAGTGCACCAGCATCAGATGGGCAGGACATAAAGGACTGAGAGCTCAGAGGTTAGCTCACATGAGGTGGACCTGGATATTCCCAACAGAATACTTTTTTTTTTTTTTTTGCTTTTGCTTGCTACAGACTTTAAAAACATCGATGTGTACCCATAGCAGAGGAAATATATTTACATATACAAATTACTCACAGAAAAAAACATCTACAGCAGTATTCCTATTGTCAACTATACTAGTGTACATTATATACAGGGATCTTTAACAGCTATAAAAGAATAAATGTTAGACTGAGTGACACAGAGCACACACAGAACTACAGCACTGACACTAAATATCATGAAACATCTACATCAAAGGGTACAGGTCCTCTAAACAAAACTTAAAGACTTTTTAAAGATGCCCCCTTTGTTTTGGATGGAGTAGTTTTGACAAAAGTAACTATTACAGTTCCCAATTTAGGAACCTGGCAAAGACTTGGCAAAGTGACTTACAAAAGGTGCATTTAACATGGTAAGTAAAGGCCACTACAGCTAGAAATGGCAAAAGTGAAGCCATAGATTCAAGTCCACACCCATATATTCAAACCTAAAGCACAATTTAAAATCTTAAAAATCATGCATGCATCATATTAAAAATCAAATCATGTATGATGCATGCATTATTTTTTTATTGACAAACATTTGAAAATAAACCCTAGTGAAATGTATTATTTGGAAGTATTACACCATACAAATCAATTCAATGACCAACACAATGCAAGTTATTATGATTAGTAGGTCAAACTAAATGTTAGGCATCTTAATTGCTGATTGTGCTTTTCCAAGTCAGTGCAACAATGTGTCAAAGTAGCTCCACAGTACAAAACAGAGGGAGGGGACTGGCATGTGCTCAAATGCTGGCTGTGTTTCCACGGGCAGGTGACTGCGAGCATTCCGGAGCATGACAATACCGGGTATCACCATGGAAACTCAGTCATGTGACACACAGGAACTAGCAGGCCTACTTACTGACCTCGGTGAGAACTGGGAAGAGGTGTGGAGCGGGCAGGCGACAAGTCAGCACAAGAACAGAAAGAAACAAAAAGGAAAACTACAGCACACCACTACAAGAGACAGAGGCAAATATAAAAAAAATAAATTAATTAACAAGGAAAAAAGTTAACCTCAGCCACATCCATTTCATCATCAAAGGCAAACAGCTGGAAGAGAAGAGTGTGGGAAAGTGAGTTAGTAAAGGAAAGGTGACTGCATTAATGCATAAAGGAATTAAGTGAAAAACAAAGATTTTAAAAAGCACATTCCTTCTTAAGTTGAATCAGTAAATTTGGTTTAAAAAATCAACTACTGTATAGTATATACTGTAAGAAGCAATGTACAAGAAAGAGGTCAGTTGAGAACTCAGAGCCATATCACCAGATAATAATAATTGTTAATATGAAGAATTTAAGTCAATAGCATATTCAGGACCAGAGCTTCTGGAGCAACAACCACCTGTGAACGTAGTGAATATGGCTGAATTTCCAATTGACGGGTTGGAGAGTTTTACTGTATGTACCAGACCCTGTTACAAACCTGCTCCAATAATTATACCGTGGATGGCAAGATTATGGCAAACAGATACAGAGTTCTACATTTCTAATACAAGCTTCTCGGCAATTAAAGAAAGTAGATTAAAAATAACAGCAGTCTGGGTTCGGATTGGTGACAGTGTAGTGATAGATGGGTTTTCAGAACTTCACACTAGGCATCAGGCACCAAAAGTCAACCAGTTTTGGACATATCTTTAAATAATATTGACTGCTTTGCACATGGCACATTAACGTAATGAGGTTTTCTAACCAGTTAGGGATTTTAATGAACCAATTAAGCAGTCAGATTGTTTAAATGGGGGTATCCTGTGGACACCAGGGCCATGAACTGGCAGTTTGGGGCCGGGAGTAAATGTGACAGTTTTCTGCACATGAGGATCAAAACCTTCAAGAAGGTTTGAGGGACTCTTAATGACGTTGTCAAAATCTGCATACGGTCCTAAAACATTGTGTATCAAGTGTGCCAACTGAGTTTCCTGAAGCAGACCTTCTTTTTCGAGAGCATTTTCCATTTTCTCATACAGACACTTTTTCTTCCCATGCAGAAAAAAGTATGAGGGGTCTGGCCTGTGGCTAAATGTCTCCTGCTTTCAGGATGTGAAGCAATAAACCTCCCCTAGGCTAACAGTGCTTGTGGGGTTAGCGCTTTAATTGAGGCTTGCGTAACGCAGGACACGCAGGCGGCTGCAAAGCTCAGGGTGAGAAATAAAGGGGTGGGACTGGGGGACCGATGGATCTCCGGGGACCAGCGCAGCACCCCAACCTCGGTAGGGCCTGCGAGGAGCGGCCAGCGCTCAGGACGGTACCTTCTCCCCGTAGCCCCGGTCTTTGGTCATCATCTCGCGCAGCGTCTGCAGCACCTTGATGCACAGCCGCTCCTCGTTCTCCTCCAGGAGCTGCTTGGTGTGCTTGATTAACCTGAGTACACGAGACAGAGGCGCGGGGGGAGGGGAGGAAGGGGGCGGGGTCAGACATGGACAGGACACACCCAGAGGCATTTTCTGTAAGAGGGGGAGGGGGGGGGGGGGTTGTTGGAGGGAGGAGGGATGGGTGGCGGTAAAGAGCAAAGGTCAGGATGAATGGCTGAAAATCTAAAGGGAACTTGTTCACCAATGGATACATAATGATATGGCAAAGTTTCTCCATCATTGTCTGACAGAGATGGTTATGCAACTACAAAAATCAAAACACCTCCCATGAATTTAACGAGATGCCTTCAGAAATAAAGTCCTTGCGATTTTAACTAGCACCTCAGGGAGCTGGTATACTTGTTAGTATTTTTGTTCCATATATATGCCCAGCTGGCCCCAAATGACTCCCCTCTCTTTTACACAACTGTTCAATCCCTTCCCCATTAGTACAGAAACTGTGGAGATCAACACAACATGTAAACAATGAGCTTTGGCCAAAAACTGCCCTATTGTTTTGAAAGGGGATCAAAACAAAAGCTTCTGATATGTGAAATCAGAAAAACACTTAGATTTTTTCCTTATTTATTTTCTTTCCCCCTATTCAAGGCTCTTGATCAGTCCTGCATTCACATGATCCGCCACGCTGCAAATCCGCCGTGCACTTGAAACAAGCTAATCTCTTACTAAAGCCGCCGTCTATTCAAAGGCCGTTTCAGACTCTAATCCCCGTCAACAAAGGCGCTGAGGTGTGCCTAAGTAGGGAACATGGTGTAATGAGTGCCACGGAGCATGGTGAGGTCACGAGGAAGCACAGGGAATTATGGGGCCTGGAGAGAATCGTGCACATGGCTCAAGGGGACGCTGCCATCGATTAAAAAACCAGAATCTGTCGCAATCATATACTTAAGTCTTTATGCTGTTTCTCACTTCCCCTTCCACCACCTAAGCTTTCACTGGCACCATCATAACTGTCTGATCCAAAAACCTTCCCCATAGAGCATGCGTTTGCTTTGATTGGCAAGAGACTGCAATGTACAGCAGAATGAATGATAAGTGTAAGTGAATCTAAACACAAGGGTAAGTAAAGAGATAAATATAAAACAACCCACTATTGGCAGAGTGGGTTACAGGATGCGACTACTCATTGGCTCTCTCTTCTGCCAGTGTCTGGCTTTCATCAAGGCATCTATTGTGCACTCTAGCCAGGTATGAAAGCTGGGGTAATCTTTAATCCTTTAATTCCCACACACTTGTGTTTCCCATATTGATGATCCTGCAAAAAGAAGGCATTGCAGTCAGTGTTCCTAAATGAACTATGAGAATAATGGGGAAGACTGTAGGTGCTCCTAAATGAACTCTGGGAATTAGGAGAAAGACATCAGGAGCTGCTTAACGAACCCTGGGTCCTAGGGATAAGAGGCAGAGAAAGGTGGAAAAGCAAGTCTGTAGGAGGTGCAACGAGGCTAGGAGACTGAGATGGACAGACTAGGCAGCGAATCACAGACAGGGCAGGACAGCCTGATTCCACTGCTTGTGCCTGCAGTCCTCTTCTCATCAGAAAACAAGGGTCTTTTTGTGTTCTATTCTTGTTCCAGTCAACATATCTACAGAAAAAAATGTTCTTCCAAAGCCTTTGAGTATGAGACACATTAAAATGATTAAAACATTATGAAGTTGTAACGACTTGTGTTCACAGGGGCCTGGACGAAGGCATTGGACTTCATTAGAAGGACTAGGGGCAGTCTGGGATACTGGAGGCAGTGACTGCAGGAGTCTTACTTGCAGATGAAGCCGCCACTCTCACACTTCCTGCGGGAATCGGTGTTCTCCGGGAAGAGGAGCTCAGGGTGGTGCAGCACGTCCACCAGGACCGAGAGCTCGGCTTGCACCAGAGGGCGGAGCCGCTCCTCCAGGGAGGACACTATATCCTGCAAGAGAGGGGAGGGTCAGTCACACAGTGTGTATATGTCCTTTACACATGTTCTCCCTACACTTAAACCAGCAGTTCCCAAACCCCCCAAGCCCACTGCCCACTATGAACAAATACATGTTCCTAAAATGTTCCCTCAAATATGTTGAAACATGAAATGCACAAGTATTTAATGTACATCAACAACTTCAACACACAACCATGTGCACACTGTAACTAGGATTAAGCATGTAACAAGTACCGTGTTTTATTTGACTGATATGCATGTCAGTCCAAAGTACACTGTATAAATTATTGTACACATATTTGCATGTGCTCTTTCAACCCTCTCATGACCTACAAATGGGTGCCAGGCCACAGTTTGCAGATCACTTACTTAAATCACTCTCACAGTTCAGAAACACACAAGGACACAAATACAAATACAGGTACATCTCAAAAGATAAGCCCTACACACCAATTAATCAGAACTAAATAACCTCACAGACTGTTGGGGAGGTGGTTACACACACAGAATTGTAGTGAGCATGCCTTAAGACTGACTGTGCAGACTAGTGGAATGGCTCATAATTGGACATGGAGAAAAATAAAGGTGATTTTTTTTCCCTTTCTCTGGTCCAATCCTAGGGTGATGACACCAATTTTACAGGAAAACAGGAGGTGAAGCGAGTCCACACCTTTCCTTCACAGCTCTCTGCTCCATCTGCCACCCTTCTCTCTCCTCCTTCTCCCTCTCTCTCTCTTTCCCTCTTTTTCTCTCCGTCTCCCTCTCTTTCTATCTGCTGTCTTTCACAGCTCAGGGCTTACCCCAGGCCTTATATACCGTTTTAAATGTTCTGAACCTCAGCCTTCTTAAACCTGCAGGCCCCACCCTCACCTGCAGCCTCTCGATGATGTTCCTGTAGTCGCGCGAGGCGGTCAGCACAGAGTCTCTCCGCGCCGCGTTACGAGCCGACAGACGCCAGCTCATGGCCGTCTTCTGCACAATGTTGTTGGATTTGACGAAGAGGCTGTTCACCTGGCTGTCCAGGTCCACAGGTATGGCGATAGTCCGGCTTTTAGCTGGGAGAGACAAATTAGCTTTGGCTTGAAGTGCAAGTGCACACTATATCAAAGAGTGCATTTGCAATTGTCAACGTTTTCTGTGCTTGCTTGTCCCTTACAAATAAATCAATAAATAAACAAAAATAAACCAGTTCGAACTGACAAGTTATCACTTTCAACCACAGAAGTGGAATACTTGATTGAGAGTTGGACGATCAGGTAATGAGTTTTGAATTGTGGTTTTAACTAAATTTGTGCTACAGCATTTGCATTTGCTTAAGCAAGAGCCTTCAGACTCGATTCCTCCTGTAAGACGGCGGCTTTAGTAAGAGATTAGCTTGTTTCTAGTTCTACAGACACTCACTAATATTCAAGCTATCAGCATACAATAGGTCAAGGAAAAGATAAAAACAAATTAGAAGAGTAAAGAATGACATACACCAAATCAATATTAAAAGTGGGTGCTGATGTTGGATGGTCCATGACTGGGAAGGGGCCAATGTGAGAGCTTACCCACGTCAGAGAGAACCTTTATGCAGCTCTCTACACAGCCCTTCTGCACAGGAGTCAGCCAACTACAGTGATACACCCTGAATACGCCCTGCAGGAGCTGAACAAACACTGGCTGCCGAGTCTGTGGGAGGTGAAATGAGCAGGAGAGATCAGATAGAAGGAGGGGATAGAGGAGGAGATGGGAACAGGAAGAGGGAGGTTGGAAGAGGTACAAAGATGAAAGGAATGGAGGGGGAAAGAGGAGACTCAGAAATCACAGCACACACTTCAGTTGGAGCAACTGATGCTCAACACCCTCAAAATATGTAGGGACTGCAAACACGAGTGCAAGTACCCCCAGACCATTTACAAAGTATACTCAAGCGGACACACATATACGCACACACAAACACACACATACACACACACTTGCACGCGTGCACTTGCACACACACACTTGCATGCGTGCACTTGCACACACACACACACACACACACACTTTCTACGTGCACACACACGCACACTTTATAGCCATCATACCTATCTTGTTGTATGACACCACTTAGGTGCCAGAAAAGAAGAAAGATGCAAACCTTAACTGTACATCACTCCCACTGTTTTAAAGCACGTAAACCACTAACTTCCTATAAAATCTCTCACCAATTCTTGGTGTTGGATATATTTGTCAGCTCCCTCTGCCTCTCCAACACGTCATTTAGCACCACCACCCATTAGATGACTCCGAATGGAACCAGTGTGCGAAAGTTATCACTCATAATCTGTGTAACACCATGAAATATACCATTGCACAACCTGTCATAACACCCACCATTAAACAGGAACTCACATTTTTGTGTCAGACAGGAACTGCAAGTGCGCCTGGAACCACCACAGAAGAGGGGAGGGTGTGGAGGCATCACCAACTCTCACCACAGACAACACCAAACATGTGGGCAACCCGAGGGGTCTTACATAGACCAAAAAAAACCCAAAGACAACAGAAACGATAAATGCCAGTGACACTACCAGTGAAAGCCTCATTACTATATTTGGAGGAAAAGGTCTTAAAAAAGCAGTTTCATATACCTCTATTATTCTGCCCAAAATGGATGCCTGTAGCAAGAGAAAGGGGCAAATCGTGATCAATGGGCATGTGATTCACCTTCCTACCAGTCTCAGATGACCAATCTTAACAGGACAACCAGGAGGACCACTGCTTCTCCCTTCCTCTGACAACAACTCATTGTCTATTGCACTCCCTTCTCTTACACTTGTTTCTACAGTACATGGACACACACTGCCATTGCCTTGCATGCTCTATTTGTGGGCAGTTTGAATCTATGGGACCCACAGCTCAGATATGCTCTAAATATGCTCTTCAAGATATGCTCTTGAAGCAAAGTAGAACAAAAGCTAAAATGTAAGAAAAATAATTAATATTTATATTTCACAAACTGATACATCAGCACCAGTGAGAGGAATCCTTGTCTGCCTGTTGTGTAGACTTGTTCAAATTTTAAGAGATCACTTTCAGCTCTGGGGCTGAAACCAAACAATATGCAGGTTGTTCAAGGAGTAACCAGGGCATGCCTGGCCACACTGGTCACTGCTGAATGACTTCTATTACAGCCGGTTTACATCCCACATTGCCGATATCATATCAACGAAACAAGAACAAAAACAAAACTTCTTCTTTTTAAGCTTTTTTTTTTCTTTGCTCTTTGCTTGGTCTTTCCAGGCTTTTAGAAGGACATGTGATCCAGTGGTGGGCGGTGGTGGATTGGGGTGTGGATGTGATGTGAGAGGGTGTTTAAAAGAAGAGGAAAACATTCCACAGTCCAGGTGCCCTGCAAAAGGGTAATAAATGACAGGCTCAGACTGGTCTTCACCGCTCAGTCTGGAGAAATGTGACTCACTCCTCCTAGACAAGGGTCTTGAGAAACGGCTCTTCCTGATCTCAGAGGTGATGAGGTGAAGACCCCATCTGACGTCTGCAGTGCACCATTTTATAACCCATTTAACTACCGAATTCTTTCAGTCAGTCACTCAATCTCAGTGGCATCCAAAAAGAAAGAAAGCCCTCTGAAATACTACAGTATAGTATGAGTTTACTGAGTGAAACATCACGTATGACTGTATATGTGCAATGGCCCAAGTCTCTACGAACCTCTACTTTAAGAGAACCTTATTGAAAATGGCATGAGGTACACAGAATCCCTAATTTTCTCCTATAAGACACACTTTCTCCAGCTTGCAGCCCATCAGTCAATACTGATAAATAAACAATGACCCGCAGATGCCAGCTCTTTCCAGCCGAGTAACTAATGCTTTCCAGAAAGACAACACAAAATTACATTCCCAAAAACAACAGCCATTTAATACATGGGTGTATGTACTCATGTTTTGTGCCAGACATAGAAAGACATTAGACAAAGAAAGTGTGTCACAGACATATGTACATACCTGTACACAATGTGTTAACAACATGGTGCAGGCTTGAGATACTGTATGTAGCTACAATTATGGAAACTTTAATAAGCTTAAGTTAAATTAATTTCACACATCTATAAATCATCCAAAACACTGCTGTGCCCATTATACACTGACTGACTAAAACAAAGTAACTACATGTATTTTACCACTGGGTGCAAAAACACATTGAACAAGGGGTCCAAAGGCACAGCCCCAGAACACTTCCCATTCTTACTAAGCATTTTGGCTGATAGGACCTTTGTGCTGTTGCCATTCAATGCCATTTCTCTGCAGTGAAGACCAGAAAAGGTCAGTACAGGAGGTCACAGCCAGAGGGGAGGTCACGCCACAGCATTGTCAGGGTTACCTGTAAGCTGGTGCTCTGGTCAGAGAAAGGAGAGCTGAAGAAGGTGGTGACAATGCTCATTATAGTCTCCGTCACGTAGCGCTCGAGGACGGTGTCCGCATGCTTCCTGTCACTGGTGTTGTTGCAGACCTGCAGAGGTCAAAGGTCAGCAGATGAGGAAGTCGTGGGTTATCATTGATACTGAGAGGGACGCACATTCATCAAGTCTCATGTCAATGTGAGGTCATCTCCAGAGCACATGTGACTTACAGTAGTGACACATAAGGCATATACAGAGAATGCTTCTGAACTTCCACGTAGCCGTGCACAATATGTAGGCCTATTCAAAAAAACTTGTATTGTATGGTAACACACTGGATCATACCATGCTAAACATTATGTTAGAAGATGACTGTCACTTGTACTGTTGACTCGAGTAAAATGTGAGCAAAATCTTCCCCCAGTGCTCAACTTACCCTACAGATATCAACCAGGAAGTTTTCAAAAAGCTTCCACATGTGGTTACTTGTATAGATCTCCTTCATCTCCACCTCAGTGTCCACATAACAGTGATTCAGGAAGTTGATGTATGAGATTTTCACCTGTTGGATCAGAGCACCTCTGATTACATTTCAAATGAACACACCATTCTGGGAACACAAAGCAAAATTAGCATACAAATATAATGCACTTTGGAGTGATTTTATGAGGACCTTTTCAGTGAGCATCTTGATTTATTGGCTTAATAATGTACCCAACTCATGGGTACATTGTGTCCTACAACCCTTATGTCCTACAACCCACTGTAATGACTGCATTGGCTTGAATATGAGGAAGAATCTTTGCTCTGACATTTTTCACAATTGCTAAAATCATTTAAAAGCATATCTGTAGTCTGTGAATCATCAAAGCTGCCACTGAATGCCGGAGCCATTTCCGCTTGGAAGACAGCACCTCTCACCTCGGGAATGCAGTCCTCGTGGGTAACCACCCGCACAATGTCGTCCAGGGGCAGCAAGGAGTTGCACTTGATCTCGGTGTAGACGTTCTTGCCCTCGGTGCAGACGGCCAGCAGCTCCACCAGGTGGATGTGGTACATGAGCGGGCTGTTCTCGTCCATGCGGTCGCGCTCCGACCGCATCATCTGCACCAGCGTCTGGAAGGAGGCGCGGTCGTTGTAGAAGACCAGCACGTCCTCGCCTGCGTTTACCAGCTAAAAGGGGGTGATTAAAAAAAATGAATTGATAAAAAAGGTTGATTAGGAGATAGTGGAAGTATTAGTGATTGGTGAATGGAAGCAGTGAAAGGCACAGCATTAAAGATTAAACTGGAACAGCAAGGTACCTCTGTTCGTCCATATATGCGGGCTTTAATAGCACAGTTTTAAAACTTTACATTTAAATTTTAGGTATTTAGCAGGCACTCAGAGATACTTCCTTGACATACAATTCATCAATTCCAAGTGGACATTTCCTGAATCAGTTCAGTAGGTTAAGTACCTTGCTCAAGGGTACAGTAGTAGAGTCCCACCTGGGAATTTAAAGCAGAAACCTCAAGCCCAGTAACGAACCCAGTTGCCTAAACTGTCAAAACACTATCATGCTTTAAAACTGCAATTGGGTTTGAACTGCTGCTGTGCTTATTCATAGTGAATTATGTAGAACATAACTCAGCAAAGAATGTCAGCAGTTCCACTGACACCGACTGCTAGCTATGCAAAGACAGCATGAGCCCTACCATCCTGGATGAACCCTTCAGTTTGAAAGGAAGGGTGGAATCATCCATCCAAGACAGCAGAGCAGTGCGCACGGTGGCTCACCTCCGCCATCACAATGTCCTGGCACTTCTTGATGAACTTCCCCTCAGCCTTGACAATGGTCTGGAGGAACTTCAGGTACTGGACATTGCGGCCGTGCGTCTCGATGCAGTGCACGAAGTGCTGCACCACGCGCTCGTTGATCTCACTGCAGAGCTGGAAGTTGTTCATGAAGATATGCTGCATGGTGATGGCTTCCAGAATCTGTGACAAAGCAGAGGGGGGACAGACTTTACAGACCGTAGCTTAAAAAAAACTCCAGCAACATCTGCTTCCACACTGACCCAACTATAAATATCTTCCCTAATCAGAAATGAGACATCTGGCCAGTTTTGGAAATGGCATAATTTCTGACAACCTTGTATGTCAGGCATTTAATACACAAAATGACTCAATTCCAGTGAGAAGGTTAACGGTTTGTAATAAGTGAAGGATAATGTGTTCTCTGTAATGGATTGTGGAAACGTCAGCTAGGTCTGGGCTGTCCTGCTCACCCCAGGGTTGAGGAAGAGGCTGATATGCTTGTGCAGAAGTGCCTGGTTCTGCTGGTTTCCAGCACAGAAGTTCTGGAGAAACTGGTGGGCCAGTTTCATGATCTCCTGCATGCGAACATCCTCTCCCTGAACACACACACACACACGTATATGCAAATAAATAACATACAGCTATGCTGCTGTGGAAATCACATTTGACATTTGAGTTTTTCAGGTCCAGGCTGAACTTTGACCTTTTCGTAGGGGATCTGCAGCAGTTCCAGCACCACGGCATGCGCTCCCATGTTCCTCAGCAGTCTCTGATGCTGCTTCTTGCTCTTGCGACCCGATGAGCCCTCTTGGACACAGAGCTTACTGAGGCGTAGCAGAATCTGAGTGGGCACAAGGAGTGAGGAACCCAATCACAAGAGCTGTGGTTTTTTTGTTCCAATTCATGCAATGTTACTTGAGTGTTCGCAGCAATAGAGAAAATCTGTGAACTGTGGAACACATCAAACAAATAAATCACTAACGTTCAGGTTCCATAGACTTTTTCAGAATTCACCATACAGGGAAAGACAGCAACAACCATTACATGAGAGAATATCGGTGTTCTGGAATATCAACCTCCCAATATCCCAAAACACAGTGGCCATGATTTCAAAGTAATCATATAGAAGACAAAGAAGAGTACTATACCTCCTTCAATGCTCTGTAATTGGAGCTGCTGGTGCTTTCTGGTTTTTTCTGTTTGTCTGAACCCCTTGAGTTTGAATCTCCCTATAAAAAAGGTTACAAAAATCTTGTAGATGGAAACCAGAGGACACAATTCTACCATAATAATAGCACCATTATCTGAAAATTTACAAACATTGAAAGTCAATGAACCCAATTCAGTTCAGGATTCAGGAGACATTAGTGTCGTTCTCAGCACTCTGTCTTGTGTAATTCACAGGCACGCCACCTTCTTTGTGTGTTCTGACTCTGCTGTCGGACCATCTCCCGTGTCCATCCCCTCGTCTGGACCCTGCCGCTTGTACACCCACAGCTCAGACTTCTCCACAATGGAGCGCAGCCATTCCAGATCATCCTTGATCTGATTGTAGTTTTCCACATCCTGGCTTGTCACCAAGAGTTGGACCTTGAGCAGGAAGGCAAATCATTTTCAAGAGGGACAATTCTTGAGGAGCCATGATTAACAAATCATAAGTCTTTGGGTGTTCCGACAGCAGTCAAGGGAAATTCCACAGAAACTTAAATCCTTTCAGAGGGGGACTTCAACACCAGGTTTTGTGTGATAGTGACAAACTCAGGTTTAGAGCTGTTGCTGAACACACATTACCTGCTTGAAGGCCTGTAGCACCTCCTGTCTCTGGCTGAAGTGCCTGAAGAGTAAGTGGAGAGCACCAGACACCAGGGGAGGGTAGTCGTGCATCGTCAGGTGGAGCAGGACCCTCAAGAACGTCCTCCCACCTTGGTCATCCAAGTCCAGGGGTGTGTTCTCCTCACTGTGTGTAATGGAAACTGAGTTGATGGTGAACCGTCTAAGACACGTGGTTAAATTGAGAAATCTTGAGCTAACTAACCCATAGCCAAAGCGCTGCAAGCAAACAGCTAAACTGCCACATGATCATAAATAAACTACATACTTTCCATACATCGTTCTTCATTCTTTGAATATATTGGATTTCGCCCTAAATTCTTTGTACATTTAATTTAAACTGTTAAAAGGCAAGGAGTTCTGCAAGCAGGGCATATTAGGGAATCAATCAATCAAACTTTATTTATTTAGTACCTTTCACACAAGTAAATGGAGTTCAAAGTGCTTTCCATACAAATGCAAATGTGACTGACAAGAAACAATGTAAAACAAGAATAAAAAAGTAAAACAATGGAGACAAGTGAATTCAAAATATAATTGAAGATAAAAATTCCAAAATTAATTAAAAATTAAATAAAATTAAATAAATACACAGTCCATTTCCAAAACTCCCTCACATCAAAAGCCTTTACCTCCCACCGAAAATCCCCTCGGCCTGCTCCTCTATGTGTTCAAAATCCAGCGCTCCTGAGAACACAAATAAAACAGCACCCTTAAAAATGATGGAGAGTGGTTATCATGGCCTGTACACATCAGTGGTGGGAGCGTGAGGGCGGAGCTAACCATGTGCTCCCAATAACTAACTTTTATGGCCCAATCAAAAGACTGCTCTCCTCCGTATAAACATCACAGCTCCACTCCTTTTAGGGGCTCAAACTTGAATCTCATTTCTCACTTCGAGTTCAACTTTGTCTCCTAACACCAATAAATATTCTCAAATATAATCATATAATTTAATGAATTTAAAAGATTTACTATTCTATCATTTCAGAAGGGAGACATGCTCACAGTAGACGTGAATCTGACCCACAGTTAAGTTAAGCATGTGCAACTATGCATCCACATTCGCCCATCTTTTTGGTCATACATCAATATTAGATGTGCTCATTACAATGAAATAGGGGTTCCACAGGGGGGGTTCCACAGGGGTTCCTCACTCACCAGGCATGTTGTTGGGAGCCTCCTGGCTGCCCCCCACCGACAGGTCAGACTGGGAGTTACTCTCGTCAAACTCTCGCTTGAAGATGCAGAGCAGGCAGGAGATCCTGTAGTCCAACCTCACGTTCAGGATGAACTGCAGCGAAGAAGTAACTGCTCGTATCCGGAGAGTGCAAACTCATGCCAGGCCACAAACAACTGGCATGAGGGATTTATGGGGACATTGTTGGGCTAAGATCTACAGCTACAGCTAGGACTAACAAATCTGAGACAGCTACATTAGAGGCCGGAGCAGGGATGGCCTGTACACATCAGTGGTGGGAGCGTGAGGGCGGAGCTAACCATGTGCTCCCAATAACTGACTTTTATGGCCCAATCAAAAGACTGCAAACAGACAAGTCCACGGATATATTGCCAGGGCTTAATTTGTGCCGGATACTGCCGGAACAGGATCCGGAACTTCAAACTTTCAGGCAGAATGTGTATCAGTATCTATTTATTTGGGTCTGGCTCTTGAAGGGGAAGGGGAAAAAGTGCATACAAATAAAAATCCAGGCATTGTGTCCATGATGGTCAGTGGCACTTTTGGTTCTGGCACCTCCTGAATTACAAATTTAGCAATGCATGTGTGTATTGCTTTATAGAGAGATTCAAACATGTCGAGTCAAAAACAGGCACGTTTTGAGGGGAGGGTAACAAGGGCTAAGAGCTGTGGATGTGGTTCATAATTTTCATGGCTTTTTTATTTATAATTTGTTGAAAAGGTGTCAAGTTATAAGGGTGTGGATGATCAGATCAATTGAGCCTTTTTACCTGCAGGATCTCAATGATCTTCAGCTTTGTGTCCATAACCAGGATGTCCTCCTTCTCCGGCTCGGTCTGAGTCTTGGCTACATCCCCGTCAGGGGGGTTGGCAGGGGTCGTGGGGAGGAACCCCCCTCCTCTAAGGACCACCTGCGTCATCAGCTCGCCCACCCCATGGATAGACCTCATGACATTGCTGCCTGCGAACACCAAGAGAGGGTCACCCCCAAATCTAATCACAGGTCAAGATCAGGGTTAGAGGGCACCAAAGTTGGTGACAGTTTAATATCGATCAAGCCATTCCAGGAAATTCATTTAAATGTAATTAACTGAAAAATACTCAAAGAATATTCTGAGAATTTCATTAACTGACTTAATTTCCTGTATTGACTGAAGTTATGGGGAGTGGATTCAGACATCAGTTGAGTCATGACAAGGCTACAGTGTCCACACAGTGGCCTGTGCCAAACTGATGTCACTGTGAGATAAACTTGCAGGGGTATCTCCTTGCAGGGATTTTGCATTTCCACCTAGTACACACTGCTAAAGGAAAAATGCGGTTACCTTTGGTCTCATCTCCCTTTGCCATCTTGTTAATTGGAAAGATGGTGCTGACATGCACACAGTCCAAAATGGCCAATAGGACCTTGGTCAGCCTTAACAGATCGCTGAAGTTGTAGAAGCCAAAATAAATGAGATTCCGAGCCAAATTCACAACCTTTGAAGGGACAGAAAAAAACAGAGTTGAGCCATTTTCTGAAATGTGTGCTACTCATTAACAATCATGACATGTCTCTGTGGATTGCATTAAAGAAGCTTTCAGACAACCGTACCTCAAAGGTGAGCTTGTTTTTCTCCTTATCGGAGAAGGGGAAGTTCTGACAGACCACGTCGCTCAGGTAATTCTCCACAAACTCCATAGTCTGAGCAAACCGCTCTTTGATCTCGTCCTTAGTAGTTCCATCATTGTCATAGCTGGACAAGGCAACAGCAGAAGAGAAGTTATAAACATTTTTTTTCCCCCCACACACATTGCTCACAATTTCTACCATGAAATTTCCCTAGTCCAGGGGTCCTCAAACCAGTGTTTTTCATTTGTTTTCATTTTGAAATGAACAAATAATTTGCACACAGCAAAAAACACAACTGAGATGAGTTCACTGTGTAAGCAACTGACTAACAATGAAAACCAACCAACACTGAGGCTCTTCAGGACCAGAATCTGGGATTTCTGTCCTACTGCTGAAAGGCAATACAGAGCCCTCTCCAGTGACAGAAGATGGCTCTGTGAGCTCTTCAGTGGAACTTACAAGCTAGACGGGGACATGAGACTCACTCGTCGATGGCGATCTGGGACGGGATCATGGACCACAGCCGGGCGTACTTGACGGGCGTGACCTGCTCCTGGGGGTCACGGTCCACGTGCATGTGCAGCATCATGCGGCAGAAGGACGCGCGCAGGTCGTAAGGCAGGTCCTCGTCCGACATGCAGCGCAGGATCAGGTCCACGTCCAGCTGGCCTGAGATCTTGTTGATAGCCAGGTACTGCCGGTCCAGGCACATGCGAGCAAAGAGGTTTAGCTGGTACCTGAAACAGAGGGAGGAAGTGAACACGAGTCAGCGCAAGATCACGTGTCATACCTGACTATGGAGTCAAACTACAGTGAATTAACTTCCCCTCTAGGCCCACCCACTGGTTCTGACCTGTAGTAGCTGATCACTTCCTGGTCCTCCTTCTGCCCCTCTTTGGCATCCTGGGCCAGCTCACGGATGCTCTTGCTGCGGATTTCCTTGCTGCTGTCCTTCCAGAAGAGCCAAACCTCCTCCTCATCCTCTTCCGACTCCACCGGACTCTCTCCGATCGAAACGCCCTCAATCTCGAACCGGGACAGCACCAACCTGATGGATACACAAATGGGGGGGAGACTCATCATGGGTGAGGAGATATCTCTCAGGATAGACAAGGGGCACAGATAATTTGGCAGCACCTAACAGTATGCCCCATGATCCACACAAAATGCACAATACAATAAAATCCAGGGGTATATTAATTCAAGCAAAATCTGGGGGGGGCAATCACTGTAAGTTCTCTGAAACACATTTGTAATCTTTATACAAAAGCTATCATGCGCACTCTGCCAAAAATATATACCACAGGAGAAAACTATCCCTCTATTGTCCTGCACATTTTGCACATCCACATTTTAGAGGAAAACCCAATTACATCATGAGCTCATTTGTTTGCTTGCCTTTTCCAGCTCTAACTGAAGTACATGTTTATCACTCACCCATGACCATCAGCTGAGCCACTACCAAGCAGGAGAATACCGGCTCAACAGCACACTGCATCGTCACCTTGACACAGGGTCTGACTCGTGATCTGAACTGGCTCGTGATCTCTCACACTGACGGTTCATCAGGAATTTATCAAGGCGGAGGAATTTAACATGCCACAGTGGGCAGAGGCCATAGAGTTCTGTTCTCAGATGTGATCTCTAACTGCGGCCCTGTGAGGTGGATGAGCGATCATGTGCTGTGTTTGCCCTCTCCGCCAAGTCAAGGAAATTTCCCAGATTTTTTATGTTTACCACATCCCTTGAGGCTGAGGGTAGTGAAGGGGAGGCGAGGAAGGAGGCTCTCACTTTGTCTCGATGAGGATGTCTGCATTGGCCGGATCCAGCACCGCGTTGCAGATGAGCTCCTGGGTGACGGGGATGGACTTGTTCATGGACACGCACAGATCAGAGAGATAGTCCAGAAACCTGGGAACGCACGGCAGCACAGAGCAAATACATCACTGGTCTGAGCACAGTCATGTGACTGAGGAGCACCTGACAAAATACTCTGGACTAGAGAGGCTTTCAAGGAATAAAAATATCGGGCAGAATGTTACATTTAAATGGTAATGCTACATGGGGACGGGAAACTGGGAAATTGGGAAACGTCGAAACTGAGGAGTGTTCCTTCCAGCTCTCCCCCCGCAGGGATAAAGTAAATGGTCTTATCACCTCTGCATGTAACCTGGCCCAGTTTGCACACCTGCAGCCACACCAGCCCTGACTTTAACTTAAACTGCAATTCTGTCCTTCAGCCTGCCTGCCCATACAAACATTTTGTCATCCATGTATTCACACTACTTACCCATGGCCACTACAGACGATCAACTCAAACCAAAGTCGCAAATTAACTTTACCCCCCTACCCCCCCAAAGCTAAAGCTGCAGAAGGCTGTCCCTCTGTCCCTCACCTGGGCTCCCGGTTCTTCCTCACTAGGCTGACGAAGGTGTCGATCTCTGCGGCGGTGATGTGCTTCTCCAGGAGCTTGCGGTTATTGTGCAGCAGGGCAGTGATGGTGTCCTCAGCCAGTACATCGTACCCAATCTGTTTCTGCATGAAGCGGAACTGCTTGGCGATGTACTCCTGCATAAGAAACAAGGCAAGGGTGAGGGGTCAGCTGACAGAAGAACTTTAACAATTTTACCTCAACACAGTCTTCCCATACCATTATTCAACAGGGGGAATGAACAGCACAGCTAATGAATACACACCTAACCCTCGCATTAGCATATGCATGGGTTTTCAGCTCATAGTTGGTGCGCTAGACTTTGAACTGCGTCACTAAGCAAGTACCTTTACGTTTTCAAATCAAAGCTTTCAAATCCAAATCTTAAGTGTGTTCAAGACTAACAGCACATTAGTGATGAATGATGTGTATTCTGAATAAATATTCTGTGGTAAACGCTACCTGAGAGTAGTGTTTTATTGTTTTAATTAATGTTTTACCTCATTTATAATTTATCATAACTTCAACATAAACATTAGTTAACATTAGAGATATAAATTTAGTTCATTAATTTCGCAAATTAACATTAGCTAGCTAAGAAGAATAACTTGTTTCTCAGAATCATATTATGTCTCTGTTGAAAAAAACATTTTTAAACTGAGGAGCTGTTGTGTTCCTCCTCTCTTGCATAAGAGAGCACAGAGATCTGTGTATTCATGCCTCCATGGTGGAGTCCTCTGCTCAACGGACTGTGATGGCACTCATAAAAGTGAGAAAAGTATCTTAGCATTTTCAGAGTCTGCACATGTTACCTGGAGATACTGCCCGTGTACAGCTTACACCCACTCAGAGAGCTGTTACAGTCAGTCACATAGCAGATTAATGCACAGCAAAGCCACACAACAGAGTAGCTCTACCTGCACTAAGGAATTCAGCCATTTGTGTGCAGTAAGCTTTATCCTTTCAGACTTAAGGGAGGAAGGAATGATAGTTTCTTTCTACATCATCACTGATATA
Organism: Anguilla anguilla; assembly: GCF_013347855.1. Taxonomy (NCBI): domain Eukaryota; kingdom Metazoa; phylum Chordata; class Actinopteri; order Anguilliformes; family Anguillidae; genus Anguilla; species Anguilla anguilla. The sequence continues at coordinate 22,017,602 of NC_049211.1, read as the reverse complement.
AGAGTGGTAAGGTTGATGTTGTTAATATCTCTGGATTAGCATTAAGGTGACTGGGAGAAAGTGCTTTACCTACAGCAATATTCCACCAAAGACTGAAACCAACAACACTCATGCTTAACCAGTAACAAAAACTCAGGAGTGGGTAATCATTGTCCTGGAGTGCCAGAGATGTTTCTGATGTTTTTTCCCCCTCAATCAGACTCACTAGCTCCAGGACTGGGTTAATTACTAGAAATCACTATTCAAAATATTTAGGCACAGAGCCTTAATTTCTTAAATTTGGACCTGGGATGGAACAAAAACCAGCAACATCACCAAAATCAGGATTGCTTACCCCTGCCCTACGCAACAAAGGATCCCTATGTAGCCACTGAATTCAAATTGACCACACTAAGCCAACTGAAGGTGAACCTTGCTTTTTCAGATTTGGCAGACAACTGAACAAAATGAGAATGCAGTCATCCACGCACATCTCTTCCCTGACTCGCCTTCCAAAAACATGCTTTATTTGTAGAACTTTTTGTCCAATATGAATGAAGGAAAGATGCAGTGTTTAAATTAGATTTTGTGAGTGAAGCTTTATGATCCTTGCTCAGCCGGATTTGGCAGACACACCTGGTTCTTCCGGTAGTCCTGCTGGGAGTGGCGCAGCACCCGATAGCACAGGCGGCAGATGTGCCTGAAGGGGGCATGGCGCTGGTCAGCCAGCTCCTCCAATCGCAGCATGGGGCCGTCTCCACTGTCCGTGAATGGCGCCTGCAGCAGCTTGAAGATCTGGAAAGGGGGGCGGTGATGGATCTTGTGGGTGAATTGGCCTATGTTAAAAGGACTTTCCCCAATCTAACACATGTGAGAAGTGTGATATATGTATACATATGCTGCTTGTCTAGCAGCACATTATGCACACTATGCTGGTAATATCAGCTTTTCTAAAACAGGGATGAAGAGGGACGTGCATTCAGCGGGCACAGTGTGATAAATACTACACTTCCATCAGTGTGCAGCACAATCTCTTTCTATAAGAACAGACTGCATGTGGGGAAGCACAGCTGTTTCACAAAGGCATTTTCAATTGGTGGAAATCCCTGCTCGACTGTTCAGCCCCACCCCCTGTTATCAGCTGGATGTCGTGCCCGGCCCTGCTCTGGGCCTCTACCTGCTTGAGGATGTTCTGCTCCCTCATCAGCTTCTGCCTCTCCCGGTTGGGCTTGTTGACCATGATCTCCAGCACGTCCTGACCGTTGTTGGGGATGTCCACCACAAAGAACACCAGGTCCTCCAGCAGCTTGGTGACAAACCTGGGGAAAAGGAGAAAGGTGGGGACGGGGTCAACATGGATGCGAGTGTGAACTGCAGCCTCACTGATGTTAGACTGCTCAATCCTAAAGAAATGTAACACAAAACTGATGGAGCACCAGTCATTGTATCATCAAAACATAAATAAAACATTTCAAATTTCTGGATTACAAAAGAACATTTAAAAAGAGATGATGGATTCAGATTATAAATCATAGATTGGAAGATGGTGAAGGGAAGGAGAGAAGGATGGAAACTAAACAAATCCAAAAACACTGCTGTCTTCAGTTACTGAAACACTGTGAAAGGTGAATAGGTATAGGGAATCCCCTGCTGGTTCAGCACACTGGTGACACAGACTGACTTGGCGGTGGTTTGGCTGTGCTGGGATTCGTACCTCCTCTCGTTCTGTGTGATGGTGCCCTTCTCCAGCTTGCCCGCTATGGATGCGAGGACTTTGCTGGCGTCGTTGGCAAAGTCCAAGTCCCTCACCTCAGCTGGGGACACGGGCACGATGGCAAAGGCCTCTTTGTCTTCTTTGAGAGCAGATGTTCCAATCTTTGAGAAAGAAAAGACCGCACATACACACAGCTGCAAAGAGGCTTGGTGTTACAGTACAGATTTCTTGGGTGGCATGGGGGGTGGAGGGAGGGGGTGCAGCTACTGTCGGATCCACACTCACCCGTAGCATCACAGGCTTCTCCTCTTCCTTGTCGATGGGGTTGTTGGTGCTGTGGACCCAGGTGTTGGTGCACAGGTGCCTTAGCCTCACATAAGAGTTCCTGAGTGAGCCCAAAACACAAAAACAGCATTGTGAAATGTCTAGAAATCTCCTTTCTGACTCATTTATAGAGATCAGAAAATTCTGTCTTCTAGCTTCGCGTCATGCAGGAAAGCAGAACTGGTTTTAAGATTCTCTCCCCTTCTTTATGGGCACGATCTGTAAGATGGCACCGGAGGCAGCCTCCATGGCACTCCTCAATCACATAAGCTCAGTGACGGTGAGTGAATGGAAGGGTGGGGTGGGGGGGGACAGAAACAGCCACTGTCTTGAGGGAAATGGCGAATAATGTTTTAGTTAAAAACAGAGCAGCAAAGGAAAGAGCCAATGTACCACAGGCGCATTAATGCAGAGCGAAGAAATGTAATACACTGGCAAGTCATGTAACATTAGTGCGAACATAAAGGGGTCATCAAACCTTACTCAGTCTAGGCAAACAAGGTCACAGTGAAGAATCTTGGACACAGTACCAGTAGTGTTACGAGAGTGTATTTTTAGAGAAAAGTCTCAAAGAGAAGTTGCTCTGGTAACACACCGTAGACAGACGTGACCTTGGGCACCGTCATGTGACGTACACACAAGCCTGAGGCCAAACGTATGACTGTCAGGCTTCAGCTTAAACGCTGTGGAGAAACAGAGACCCTCAGTGCTGCGGACACAGGCCTTAGTCTTCTTCACCATAAAGCCTCCACAGAAAGGAAAAGCACGTCTGACCCCTGGAAAGCTCTGGAAAATTAGCTTCGGCAACACCACCTCCCAGCGGGATCTGTCTGCAGGAAGCAGTCAGAGATGTGCTGTGTCATGCTCCGCAGTGTGAAGCATTCTGGAAATACTGCTCCGGGAATCTAAGTGTAACTGTTCTCTGGAAGGCTTCTTACGTCGCAAATGGGAATTCTCAAGAGCAACTGCAGGCCTGTCCATAGCAGCACATTCATAGCCAGCCGTTGAATAGCCAGCTGGGTTGAACAGTAGCACTGAAGCTGATTGAGTCACTATTAAGCAATCAAACAGGCAATACCCCACTGACAGACACACTCCTTCCCTATCTCCCTGGCTGATGTTATTTCTAACCACCCCATAGTTACCTCGAAATGTTACTATGGGGGCAGACCGTTGGACGTGCAACAGTTCTAGAACAAACAATATCAGTTGGACACACACTTGCGGACCCAACAACTCTGTTGTTATCTTGGAGAGGGCTTTGCTCTAAAGACACATACAAGATTACTTCTTCTTTTTCTTAATGCTCAAAAGTGTTGCAAAACTTTTGCCAAGAAAAAGAAAAAGGTGTTAAATGAGACCGATGTATGGAAAAAACCGAAACCTGTGCCGATTGCACAAGCTTGGGCTCCGCTAACTGTGCTAAGAAACAAGGTGCAGTCAAGGTGGCCTGACATGCTGAGGCATTAAATATCACTCATGAAAGGGACTAACTTCTGCATGCCACTAGCAGCCCCACCCTCAAAATACCTTTCCCTGGAATAACCTTCCAGGTTCACATGGGCAAGCTGCCAGACATTTTTTTAGCAAACAGCCACATCTTTAAGTCAGAGGGTAATGTTATTTTACATGATTTCAGGGCAGAGCTGTGTGTGCTGGCGGTTCAACATTTCAACATTTATGTTATAAACACAGCTTACTTTTCAAGGTGTCAACCAAATAGAGATAAAGACCTGCTCAGTAAATTACTGTATGATTTCAAAGCGAGAGATTATAACTTGAGTGATTTAATGGCAGGTTACATAACTACTTGCCTTATATAACAAGTTTTAAAAAATGAAACATGCTCATTACAATGTAATTAGGGAACAATAAAAACACCTGCGTAAACACGAGAGCAAAAGGGCAGGTATGGCTGACAAGATTGTTCATGAAATTCTAGCAAAGTAATTCATTAATTTAGGTGTCCTTTTAAAATGTGCTCACTGTTGCGTGAGTATCTTACACAATTTCAAGAATGTGCACAGGCACAGGTATGTATGCACACACAAACACATGCAGACACGCACACATACACATACACACCAAAATAATAAGCAAGAAGTCTATCCAATTCATCATCACCTTTGTTATGACACCATATTGCTACATCCAAGATCTGAGCATCACCATGCTATATACTGTACTAAGAAGTAGGTTCCTTCTAGGAGACAGCATTAAGATAAAAATACTTTGTGAAATAGTACATTATAACCACAAAATGGAACATAACAAAATGCATTAAATGGGCAAAACATCACAGAAAACATTTAATACAGACAACTCTATGTACACCATTATAGGAGGGACATTATAGGCTTTGTTTATGCACCGCGAGGCAACATATTACAAATCAATAGATCTTTTGTGCATGAGCTCATGGACGACTGGTCACCATGGTTACCAGGTTTTGTCCCAATCAGGGACTTTTCTGACATACATTTGAGCAGACAGTGGCTTGCTGAAGTGTCCCTGCACTTCCACTCAATGAGAGCGTGAGCAACACAATGCTAGAGATGCTTCTGAAAATGATACTGTACCACTACAGGAAAGAGATGATGCCAGTTACTAATGATGGTAAGATTTGATCTAGGAAACCTAATTTTGAATGAGTGATTTTCTGCAGGGTCACCCAAATAACACAGGGAGTAAATCACTACCGGTTTCTTCTGTAAGGTACAGAATGCTAGTACGTGCATTATAAAGACTGGCAAGTTAGACAGGCTTTGTGAATGCAGTAACTTGCGTGAGCTATACGCTGCTATGTAGCCAACTAATGGGGCTGGCTGCCACTCGGGCTTTTCAGCACAATAAATACCAAAGAAAGACTGAAGGTGACCTTTGATGGTTACTCATTCATTCGCAGGAAAAGCAAAACCACCAGATGGAGGAAGCAAAGTACCTGCGTCACCAGACTAGCAGTTCTCATTAGCGACCGGCAAAAACCTCAAACCAGAATGTTTTTTTTTTTTAAGATCAAAGATGACGCCACCTCGGTTCTCATTTCCCTGAGTAGCAGGTTTGGCAGCAGCTGTACACAAATCTATGTCTGAAAAAAGGCTAAGCACCCCAGAGGTGAATCATTAAACTCAGTGAACAGTAAAAATACCCTATCAAAAACATGGTACTATAGGTAAGGCCAAAAACTCCCACAGGAGGAAGAAAAAGTGACACTCCAATCCAACAGGCTTACACTACTGTGTAGTGACGATGAGATTTTTTTTGTATTTTGAGGACTAAACGTTTTTGTGCATATTTCGATGTTCAGTACCGTTGGTGTTTCTCATCACATAAAAGACGGGGGGAAGAAACCTACTCTTCTCTGTGTGATTTGGGATGGTATTCCCATACTCCATTAAGTTCATAGTTGTCATAAGATAACTGCGTACTACATGGAATACCTTTCCCACCAGCAGTACTGTTGGCTGTCAGCATACCACAGATTTGACTGCTGGTAGCCAATATTCCATCAGCTGTGATGGGGACGGCTAAACAGTTACACATTTGTGTTATGAGGGCGCAAGCTGTAGAATCACCGAAGACAACTGCTTGGAATTACCCTCGCCTCCTACAGCACAGGGTAATATTCACGTGCTTGACTCCCATGAGTCTGGTGTTGCAAAAGAAGGAACTACATTTTTATAAACAGCAGTAGTTACCATACAATAGGGTAGATATAAACATGGCCGACGTAAATACAAAATAAAGTATATGGTGTCAGATTGGGTTAAACTTTAAATGGAAACAAGGAGGAGTTGAAAATGATATACAGTGCCGTTATGATACAGAAATTGACCCTTATGCAAAAGGAAGGCGCTGAAAATATATTGAACATATATTGAAACTATGTCAACAATATAATTGGAAAATGTACATATTTTTAAATACACTGCTGTGAAATATATGAAAATGTCAACATATACACTATAAAATATATAGCATTTTGTTACATTTCCATAAGGGCTGTGTTCTTGAGGTACAGGTGCATAAACCTCCCTGAAAAATCTCTGCTGGGAACCCTACCTGGGAACGAGCGAATCCCCCCCTCTCAGAGTGGTAGGGTCCAGCTCGAAGATTGAGGAGATGTCATTGCCATCAGGAACAGAGACCAGGGTGTACATAACTTTCTCCTGGGTGGTGCGCAGGCGGGCTCGGAGGGCCTCCTGATCCGAATCCAGCTGGAGGGGGGTGCAGGTCACAGCAGGGTTGACTGGAGTCTCATACCAGATTTGACCAGTTCAGAAACAAACACCACAGCGCATTAGGAGACTGAAATCAAGCTGCATAAGGACCATACATGCCACAATGCCCATTGCGGGACAGAAGACAGGCATGAATTCAGACTGATTTGCTCTCGTTGAGCTTAATCCAGTCATACTGGGTACAGTATTAACCAGTCAACTGACTCAGTTGGATGGATGGACTAGGGCCTAGGGGGATAGCGAGGATGCAATGTTGTCAGCAATGTTTCTTCTTCAACCATTTCTTAGTTCCTTAGTAATGCAACTCTTAGGCCATAAAAACAGATGGGTGCATAACTGATGGAAGATAGAAAGGATTTCATACATGATAACAATGAAGAGATCCTGCAGTAGAAAAAAAGGCCACTAGTAAGAGACCCTTATTTCACAACAGCACACATGTTGTTCTTCAACATCTACCCCAAATTAGCCCACTTCCTCTCTGAATTTTACATAGACAGTGACCTTCATGGGAATAGGGCCAAAACCCTGATTGCATTTCATGGAACTCTGAACCTCAAAGACAGCTATTGTACTGATAGAGAGGAATTTCAAAGTTGTAAATCTGGGCAATAACTGAATCTGACTTTTTCCCTGCATATAATTCAATTTATAATAATATAATATACTGTTACAATATAAACATAATTTAATATATTCCAGAAATCAGCAAGCAACCCATAAAATGTCGCTAATTGAATCTTAATTTTGTTCAGAGCGGCACAACAATTATTTTGTTTTCAACAATTATTTAATACGTGGTCACAATTTCTTGGGCACTAACAGCAAAAAATAAATAAAAGTCCTCAAACTGAATATGTATTCCAATAGCTCACACATAAAACAAACTTTTTCTCAAATGTCTGTCAGGATCAGTTCTCAGGATTAAAATTAGCAATCAAATTCTGTCCGTTATGACGTTCATACTAAAGGCAGTTTGCCAAACCTGTAAGTGCGAAGAATTCATCATTAAATAAGAAAAATGTTGTGGAAAATATCCAAAAACTAACAATACTGAGCTTTCGGAAAGTGGTTATATATTGATCCATTTGTAACATATGACAACCTGAACTGAACAGTGTTAGCCTCAATTCCATCCCATAGTTAGAAAAAAAATTAAAAGCTTAAGCTAACAGCTTACAGAATGATTTAAGAAACATTTAACTAAAGACCTTATATATTATATGTGATCAAAATCCACGTTTCAACCATAAGAGCAGGATACATGCCAATAAAATGAAACATTTTTGGTCACATACTGACATCTGTGGTTGAAGTTCCGTAATACAGCCTCTGTTAACTTTAAATGTTACCATTATAATATTTACAGTGACATCTAGTGGCGGCAGGAAAGTCTACACAATCAATTTGCCAAATAGAATGTCATTTAATTTTTAAGGGTCATTTTAATGGTTTTACTTGAACGGTGAGTTTATTTTTCAGAACAGTTCTTCAAACTCCAAACAAAATGTATGTGCATGTCATAATTACAACAGGATTCAAATGCAATTTATACAAACATCCATGAGTTTTTAGTTGTCCAAGCAAACAATATTTTGGTTTTCATGGTATGATGCAAAAGCTTGATAGAGAACCTGGTGGCCAGGCTTTTAAATGGGAGGTGGAAATCTGTGATACCAGAATTAATACGTGTACTGCAAAAGGAAGAGGCTTGCTTTCATATCTGATAATCAGTGACTATGCTGTACACGCACATGCGCATACGCAACCAGGCATAAATGCGTGCACATACTTACAGAGGAGCGGGATTCAAGGCACTCTTCCTCATAATCTGGGTTCACCTGAAAGAAGAAAATATCTGTACGGTGTACTTTTTCCACAAACACACACATAGCCAATCGTCTGATAAAATAATGATGGAATAAAACAAGGCTAACACCAGTTTAGCTCACCATTTTTTACGTATGAATGTTTACAGAAAGCTCTAATGGTGTAGTATGAATCCCAGCATAGGTCCGGAGACCCTGACTCACCTCAGCAGCTAGGTAGTGTCCTGTGGCCAGGTGTTTAAAACGAAACAGGCTGTTCCAGTACCCGGCTCCACCCCGGCAAGGGTCATGTTGGACCACCTGATACCAGTCAAATGGGTAAGATAACCATAAGAAAACAATGAAGGAAACAGGGCAATAGTCTCCTGTTAACCAGCTACATACACAAGCAAAATCTAAATTATACTGAAGGGCAGCATTTACAAAGACATGACTGAGGTCATGTTTCCAAATTTGGATCACCCACTCCCACTCCATTGCAGTAACCCCACTTCCTGCCCACCTCCACTTCCCACAATGCCTTGCTGCTGGTTGCTGAAGTAGCAGACTGGCGCCCTGTTGTCCGAAGGAAGACATACTGCTTCTTCCGGTGGTCATCACAGGTCAGGAACTTCTCCTGCTCGGCATGGAACAGCCTCACCACATCGCCCTGACAACAAGCAGGAAAGATGCCATTACCCAGCAGTATCGGTTTTATAATCACTAACCTCAGTAGCTCCTCTTGCAAATGACCAATCTACGTGGTACCACTAAACAGGCCATAAATTACATGTGGCACTAATATAGTAATAAAGAGTAGTAGATGTTTTTTTTTTTTTCCCCAATTAATTGGTTTTCAACTAATTGGTGAACATTTGAATGAAATAAAATGTACCCCTTTCAAAATGATGTCCTGGTTGTCGCTCCATTTCATGAACAGGACTATCTTCCAACTGGTGTTACAGTTCACAGAGTTCACCTGCATCACAAGTGCATACACAGTCAGAGGATCAGCATTTTACTCACATGGAGGGGAAGGAAGAGTAATTAATCAAAACACTGACTGAACACTACCCTGCATGTGCAGAACAAGGATATCATTTGCACTGCTATCTCACATGTGGTCTGCTAAATCCGTCAAACTTAATTTAATGAAGCATCCAGGAGCATGACAGATAAGAGTGTTTAATTACGATTAAGCATTTTCCCCATTGTCAGTGCATTGAGCATCTGCAGATTTACAAGATATGAAACACAAGGCTAAATGTAATTATAATTATGCCATGTGGGTTACATCAACATTTCATGCTTACTAGTTCTAAATACCTATTATGAAGGAAAAATAGATATAAAAGTTTAATATCTGGCAAGGTTCTTTCAGGAAACGTCACAGTGAGTAGATTTTTATGGATAGTTGCCACGTGTTAAATAATTCATTTTGTAAATGAAAAGCGCCATTTCTAAATTTAAAACTGGGTATACAAACCAGGGGATGTGGTTAATGCATGCTGTGTTCGAATATTAAGCTGGTCTTTGGAACAGCATGACCTAAGTTGGACACAACGTGACCAGACATACCTCATTGCATCCAGGGTTGTCAACCAGCTGGTGGCTGCTGGCATGTAGTGGCTGCCCAGCATTCACAGGGTTAAGGACCACTTTGTCTCCAATGACCACCTGGATGAGGAACAAGACACTGCAGTCACGTGCACATAAGCAGAACATTGCCACCTCTCCCTAAAGGCTGAAACCTTAGGATAGCCGAGATAGGCTTTGTGAACCGCATTAATAGATGGAACATTAATGAATCAATAAAAAAACGGGACCAATGGCACAGGATTGGCCCACGGCACTGACCATGTGACAGCTCCCCTCATTTTGAATTTCATGAAGCGTCATTGTTCCATCACTGCTGAAACTGCAGAAAGACTTTCAGATAGTATAGCAGGTTCCTGAACTACCCCAGCTTGATAACGTTTATGTGCCTTTAAGAGCATGGGCCCAGGTGGCCAATGAACAATGAAATCACTGGTCAGCTGCTGACAGGGCCCAGTGCTGGTCATGAAAAAAGCCAGATGAGCTGTTCAGGGCAGTTCAAGGTTCCTATCTGATAGCAGAAGATTTATGTTTTGAGTTTTAACAAACCTCTATAGTACAATACATACTGCCATTTGGCAACAGCAAAAAGCAGCAAAAAATAAAGAAACCACCAAATAAAAATGCAAATAGCAAGACAAAAAACAGATAAAAAAGCAAAAAAGAAAAAAGAAAAAGTCAAACAAAGCTATAGAATGAGAGGCTTTAGAAAAATAAACATATGGCCATTTGTCACACCATCATCTTAGTATGTTGTTGAAGTATCTTAGTACGTTGGAGAGAGAGAATTCACACTTGAACAGATGACTTTCCAAAACAGCACCAAAAAAAAAATAAACTGCTCTGGTAATCAGGGGAATTACAATAGTGCAGGAATATATCTGCCTAAACATAATGTGCACATGGATAAACAGATGCATATTGTTAGCATAATGTAAATACAATGCATGTCTGATTATGACTGCAGTTTAATACTGACCCTTAGCATTCTTCCAGCACACCTGCATTCTATTCCCCAACACCACACCTGCTCAGGATCAACCCAACACTGCTTCTTCAATAGAGTTAGTGACTCATCAACCTGTTCCTCGAAGCTCATACCTTCTAATCACCCATCCATACGTTTAACAACATATCTGCTACTCGCCCACCAACGCAATAACAAAACATAAAACATAGCCTCTACTGCTCCACCTGCTGGTTCAACTAAATATTTCTGCCCAACAAGTGTCTACTCATTATTGAATTTTGACACGATTATGCTTCCGCAGCTACTTATCACGAATAATCAACAATAGGTAACTGATCTACTCATTTTTAAACAAAATTTTAAAACAATTTCATTATGAGAAAACTTCAGCCATTAATGGCTATAAATAAAAAAATTAAATGCCACATATTTACTATGCTTTTTGGATCGAACATCACTTCAAACAAAGGAAACATAACATACCATCATTTTACCGTTCTATGAAATGCAGGACTCCAAGAACAAAAAGCAGCAAAAATAAAGAAATTTTAGACATTCTAAAAGTATGATTACAAAACAGAATATTCAACAAAGCAACAATACAGCACCTCCAATACAACCAGAGTGATTGTATGAAAACAAAAGAGGCCTGATTTTTTTTGTTGCCATTTTTCTCCCCAATTTAGTCGTTATACCAATTCCCCATGTGAATCGACTACCACATGCCTCCTCCGATACATGTGGAGTCGCCAGCCGCTTCTTTTCACCTGACAGCGAGGAGTTTCACTGGGAGAGAGTAATGCGTGCGGAGGTTCATGCTATCTCCCCCAGATCCCCTCCCTGCTGAACAGGTGCCCCCACCAACCAGTAGGGGTCCCACCCGCGAACACTGCCAATTGTGTTTGTAGGAACGTCTGACCAAGCCGGAAGTACCACTGCTGGGGATTGAACCCGGGTTTCTGCGGTGGTAGGCGAGTGCTTATACCTCTACACTACCCAGACGGCCCCAGTTGCTTGATTTTTGTGAAGATTTATATTTATTTTACCAGAGCTCACTGGCCAGGGACAGCAACTCTGGCAAAACACTACATCTAAAGCAGAGGTCAGAAACCTGTACTGGCTCAAAGAGATTGGAAAACACGACACAACAAGACATTCTGCAAATGAGTGATCCTCTTCAGTAAATGAGCCCTCCAGCTCCAAAAGAGAGGGTGCTAAAGGAAAGGATAAGATGTCAAAAGCCTTTAATCTCCAGGTCGCATTGAAATGCCATATAGGGACTATGACGGTGCACATGGAATCCAGAGTATTTCCTTGAAGATGTTTTATGGTGTTTGGGGAAAACAAATCATTTCAAGAACAAGTAAAAGAGAAGGAGCCACCTTATTTAAAAGGGATTACAGGTACTCTACCCCTAAGTGCTGTCAAATCAATCCACATGATTTAGGAAATCTAACAATGTAAACAAAGGGGATTATAACCAGCACTATTGTCAGCTGGTACTACAGACACTAGGTTATAAGAAAGGTGTCAAAAATAAACACATTTTAAAAATATACCAAAACAGAAATTCCAGAAATGGCAGATACAGGTCAAAATGGCCACTGCAGTTTATTATGTTAGCCACGGAAAACATTGTATAGCACCTTGCAGGGCTGTACATTAACTCTTTTTGGCATTAGAACTGGTAAGGCCAAAAACTTTTTAGGAGAGAAAAATAACTATCACAACGCTAAGGATATTATAAGAAAAAAAATTTAGTTGTGACAAACAACATAAATATCAAACCATTCATCTATCAATAATAACTGCCTGAAAAAAAACTAGGCTATATAGGCTACAGTAAGAGGTCCTCTTTGGTAAAATTTAAACATTTTATCTACAAACTCTGCTGAACACTCTCTGTAATCCTACTCCTCTGTACTTGTTACGACAAACTACCAAGTTTTCCAAAGAAGTATCAGTATTGCTAGCAATTATATCTGCCCTTCAATGAGCAAACCACAATCATAAAATAAAGAAATGTGAGGAAAATGCTTTGTTTGTAAAACACCAATATTCAAACCGCACACTCAGAAAACTTAAGGATGGACCCTTTGATGCAAAAATATACAGTTTTATTCCATTTTTGCATCAACAGCTCAGCACTTAAGTTCTCGGAGTGTGCAGTTTGAATATTTGAGTTTGACAGACAAAGCATTTTTCTCCAAGTTTTCTTTATTTTTCATGTTTTCCCATCTTGCCATAACCAGCAACTCGTTGATAGAGAGACATGTTTGTGCATGAAGCTTTCTTTCTTTATTTTTTAAATAACAAAAACTTGGGGCACATTTGAACGATCATTGTTTTGATGATAATCCTAAGATTCATTATTTTCAATTCTGAAAATAATTTATTTTTTAAATATACGGTTATATTTTTTGATTTAATAAGAAAAAGGGACAATATCAACAAGCCTAAAACGGGTAAAAACTCAGTTCTCGACTCCAGCTTACCAACTTCAAGCTATTTCTCAAAAGTTGACATCTCTCACAGTGTAAGGCACGAATTGGAGTCCTAAAGTATTGCAATTCATGTGGCAAGCTATAGAACGATAGGGTCAACTTGAAATACATCTCCCATAATACAGGCGATTGTCCTGCTGAGAAGAGAAATTGTGTTGATCTTAACATAGTTAACACACTTAACATCAATAATGCTAATACTCAATTGAACCAAACAACTTGCCACAGTGGTATGAAGGGGATGTTTACATGGTACATTTTTAATCACAAATGCAACAATACTGTTGCTATGTACACCCCTGCATTGTATAGCCTATGGGAAGGTGCAGTACAGTATGTGAACACAGCTTCAAAGTGCAGTGGAACACACGTCATGGGCAACTACAGCCAGACTGCAGGTACCCAATGGTGCATAGTGACACAGAGACACCTCTACAGACTGAAACTCAGTAGGAATCACTGATACACCTATTCCTTTTCATTCATCAGTCATTATTCCTCTCGAGTCCCTGCTGTACACCTGCCATTTTAGAAGGACATAACATGAGACAGGCCCTCGCTCGCGCCCAAGAGAAACGGCGCTGATCGGAGGAAAGGCCCAGGATTTCGACATGTGCGTTGGGGTCCTCAGGTCCTGCGTGTGGCCTTTGCCCTCCATGTGTGACTTACGCTGTCCCCGATGGAGCGGAGCTTGTAGAAGGGCTGAATGTAGAACCAGGAGCCCTCGTTCCCAGCGGCGTCCAGCATCACCCTCATGGCGTTCTTCTCCAGCAGTGCGGGAAGGCGCTTGTTCACCGTCAGGTACTTATTGCTCTTCAGATGCAGCAGCTGCGGCAGGGAGGAGACACACAGAAACTGAATGCGAGCCAATCATCGGAGAGAACCCAGCGTGCACTGATGACAGCCAGCCACACACCAACGGGTTATTCCTCACTTCCAGAGCACAGTAAATCCATTAAACAAGACAGCATTAGCTGGTCCGGAGGAACAATACATGTACATAATTATGATATTAAAGGACATTAAAGAAAAGGCTGTTATTAAGGAGTGGTACTAATAGTTCATTTGAATGTTCCCAAGTCAGTGGGCTATTTTTAAAATTCATAAACCACATGAATGCATTCTTGTCGTTAGCCCCTGGTTTGATATGCACAACAATCCCAACCACAGGGACAAGGACTGCGTAACCTCTGTCATTTAAAATCACGCTGACGTATTCAGAGTATGCCATAATGGGCAAAGGAAGACCTTCCGGGTCCTATTCATTTCCCATGGTCCGAGTCAAAGTAGGCAAGGAAACCATTTTAAGTGTCAATTCATTCCACAAATATCAAGGTTCCCACAGCAAACAAATGACATTTGCCTTTTGAGGAAAATCGGACCGTTTGCCTTGGGACTGCAATAAACCTGCCTGACTGGAAAATATTGGCTGCACTTAACTGGGCCTACAAAAAATACTGGAAAAGGGCTAATCAAACAATGTAAACAGTCTGCTGGCAAAGCCGCTCCTCTGCTCTCTTTGTCTGCCTGGTAAATGTGCTCTTGGCAGGAGCTCTGCACTGCGCTGGAGTGACAGGCCAATGAGAGGATGGTGAAACATAAACAGCGGGACCACATGGCCCCAGACTGTAAGGATGTGTCAGTGAGCCGTGGCATGAGAGCACTGCGAGGCCAGCCCTGATGCAGCACTAATCCTGAGGCCTGCCACTCCAAAGCCCCAGGCACAGCAATACACACACATACATGCACGCACACACACACACACACACACACACACACGCCACGTACAAACAGACAAACATGCACGTGCATGTGCACACTCACACAAACGCACACACACACACGCACATGCCACGTACAAACACAAACATGCACGTGCATATGCACACTCACACAAATGCACACACGCGCACACACATGCAAACACACACACACGCACAAACACACACAAATACACACACGTACATAAACGCACGCATACGCATGTGCACACACACCTGAATGACATTTCCATACTGTATAACCGTTCCCAGCAGCTTTCTGTTTTCAGATTCATTTTGCTTCTTTTCCAAATCTGCAGCATGCTGTCACAAAAAGAGAAGGACAGAGAATAGCCAGTAAGTGAAAGATCTTTTCCCTTCACTCTCCTGTGGTTCTGTTCTCTCACATACTCTACAATTGTAAACTTATACAAAGCTGCCATTTTCATATTGGAGCAGAAAAGGTAAACAGCATACGGAATTACACAATTTAAGAATTTAAATGAAGGGCTTTTAAAGATTTTTAGGACAACAAATGAGTTTCTTCTTATTTTTACTGAGCAAGGACTCAGGAAAGAATTCCTTATTTGTGTTGCTCAAACATTCACAATTTTCTGTTCTCACTATGAACAGCTAAAATGACTTTTTATTGATGAGCAACTCATAATTATGAGGCCTGGTGCCATATTTGACTCTGTACTTACCTCAGCGCACACACGCAGAGAATTCACAGCCAGGGTATTCTCTCAGAGCCAGACTATTTGGAAATGCAGGAATTGTTTTCGCAGTGGGCTGATTTACCGATAAAGCGGCCTGCCGGCTGCCCTTTGTTAGCGTGGGAGCGGAGAAACGGTCACTCACGTGCAGCTTGTTCAGGAGCACCGTGTCCGTCGTGCTGTTTCCACCGGGCTTCGCCGCCTTCCAGAACTGTTTCTGCGCAGAGTACCTGTTCATGGGGCACAGCTTGAAGAGGCAGTCTAGAGAGGAGAAAACAGAGAGAACCACAACACAGAACATGTGTTTTAGAGAAAGTTAACAAGGTGAAATGGTTTAATTTTAGGCCAGTTTATACCTGCCGAGACGTACTTCAGTCCTATTGCAGAAATTCTGCCTGTTAACAGTGCAGACAAAGGCACATAGCCAATAGACTCCATGATCCACAGACACAGAGGCACATAGCCAACAGACTCCATGATCCACAGACACAGGCACAAATTGGTATGGGCGATATATCGCAATGATAATTACTGAATACAATAACAGTCATAGCCACCATATGGTGCATTATCTTTCCTTTTGTCCTTTTCTTAATAATTATACCAGAACAGCATCAGTGAGGTCAGGCACTGCTTGGGCGATTAGGCCTGGAACACAGCTGGCTTTCCAAATGATCCCAAAGGTGCTGAATGGGGTTTGAGGTCAGGGCTCCATGCAGGCCAGTAAACTTCTTCCACGCTGTTCTCAACAAAATCTTTCTATATGGACCTCGCTGTGTGGGGGCATTGTCATGCTGAAACAGGAAAGGGCCTTCCCAACACTGTTGAGGAAGCTCAGAATCATCTAGAATCTGATTATATGCTGTATCATTAAGATTTGCCTTCACTGGAACAAAGGGACCTAGCCCAAACCATGAAAAACAGGCCCAGACCAAGGGGTGTTCAGATACCATGTTCAGATATGACCTTTGGTCATATAGTGTATCGCGCATCCCTAGGCACAAAACCAAAAGACTCCATGATGCACAGACACAACACTTGTCACCAAAACTCGTATTGGACTATGCATGAACACCTCAGCCAAACGTGTCACCTGAGAGTCCCGAAAATATTGCATTGTTTCCCCCACAATTTATACAAGGGAATTCCCACCTGGCTTTTTCTCTCAACTTTACTGTGGGCCAATAATCGGTTGACCAGACTTCAGGGCCTTTTGCCACAAACTGTCTTACTGGAGTGCCTTCATAAATTAGACACCAAAACGCATGTGGGTCCGTGTGTGCGTGCCTACGAGTGAGTTTGTGTTGCGTGTGCATATTACATTATGGTTAGCCACTCGTTAACACGTGGTTAACCCCCTCTTGAACTTCAGGCTGGGTTGTAGTGTACTTTTGTTTTATAGTGTAGCTGCCTGGGCCAATGCACTTTGAAGGGGTATGTCCATATACAGTATTTGTAACGGATGAAGAGGACTGGACAAAGTGTGCACATTTCATGGCTAAAATGGGAAACAACCACAGAGTAAATGCGGCATGCATGTAGCAGTAATACCGTGTAGCACGCAGATTATTATTTACAGGCTAGCAATAACAATATGCAAGTACAACAAATGATATTTGTGCAAATGCAGTATAAATGTTGAAAGGACACATAACATGATTTGCAAGTAAAGTGTGGTTACCCTCACACCTTTTAAGTTTGTAGCAAGTATCCAAATTGTAAAGAAAAAATGCATTTGTTTAGGATTTATGCCTTATTTTTTGCATTACAAATATTACTGGTAAGAGAGGTTGTAGCAGAATTCTTACTGGTCCATATAATAAAAAACGAGAAACATAGAAAGAATACTTTCTTATCATTGTATGTTACTCTACATACATTTTGCGCATGCAATCATTTTATTTATTTATTTATTTTATTTAGTGATGATGGGCACCGCTTTAACATTCTTGCACAGGTGCCATGCAGGAGTTATGGCTCTGGGAGCTAGCAAGTAAGCTATTTGGCAGGTTAGTATCTACAAGGCTATGAACACTGCCAGGCTTTTCACATTACCATTGCAATTAATGTCATTTGCCAACTGCAAGAACTTTGGAGTTTGACAGACAAATTTCTGGTCCTAAATCAACAGCCAGCTACCAGAGTATTGATATGTCTCCAGCTACCTCCTCCCTGTGAACCCAAATAGAAGGGAATCGCAATTATTTATCTTAATTTTTTATTATTCTTTTTTTTTTTTTTTTTACAAAAACATACACTGCAGGGACAGAAACCCTTCCTTAGCCTGCCACAATACTACAGCGGCTAACATTGCGACATCAAAAGCAGAACTGAAATGGCCCGGGTTTCCTCTTGTATGAAAGATCAGATGAGATTTTGTTCTCTTGAAAAGCAAAAAAAAAAAGAGGAAAACAATCCGTCCATCCTCCCCCTTTCCCTTCATCTCCAGCTGCAGCAGCGTTACCAAATAAGGCGAGCGAGCGAAGCCAGAGGGGATGGACACTCAGTGGAGTAGCCACCCCACCCCACTCCCCTCTCCTCTCCTCTCCTCTCATAGGAACCACCAGAACATTTTACACAGACCAACCTCAGAAAAGAGAGAAAGTAGTTCTACTCAAACACATGAAAGAGAGAAAGAGAGAGAGGGAGAGAGAGACAGAGAGAGGGAGAGTGAAACAGAGAGGCAGACAGAAAGAGAAAGGAGGGGGGCAGGGGGAGAAAGAGGGAATGGGGCACAAGCCAAAACCCTTGACCTCTCCTTTTATTTTTTGTAGCAGTCGATCTGTCCTTTTTTATTATTAATCTCTTGCTCGCCATGTGAGCCGAGGCAGATCCTGCTCCAAGGGCTGAGCTTGGCAGGGTGGCTGTGCTCTGTGGCATGGTGCTCCTTAGCAGATCCCACAGCAAGAGGGGACACACACACGTGCACGCTCATGCGCATGCACACATGCATGCACACATGCACACTCACGCACGCACGCTCACACACACTCACACGCACGCTCACATGCACGCTCACACGCACACATCCTCAACTAATGCTTTGGGCTGAAGCAGATCCCTCCTACCTGAGCTTTGGAAAATCAGCCACTCAGCACCTCCAATTTACCCCACTCACAGTGGATGATGTTTATCATTCGAAGGGAAAAGCCATATGCATGAAGTGTAGCTTGGTCAAAACAAAAATCATGTCCATCTTACCGCCTCCATAAGGAAGAAGGTAAAATCAGACCATCACCCCTTTTCATTTGAACAAGAAAAAAAGCATGATTCAACTGGTTTTATTCCTTTACATACCAACATGGGTAAATGCCCTCAGAAAAACTCAGGAAGAACGTCAACCTTGGCACAAAACATTTAGGCAAATATTTGTCTTATTTGCAGATAATATTTTACCAAGACGAATAAGCATGACGTTTTTCCTAATCACAGCTAATCAACAGTTGAACAGCAGACATTTAATTTACCGACCCTGGAGTAATTACCATTGGTAAAAAAAAAAAAAAAAACAGGTAAATACTAAAAACTAAAACTGAAATACTTAAAAACACCTCCTATATTACCTATAAATTCAAGTGACTATCTTGCAGTAGTGTGAAAGCGTAGCTTGGTAACAGCCTTATAGAGTGAAATTGTGCATTTCCTAGGAAATTAGATACTGGTTACTTTCCAGTGAAGGGGTTCCCAAGAAAGTATTATCTAAATTCCTAGGAAGTACAGGGAAATGTGTTCTCAACTTTACCCATATACAGATTTAATACAAATATTCTGCCATGCAAGACTCACATTACCAGGTACACCAATGTGCTCTTGCACATTAGGACTATATGTCTATTCCAAACTTCATAAATGCAAACTGCATTCAGTTGGAAATTACAAATATTCATATAAAAACTGAAATTATGCATGCACATTGAGCGTATGGTTACAACTGACTTGTTATACTGGCAATGCAGTAAAAGCATATCCACAGTGAAACTGACCTTCAGATCTCCATATAAAACGGCATTCATGAAATTAAAGCCGCACAGTCTGTCCACGTTCAAAGACAGCACCAGTACGGCTGGCCTGAATCGGCCAGGCAATTCATTAGAATGGTAGGAGTATTTCTAAACGCAATGTGAAAAGCAATGAGGAAGAAACAAGTAAAGCATTCTGTGCTGACGAATAGGGCACAAAAACATCCGTTCGCAGATGCTTCAAGGTTCTCAGAAGCTCAGTCTTAAAACGCCGCTCACAAATTTCAGCCCATGCGATTGGCTCTCACTTGAGGGGTGGAGGGAAAACCACAGCAGGGGTGAGGACTGCCCCTGGTTGTTCACTGTATGCATGAGACCCAGAAGAGAACTCTCACACTCAGACAGAGAAGCAGTGCAAACCAGCAATGAGGAACCATGGCCTTCATGAAGAAATCGACTGCATTACTTCAGCGTTTGTGTAGATGACACGGGCGCTTTGACACGTGCGCTTTCATGAAAGAGAAACAGCTCTGTTTTAGCCAGATAGTGGAATGGATTCTTCCTCCAAAACCCAACATTGCATATGTTCCTACTGGCTGTGACAGCATGGACTTTCATTCATGCTACAGCAGCAAACGTGTATATAAACAATGTTGAGCTTTGGGGAAGTAATCCACTCCACTATCTGGCTAAAACAATTCAATTTACACCAACTACACTACTTCTGAAACTCAAAACTACTAAATGTGGATCCAAAAATGACTCTACACTTCAAACAGGTCACAGACATATTACATGAAATAATGAAATTCAGCCATAACATTGCTTTTATAAAATTGAGGTCTTTGTGGAACATTTTCATGAATAAATCATTTGAGAATATGATTTTACGGCGCATGCATCCAGTTCTCCAACAGCCAACTGTTTCCCCCCCTGCCTTAAAAAAGATGAATTGTGGTGGCACAGATCCACTTGTTGGGCAGGGTCCCTATAATCCCCAGTGCTTACATTAGAAGGAAATCGTACACATACTTCTCCAGAGAGGCCCTCCAAACTCAAACTGCATGCTGGAAAACAGCCAAAACACTTCCGAGTAGAAGATGAGATGCAATGGCTCGGGCCACAAGGACTGCATCATCTGCTTCATTTACAACCCAGATTCTCCAAAATGGAAGTGGGGGGAAGGGTGGGAGAGCACAGCTAGCAAAACCGAAACCATCTGTCAAAAAAGGGCTTCTGAGAGAAATAGTAGCAACTCTTGAACCAGAAAGTCAGTTTTCACAAACCCTTTCGGGAATGCCTTCCATAGCTTTAACAAAAAGGACAGAAATAGAACAACATTTCCCCATGCTTTGGTAACTCCTGACATGTTAGCATCACTCCAAAACAGCAGCTTTGTCTACTGGGAAAATATTACATAACCCACATAGCAACAGCCTATAGCTGGCCATGAGACTCCTTCTACCATACGTACCCATTACTCTTGTGAGAGAGTAAAAAAAACAAATAACCATGGGCATTGTCTATGGTTGTTCAATTAAACTATAATTGATCGTTTTTAATATAAAACCAAAAAGCTACCTAATTTGAAATTCTTTCCTGCCAAACTCGAATGCAGGAAGTCTCAACGTATTTAATTATCGGACTCCCTCTCTTTCTCAGGATTGATGCATCACCATGGATAACCTATAGGGTGGGGCTATAGGTAGATAAGTACAGTACTAATATTTAAGTGCCAGCTTGCAATATGCAACTTTTTGTTGGGTAACATATTTTATTCTACTTGATATATTAAACTTACACACAGTATTTAGAAAATGTACAAAATTTGTGTTCACTCAATAGATCCTTTGATATCAATACCAAAAGCATTATCTTTTAAATAGCACAGTAAATAGCACATCAGCATTCTCTTGCTACACACCAAGACTGCAGTAATCAGTCGATCAGTGGAGACATCATTTCTATTTAAATCATTAAAATCGGGAAATGAGATGTGGCAAAAAAGGCCAAAGGAGAAGCAGCATGGACTAAAGCACTGGTTTGTGGTGTGGTGACACAGTCCCTGTGGTCCAGAATAAAATTGTGACTTTGCCAGGGATGACTGACTAGCTGGAGTCTCATGGGGCAAGTCATAATTCACTAGGCTGCAAAAAAAAAAAAAGTTTCGACTTCCATAAATTCACTGACAAGCACAAGCCCTTCTACAAGGCTTGTGTCAGACCCTGCTTCTCTTCAGTCCACAGTCCACCGGCTGAGGTACATTCATTGGTCAATGAACTGAGTTACTGAATCCCTGCTAAATTACTCCCTCCCCAAGCACTGTAATGACCAAATATAGTCCACTCTGATAGGTCCACTCTGTTAGGCTGTCAAGTAACAATCAACTCAGTCATAATTAAGATTTCACACAAGCCTGTAGCACACATCACTGCTTTGGTCTAAACATTTTGTGTTTCATCTGATGAGTAACCTAACAGGATGCAATAACTCACACTATTCAGAGTATTGTGAATGTGTGTGAAATAGTGAAAACACAGATAATAAAATGAACCGGAAAGGATTAAGCTAAAAGCAAGCCGAAAAGGGAAATGACAGAGCAAATACTGTTCCCACATCATCTGAAATGTTCAGCCTCGTGGCGCATCAGTAATTAGCCGCTGTAATATAGTGATGCATCATCACCCATTACTAAGGGGAAACGGATGTAAACGTGGCAGTGTTTTTCCCACAGCAAAAAAGATTCATTTAGTAAGAGGATATGCATTTCCATTTAATAGCTGCGAGATTAGCTGATCTCTAGTCACAGCAATAACAATCACTCAGAGAGCTGTATCAACAGGGCAGTACATGAAAAAGAGCCTTCAACCCTCCATCTTCCTCCAACATCCAACATTAGGACTCACGATTTCCTTGCTCCTGTCTTAGCAGGGATCCCGCGGAGGGGTTACCCACCGCACTGCCACAGAGCCCGGGACAAGCGGCCCACAACAGGATCTAAAGAACTCTTCAGTGCACAACTCAATATTACTCAATACCATTAAAGTGCAATTTACTGTAGATGTGCTTTTCGTTAACTAGAATCCTAAAGTTACAATTAAACAGCCATGTTAATCACAGGCTGTAACGATGGACATATATTGAAACACTGCCACTGGGTCAAATGATTATTTATAATGCACATGACTTGAGTCTTAAAATCACAAAGAGGTATGCAAGTTTGTCATTTAAAAGTATTTTGGAGGCTGCTCCAGTCAAGGGGGCAGCAAATGCAACAGCTCTCCTTCAAACCAAGCCTGGGTTTTAGGTACTGACAAATAGGCTATTAAATCCTCAGAACGTAATCTGTAATTTAGGTTTGATGTAGCGATGGAGCTACAATCAGCAGTTCCTGAAAACACCAATAATCTTAACTGATTTTTAATGAGCTCCTTACAATCGAACTGCATACCTTGTTTATAGACACCTATGTCAATCCTGTGAGAGAAAAAAAGAAAAAATAAATAAAATTAAATAAAATATCTCACATCTCACATGGGATAAAATCCATTCTCACAATGCTTCTAGCTGATCATAATGTTTAGTTTAGCAATGTGTTCACTCATCTGTAAATAGTCTATTTCAAAGTGTCGGAGAAGGAGACTTCACGTGTTCTTTGCAATATATGCAAAATGGAGATCTCTTGCAGGAGAACTATGGTAAGAAATGTAAACATGATGCAAAAGATTAGACATTTACAAGAGCATCATGTAAAAGAATATGGGCAACATCAGAAGGTAAGTGACGAGCAGGCCAAAGGTGAGCTTGCTCTGACCCAGTGGCATCAAGAAATTGGAGCCCTATGCTAAGGATAGTAACAAAACGCTAATGAAATAAACACCAACGTGATGGAGTCCATTGGCCTTGACGCACAACCACTCTCCATTGTGTAGAACGTGATTCAGAAGACTTCTAGCCAACCTGGGGCCATTATATAACCTACCAGGGCCAACACTTCACCGACGTTGCCTCACCTGAGTTGTATGAAATGGTACAGCAGCATATTGACACTGCTCCAAGCAAACAGTACAGTAGAGTAACTGCTGTCAGTTTTACATCTGATGTTTGGAGCTCAAACGTCTCTCCCAGGTCAATGCTGAGTGTGACAGCCCAATAGATGGAATTAAAAACTTTGAATTGCAGGAAGCAGCCGTACACGGGAGTTCTCTGGCTCCCACACTGCTGAGGCTTTGGCCACCACATTTATCAATATACTACAACATCCGAGATAGAGTGCATGTGATATACTGAGATCACGCCAATAATATGGCAAAGTCCATGAAAGATACCAATCTACCCAGCATACCATGCATTGCACACACTCTGGGAGTATCAACAATGCACCAGCACACCACAAGTCAGTGTGTATCATCCATACCAAGAAGTGCTTAGCCTCTGGCATTTTGCTAGAGAAATTTATTAATTTCCCCACCCTCGCTCAGGCCATGTAGGTCTACCTGTCAGCTCCTTGCACGAGTGTCGATAACGAAAGGCTGTTTAGCACAGCTGCAGATATCTTTGATGAGAAGGGAATTAAACATCTAGAAATGCCAGTTAATGTATTAATAATAACAATAATAATAATAATAATAATAATAATAATAATATGGTATTGGTCAATCTAAAAATAAAAATGAGAAGAAGAAAAAACGGCAATCAGTATCGGCCCCCAAAAATCCTGATTGGAACATCCCTAGTTTGATGAAAAGGTGACATGTAACAAGACAGGAAGGCAGTGGAACATTTATTGTGTTGTAAATGAAAGTACCTGCATACAGTCAGGGAGGGTCAGTTCACTCTCCCATACAGCTCTGAGTTAATGCACCATACCCGGTAATGAATCATGACGATATAACGTACGGAGTCCAACACTTCTGTATAAAATATCACCCGAGTCTAACACAGGTAAAATGTCTTTTTTGCATCACATGAAAAACATCACAGCATTCCTAAAACAGAAACCTAACCTCAGTTTCAGTTTCTTGACCAAATTTTCAACATATGGTTTAAAAGACAAGCTATCATCAAGTATAAAAGTATTTTAAGGTAGATACAGACTCAATTATTCTACCTTGAGAAGTTTATAGAAACTAAATCATGAAGCATTGATTTATACCAAGTAAAACAATTATTTTAGTTCTCTGGATTTAAACTTTCTGCTGTTGAAGTTGTTATTCTACCATTTTAAAAGCCACTTGAATGCATTCCAAGGCTTTTGCCAAATTTGAGAGCACAACAGTAAATGGTAGTATCGTCAGCATAAAAAACTGCCCTTTCGCCTAAGCATCCCACACCACCAGAGTTAAAATAAGAACAGAAAATCCAACAAGGCCCTTAAAAAGCCAGCAATTTCCTGTCTCTTCCAGTTTAAATAATGATTCATTCTTAATAATGACTGAAATCTGAGCTCGAAAATGCAAACAAAGCCTTGAAATAGCACACGAGTGGGGAACACAATAAAATTTTTAAACTGATGATGACAAAGATGATGAAATCAAAGACAGCCTTAAAAATATCTCATCACAGTTATTTTTGACCTGTTGACACAGCAGAAATTGCCATGTCAATATGGCATTATTGCTCACCTCAATATGCTTAAAAGAACCTTAGCCTATAGCAATGCAGGAATTTGGGCAGATTAGCATACTGCATCAACAAGACGTGTGTCACCGCTACGACGTTTCCTGAGTGAGGTGACGCATTCTTAACGCAAGCAATGCTTGGCTTTACAAACATCTTAAGCATCTCAACACGTCAAATTTTAACAAGAAAAAAGAACCAGTCAACAGGTCAAATTTTTGAAACATCAAAAATTTCCGTCTTGACACATTTGTCATTCTATTTTTCTAAAGATGTGCAGTCTTAGCCTCTGAACACAATTTGTTCTGTGTTAACAGGTAAAAAAAATGAGATGTATTTTTAAAGATTTTTTGGCACAGTTGACTTTGTATATCAGTGGTCTCAAAAAATCATCACAAACAGGACTTCCACAATGAGAGCCAGTTGCCATATAGCTGTATTCAATTACAGGCAGCTGAATCCTTCTCATCCAGGTTGGTTACGTTTTTGTCATGCCACTTTGTAGTTTCTAAATAGGTAATCTAGAAATCTGTTGGTACTCATGTATCAAACCACAGACCTGCCTTCAAGTCACTTGATCAAACGCCTGCTGCCATCAAACAAGTTGTGACAGGTTTAGAGATGGGAGCAATGTAATACTGCGCCTTGTTGTAACAAGAAAGATCGACAGTGACAAAGCGATACCAATCAGAGCACACGTCCTTACCTCGAAACTTCTTGGGAGGGTTGCTGAGGTCCCCCGTGTCAGGCTGTACCACACAGCGATCATCTACGAGTCTAAAGAAAGAGAAGCAACAACTGACCATCAAAAGCACCTTGCACAAAATTCCACTTTGTTATATAATGACGAAGATATTAGACCGAGTCGCTCTCAAAATGTGAAATGCATTCAGAGGAGAAAATAACAGGATATCAACATTCTAACATGCCGATTATATAAATCAATCAAGACCACTATATTATATACAGGATATATCCAGTCATTTACTGTGTATAGAATATTACAAAACCAAAACAAAAACTTAATACACCCATAATGTTAATACAGTTGTTCTGGCTGCATGTATCTTAGCCACTCATGCCACAAAGAGTGAAAGAACAGTAGGGCATTAAGTTGTGGGTTGTGGCTCAGGCCGTTTTTCATTTTATGGAAGTAGATTTAATGAGAAAAAGTAACTGCAACATGACATTGATTGAGGTATACGCATTTGCATTGCTTCTGGTTGTGTGTTTGCATTGCTTTACATTTCAGTAACTTCTGGACTTTGTATTATGGTCACATTAAGATTTGCATTGGTTCGTATGCATCAGTTTTGCTTGTCAAACATTTTGTGCCGCTTCTCTCCAATAAGCAAAGAAATGAAACCCACTGTACAGTGTTGAATAATGGATGGGGAATTTAAGTTCCAATTCAGAGGCTCAGAAGGTTTAAATCCCAGGTCTGAGATTACCACTATATCCTTGAGTAAGGTGCTTTTTTGCTTCAGTAAATATCTAGCTATATGGAGGAGCGTACCAGGGCGGCACGGAGGTGTAGTGGGTAACACTGTCACCACACAGCAAGAAGGTTGGGTTCAAGAAGGTAGGTTAATTGGAGACTCTAAATTGCCCATAGGTATGAGTGTGTGAGTGAATGGCGTGTGTGCCCTGCGATAGATTGGTGGTTGTCCAGGGTGTATTCCTGCCTCTCGCACAATGCATGCAGGGATAGGCTCCAGCACCTCCTGCCCAGGATAAGTGGGTATAGGCTAGATGATGGATAGATGGAGTGTACCATGTTAAAGGGACATATAGGCTACATATTTCTGGATAATAGTGCCTGTGATTCCTAAATGAAATGTTAAATAAATGCACAAATCTTACTATACATGGGTCATTTATGCAAAAATGTCCTACCGTGACAACATTAGGTAAGAAATCACTGTTCTGATTTTTTTTTTTTAAAGGCAGTTGATTTTGAGTGTGAATACCAAGTCAAATGGTTGTTGGAAAGGGCTGGATAAATAATGGATTTTGAATATGAGGAGATACAGCAAGACACAGTAAATGTACTTAAAACTTTCTCAAGATTGCTAAATTGGATGATATCATTGTGCAGGTCATTTAAAAAATAAAAATAATAATACATTTGTAAACTGCTGTCACAACACTGATTTACAGCTAAGGACACAGAGCTTGGTTTCAGTTTGAATTGAAACTAAAGAAATAAAGGGACAATTTTTTTAAATTTATATTTCCAAGTATGAGATTTCTTCTATTTATGAACATTGAACAACTTCAGCATTGACTAATGAGTGACTTGTCATTCAAATGTGCACCTTTGTTATTTAATAAAAACCCATGCAAATTCATCTGTTGAGCTTGAATACAGATGGGTTAAAGAGATAGGAGGGACTTTAAATGCCTAAGTCAGCTAAACAAAAATCGAAACAAGAATAAAAAAATTGACATTTAAATAAATGCTAATGTGCGTCTGGGTGTTTTCAGTACAAATGTGTTTTCAATAGTTCAGTCAAAAGGTTTCTTCCCATCTTCTTTAATCACTCGGAGCTCTTCTACTGCACAAACCCATGGGTAACCAAACGTGATCAGGTCTCCTTCTATTACCAGCGTGTAGACTCGGTCTGTGCATCATCCAAAGAATCCATAGTACTCCATACCATAGAATGGTACCATGGGCCTGGACTATTGCACTTCCCTTCTCACTGGTCTCCTTGCATGCTCATGTGACAGCCCCCCTCATCTCACTTAACCGGCTACCTGTTACAGCTCAGGCAAAGTTTAAAACCTTCATACTAGCCTACAGGGCAGTGAACAGAACTGCTCCACCATACCTACAATCAACCTTCTAATCCTGCACCTCAGCTTGATCTAGCCTATCGGTGCCAAATCTTCAAGGAAACCTGTTCTCCCCTTGCTGCCGTCTATTTGGTTTCCTTTCATTGTGCTTTTAGGTTTCACCTTATTATTAAAAAACAAGTAATAAAAGAGGGTTGGATCTTTCCAGAGATTTAAATATAAACAGAGGTATTCCATTGCATTTGCATCAAATCACATGATCAAGTCAATGTCTTCACAAGATTTCACAAAAACAGACATGTTCTGGGACAACCATTTGTTGGTGATTTCATACGATTTGCGTATGAAACGAAGCACAAACAGGAGCCCTCCAAAAACCACTGCAGATGCACTTAACATGGCATGCACATATCTTCATGCCACATCCAAAAGCATTTAAAATTCAACATTTCCCCAGAAGTTTGAAATGGCATATCAAAACCAGGCAGCCCGACTACCACTTTTTTAAACGAATGAACGCTATACAATGCAATGTCCTTTATTTATTCTTTAGTGTTTGCTTTTTCCATTTTTCCACAAACAAATTGTAATTCCATGATCAAGTCAATGTCGTTGTGATCTGAATATAAAGTGAAATATAGCCTAATGAATTCGTTTTATATCTATACACACGTCCCAAAATGAAATTTCGGTTGAATTGTTAAAGGTTTTAAATCAAGCAGTATAAAATCACTAAAATTAAACAGCATGTAAAATGACATGGAGTTTTTTCATGGTGCTACTGATCTCACAAAGCATGTCTCTATGTAGCATGCTAACAGCTCTCAGCTTTCCACAGTGCTCCCACTGTACAAACATGCATAAGGGCAGTGTGGTGCTAAAAGCAGTTAGAGGGCCTGAAAGTATACTGAAGCTGTCAATCATTTATCAGCTTGAGACGAAGCACTGGATCTGCTGCAAAGGACAACAGCACTCAGCAGCAAGTCAGCAATGTCCTGCCTGACCTGCAAATCAGACTCAAATCAGGACTTTTTGACTGAAGAGAAAACTCTAGGTTTCATTTTTCTCAATCAAGACAGTTTATTCGAGTCACGTCCTGAAAAAAAACAAGTCTATGAACTAGCCTATTAACAGGTAGGCCTATATGAGAAAACATGTAGCCTACTCCATAATAAAAACAAAACATGAGAAAAAGATACATGTGTACATTCAGCAGTGGATTATTTTTTATTTTTTTCCAAGCCAGCTTGAGCCAAAGATGACCACTAAAAATAGACTCAAATGCGCTCTGAATAAACAATCACATATTCCGTTGAACATTTTTCACATGCCTGACAAAATAATGCAATCGCCAATGCATGAGGTCCTGAGGGACGAACAGTGCTACCGATGACAGGTTTAGCTTCTGCTGGCATAAAATAATGATCTTATGGCCTCCTGCCATACAGCACATCTATCAGGATGACCTTGCCATCAAATTTTTATTCATGGAACCATTGGCTCAAAATTAAGACTATGTTCTTCCTGAACAAAAAAAAAAACAGTACATTTGTGTGGCGTTACATGATGTAGGCTAAATCTGTTGGCTTTGCATTTCATCACCCACACCATCTAGTTAAACCCATTTCCTCTTATTTCTTAGTGCCATTGTGAAGATGAGGCTAAATTCAGTCCATGACCCCTCCCCCCAGCCCCCCCCCCCCCCCCCCCAGTCTCTGCCACCACTGTCTGCTTTTTCATTTAGCCTATTTGTTGAAATCTTCATTAGTCCCCCTGAATTAATTGCCCACCAATATCAGCCTCTGCTGAAGGAAAAAGTCAGATTTCAGTCCGGGAAGCACTGGAGACCACCAGGCAATCATATTGAACAGGTGACTGGATCATAAACTATGAAAAATTCCATCTCCATTTTCCACTAGTACTGGTACATGTGATACTTTCAACCAGGCAAAACAATGCGAAACATTTCACATTTACATTTTAGGCATTTATCAGACTTTTTTAAGCAGGGCAACTTACACAGCTTGCGTTCAGCAGAAAAAATAAAAGAATAACTAGGCTGAATATAGCAGAACCACATTTCCTTTAACCATTGAAGGACTACAGGGAGTACAGTACAGTGATAAGTGTGTGGAGAATATGAAAACAAAGAAATGTTCATAATGTGAAGCACTTCTAATTTTCTTATATTCTCACAAAAGACAACTTTTTACAAAATAATGTAAAAGCTATCCTAGCAGTAGCCAGACCAATGCAGTTTATCTGGTTTCATAGAATTCAGGCCACTCAATGTAAACTCAGCAGCTCTGCGCTGATGCTCTGGGTGGGTGAGTTTCTGAGTGAGCTAGTCATCAAGGTGCTACTGTCCTGCAGTCAGAAAAGCAACCCCAATGCCAATGTGCTCCCATGACTGATATGTGCCAGATGTCATTATGATGTCACATATGTCAAAAGTACCGAAGGGGAAAATTCACAGAGGAATAAGCCAAAGGAATGCAAAGTTTGAGAGCAGTGACAGGCAAGGAGTCCTGCCTTTAGGCCATTCTTCTCCCAAAAACATCATTTTACTTTAAAATATACAGAGGAGGTGATGTCATAAGCCTGTCAGTTTAATGCATGCACAGTTAATGCCCTTAAACGCAAATGCTAAACTGGATTTAGTAAAGATCGCTTTGCTGTTATCTGGCTGTCAGCTTAAAAATGGAAAAGAAAGCATGAGGCACGATGAATCCCAGTAAAGTTGCACATAGTAGTGAGTCATTCAGCCCTGATTTCACTCTGTACTTCACAAGATTCACAAAAAGAGCCATGTGTGATAAAGACACACTTCCTCCACAGCACCAGATGTCTCACTTCAACTTTTGTGTTACTTTTTGGCAACCATTTTTTATTTATTTTTTATTTTTTTATTTTAAACACCACGAGCCCAACCTCAGACACGAGGAAATACATGGCTTAATGGCAGTCAGAATATCATGGCTATAATTCACCATTATTATGGCGTGTGTAAAAGCTCCATCTGGCCGCTACAAAATTCAGAAGGCATATAGGCATAAAGTCCACATTAACTAGCCTACCTAAAAAAGATTAAATTATAATTACCCAATTACCTTGTTTAAAATCTACACAGATCTATGGATGGTTGACATAAGCTTAGGCCAAAATGCCAGCCTACTTCATTTAGGCACACAGGTGACTGGAGCAATTCAGGGTAAGTGCCTTGCTCCAGGGCACAACAGCACTCAACCCCCAAATCGATCCTTGGGGGACTGAGACTTCATATTTCAAATCCAGTTCCCCAACCACTGCTTTTCCAAACAAAGAGAAGAAAACCAGATCAGTAGCAGAAACAGGATCATCCAGTGATCTTAAAAACTGGCAAAAGCTATAGGCCTACCTGAAAGACAGTTTCAGACCTGGTTCTCTTACCCCCCAACGTTCATCCCCCCCATTCCAATATCCACATTGTTATATTCCGGGTATATTTAGAAGATCGGTGCTACATTTTGGCAAGTAGCCCTTCTTCAGTTTCCTTTTTAATTACATGTGCTATTTCTGGAGTGCGACTGGATTTTTTTTAAAAAGAAAAGAAAAAAAAAAACGAGCCCAATGAAGGTGAACAAGGCACTTTCTCCTCTCTCACTGAGCTGTGTGGGCAACTCCTAGGTGGTGAATTATAAAACGTGACTCAGTTTAAGCAGCAAAAATCCATCCATTCTTCGTGAAAATAAGGTGCTTTGAGAAAGCAGAGGTTTGTTGCCAGCACATTATGTAACATTCTTTAAGCGCATGACATAAGTGTGCTCGCCAAATTCTTGCAATAGATTTTCTAGGTTTACCAGCATAATATCAGTTGCTCACATAAACCCTGTTGGCTATTAACATGTCCAACAATAAACCTTTCCATACAGCTGTGATTCTTCATATATTTAAAAAGGCATACAGTCAGACTGTATCATGTCTAATATTAAATGTTGATACTAAACATACGCCCTAGCCCAGAACACCCAAATCTACAGGGAGGGACTGCACAAGATAGTCTACAGACTGAGACACAGGCCTCAATTCAATTAAGTCAACAGGCTTCATCTTTAATTTTGGGAATCTAATTTTTGTTTCTCACATGATGTTGTGAATTTTGCACTGAGTGAAATGAACAAGCAATCATGTCCAAGGAGCAAAGCTGCAACACTGTCGAGCACAAATGAGCCAACAAATGAGTTAACGACTTCATCTCTACTGTTTGAACTCAGCCGCATTTTAGTAATAAAAGGTATTAAAAGACCTGTTGAACACTTTGTATCCCCCTTGTCATGTGTGACCATCCATTTAAACACCTTGGGTAATCCCTTTGAGCCTGTCACCCCTATGGCTACTTCAGCACACCCAGCACTTCATAGACAACGGGCGAGAATCTGAATGCGCACTAAAACGACATACTTTCACAGAGGTTTAAACTGGTACGTCAGCCGTAAGTCCACAGCACATCATCAATACATTCCAGACAGAGAGCAAGCCTACGCGGGCCTTCAGACAGTGACAGTGCTCGGAGATCAGAGGATTACAGCACAGCTGCAATGGCAGACTGTCCCCCGCTGAGCCAAATCACAGGAGCACAAAGGCTAGTATATAAGCCTACGGATATTAACTGAAATCTTCACTTGAGGACAATGAAGTAGTCTTAACTAAACTAATCTAATCTATGGCTGTCCTGAAGCATGAAAAAACTAACTTTTGACTGATGATATCTGGAGCCTGACTGTGGCAGAAGGAGATCAATAGGGTCCCCTACTGATCTGAAGATGTGGCCATTTGTCCATTGCCTATGGGAGATCATTTGCAGGTTCTTCTGAAGCTTGTAATAGGGCAGTGTTCAGCACAGCGTGTCCAACCACAAAGCATGTCCGTAGTTCATATACCAAAACTAAGAGCAGCAGTGGATACCCCGCATTTACGGTTACAACAAACATCAGGAATTAATAATAATAAAAAACAAACTTACCCTAAAGTGCTGATAAATCCATTTGTTGACCCTTCAGCATACAGGGAACAAATGTCCCCAATGTGCAGAAAACTGGACATCTTGTCAGACATTTCTCTCCAATCGGACTGTTCCTATGAAATAACAAGACAATATTGAAGTTAAAATTCCAGAGGAGTAATAATCAAGTGCATGTATCCAGTACGTACAGAGATTTGAGTAACTGTACTCTGTCACATTACCTCTGATCTGTGATGTTCAAACACCATGGGACAGTGAAGCAAACATGTACGAGCTGTTAGGCACCGCAATGTATTTCCCTACAGTGACAGCAGGCAGAGATGTATGAAGTCGAAACGCACTTTGCATGGCAAATGAAGTGCATTCAGGGTGTTGGTTATTTTGGAAGAATTACACTCAAATAGCATACAAAAACATTACTGTAGGAGGGAGGAGCTGCACATGGGGAAGAACAAGACTGGGAATCTGCAGCTCCAATAGGCTTGGCTTTCCCACTCATGGGTCCTTAGGACGGAACACTGAACTTCTAGCAGCAGTCATTGAAACTGTGGTCAGTCCCAAAAGCCAGGGGAATTTGCATAAGCAGCGCTATTACACTGGTCTGTTGTAGCAACAAGATGTGACAGTTACCAGGATATTGCCTCTTGAAGATCACATTTAAGGTAATCCATGCTGAATCAGTGTCAAGTTCTGGCCATATGCTTTCCGTAAACAACTTCAGTCAGGGTTTCTGATGTACAGAATGAATACAATGAACTACAGAATAATAAATATCTGCTCAGTACTAAGTGCTAAACTGAGAAAAGAAAATATGACCCTGGTATGACCATGGATATTATGACAACTGGTTCGAGTTGATGTCAATCAACTAATGCAAGCCGGATTCTGATAAGATTGCTTGGGACAAAAAGAGGTGAATCTCAAGCAGTTTCTGGACAGGGCAGAGCAGACTGACTGAGAAATGTCTGTGGTTTGCCATGAGGGCCATGTAAGGCATTATTTTTATTGGACCTACCGCACAATTGTGGGAGATGTGGTTGGCCTCAAACCTGCTTCAGAGAACACAACCCGTACGAAAAAAGTGCCGTAAATGGATTCCGCATGCTACAGAACTGCTCAAGCTTCATACGGAACATTCAAATGCTGGACATTATTCACAGCATGCGGATGTATGCGCATCACAGAATACTACTTACTTTGGCAATGGAAATGAAGTGTGCAAACACATATCTAATGATATGACTGAGCACAGCCAGATGCATATATGAATAAACGAGTTCCATATTTTCCGTTACATGCTGTAGGCAATGTTTCATACATTTTCAAGAACAACATATTGCGGTTGTTAACATAACATGTTTTCAGTGCCAATAACATTCAGAAAGCCTGAAGTGTTTTTATTTTTATTTATTTTACATTCCATTGAATAATAAGCATTGGCTAACAATGCCAAAAAAACTGGACACGGCCTGTCAACAACATACGATCCTACTTGGCCAAAACTGTGGGAAATGACCAAATTTAGGAGTGTTGTAGCGCTCTGTAGGCTTTCTTTCTTTCTTTCATAACGCGATGCGCCCTTGAGTCTTAAAAGTAGGATAGGTTAGGCTACACCTTCTCAGTAACGCTTTCTGATAAACCAAACTCAGATTTGGGAACGGTAACCAAAAGAACAACAATACCGTGAGTGAGAGTCTATTCTGATGCCTAATTCTATACCAATTTCAGTTGCCCAGGATACCTGGCCAACCATGTTCTGAATCGTGACCATAGTCATAGTCATAGATACGTTCGAATGGTCATTTCTTTAAAACAGAGTGCAGAGAAAGTCATACGACGACCATTTGGACGGACAAAGATGTTGACGTATTTGACACAAACTGCGATTCAGAAAGTGAAAATCTGAGTAAATTAAACATACAGTGGCAAGAATCCAGCGGGACGCAGTTTCAGGCTACATTGCTGAAGGCTACTACGGAAAAGTGGTTTGATTGATATTTAACTCTACCATTAAAATACAATCAGATATTATCCGGTGGTCAACAAGCAAATGACAGTGAGTACCGATGGTATGCTGTCCGTGTTCATCGTGACACATAGTTCCGTCACATGCAACTTGCTGGCTGCTGTTACGAGCTAGATGACAACTATCCTTCCTTACTAGATGGGTTAGGATCAGAAGGTTAGGATGCTTTCCTTAAGAGTTCAGCTCAACTTTACCTTCGCAAATAGAAGAGCTCGTCTTGAAGGAGAACGTTTGCAGCGTGATCAGTAGGGTAGAATTTCCACTGCCCCCTCTTCTTTTAATTCCATGTTGCAGAAACTCACGACAGAAATTTAGGAGAGTAATAAAAAGGTTTCTCTCCCTCCTACGCTACCTCCTTGTGAGCTATCCGTGTACTCCAGTTTACACAGTTGGTTATATAGCAGGAGTGATTTATGGGAAATGTTGTTTCCTCAAACAGCGCCCATGTTTAATTTAACGATTCTAAACTACAAATCCCAGAATGTCGTTGAGCTTAGTTTAAAATGTACAAGTTAAATCATTTGTTTCGTGAAGTTGGGGCAAAGTCATAATAGATAAACACATGCTTTGATTACTTGTTTGGCTAGGAATATTCGTATATTTGTATAGACTTAATAAACATAGTCTATAACTACAGTTTATTATCCCTCACTAACTGTAATTTCAGAACTTACTTCGCAAAGTGCATACTCTTTAAAATTCGTGAAAATTATGATAGATGAATAGTACAGGTTAATTAAATCTATCTTCGTTAATGTATCTTCGTGATATAAACTGAATCGCATAAATCTTGGTAAACTGTTACGTGTATTTTGTAATGTCATTTGTAACTTCATGTTTCGAATGATTATCGCTAACACCGCTTAATTGCAATTTTATACCCAAAAACCATATTTATACAAGGCCTATTGCCCCACACCACTCCAGATTGCCCAGGATGTTCGGGTGAAGAACCCATTGCGCCAAACACATTGCATACTGTCGTGTCAAAACCAGTTACTATCACGTTACAATCCGGAGTGTCAGTAGCAGCAAACTACAAACCCAGCTGACCGGTCACGTGGCCCGGTTGTTCCGTAAACATGGCTGCCTGCATATTGAGTCCGTAGGACAATTATTAGTGTGAAATGGGTATTTTAGTTGGGTTGTCCTGCTGGGCTTTTATAATCATGTGCCTTAATAATGTAGATTGTACGCATTCAGAAATAATCGCGGAAGACCTTATTGCAGTGTCAGAAACAGATACGCGTGCATCGTCTGATTCGGAGAGTTCAAGCTGTGGCTGTCACTCCTTAAAAAGAGATACAGTTGTTAATATTGACAGAAAAGTTTCTTTGTTGTCTGAACAAGCGGCTGTAAAATACTCGAAAAGAGCTAACGATGGAATGGAAGTAAATCAAGAGCATAGCCAAGATCTAGACATTCCCAACAAGGTATGAATATAGCCAGTTAGCTAGCGAACGTTAAGTAGCTTGCCAATCGACAAAACCGAATGTTAACAGCTTACGTTTTTTATTTTTATTTTATTTTATTGTAGCTGGATTGAGCTGTAGCTGTTTTAGCGAAACCGTGTAAATTATGCCTGAGTACAATACGGCAAAAACGATTAACGGAAAATGTAATGGCTACATTGAAACAGCCTATTCACCATGCAGTCGGCAGCAATACACCGTGGACTGGTCACCAGTCCGTCACAGGGCCCACACATTCATACCTATGGGCAATTTAGAGTCTCCAATGAGCTTTTTAACTATATCTTTGGACTTTGGGAGGAAGCTGGAGTACCCGCAGACACGGGGACCATGCAAACTCATCACAGAGAGGCCCTCAGTAGGGATTCATATTTGGTACCTTCTTGTTGTTGGGCAACAGTGCTATTCACTGTCCATAATCTGTGAAGAATTGGTTATTGTGTTAATTCATGTATTAATTTAATGGTGTAGAAGACTTTTTCATTTAATGAAACTGTCTAAATTAAGAACACTTTATGGTTTAACCGAATATTTGCCTTAAAAAATAAAAATAGTCTGGCAATATTTGATTTTTCCCCAAGCTAGAGAATTGTACACAAACAGAATATCCTGCCACCTTTTGGGGCTCTCCTGTTTGTAGATGGTGTTGATCCCAGCAGGAGAATTCTTGATGGGCACAAACAACCCTGAGATCCCACAAGATGGAGAAGGACCACAGCGCAGGGTTCACCTTGATCAGTTCTACATTGATATTCATGAGGTCAGCAACCAG
This sequence comes from Anguilla anguilla, assembly GCF_013347855.1. Lineage (NCBI taxonomy): Eukaryota > Metazoa > Chordata > Actinopteri > Anguilliformes > Anguillidae > Anguilla > Anguilla anguilla. Next base: position 21,980,341 of record NC_049211.1, on the reverse strand, counting down.
GAGTTCCAGAAGTTTGTCAATGCCACCAACTATGTTACAGAGGTACAGTGTCTGGCTTGCAAAACAGTTTCCTGAAAATAATGTTTTTGGTTTAAAATGAATCACTTTTTATCACCAATTGTTTTTATTCCTCAGGCAGAAAAGTTTGGAGACTCCTTTGTGTTTGAAGGTTTACTGAGTGAAGCAGTAAAAAGCCAAATTTCCCAAGCGGTGAGTTTCTTCATTTTCTCAAATATTAGTGCAATATACTGTGGTGGAACCAGAATTGGCTTCAGCTCTTGTATAAGTTTACTATATAAATCAACAGTAAAGTACGCACGTATCTGGACTGTGACATAACTGTCCAAATACTGTTGCTGTTGACTAAGAGACAGCAACAGGCTCTAAATTCCACATCTAGAATCAACTCTAAACCTTTTGTTAGCTTTCCGGTGCATGAACCAGTGATTCAATGATTTACAGCTGGCTGAGAAACAGCTGAGCAGTCAATTGTCCACTTACTTCTGGTCCACCAAAATGGGGGAACTTGGTATAAGAATTGTTGAAATTTCTACACCAGTCACCCGATATGGATGAATATTCACTCAAATTAAAGTGGCAATTTATCCTCATAGTCATTGTTTCATTTCAATTCCAATGTGCCAGAGTTATGTTTATGATGATAAATTCCCCCAAGGCATCTTTTGTTTATTGGGTGTCTATACTCTTGTTTCCCTCACCTTTAGTGCAGTATTTCAGAGAAATAATTATTATAATAATAATAGAAGAAGGCCGTAGTTAAGCATTAGGCCTATTAGCCTTCCGATAGAGGATCAGAAGTAAAGTTTAGTCCCATGGCCATTATAATACGAACATATTTATATTGTCTACAGATTACTCTGCTAATCTACAAGTGGCTCATTTGAGACAAGAAACACATGGAGTGTCTACTAAAGCCAGATACTCCCTGATTAATTAGATAATCTGATTGTGCCCCTAATTAATGTAAAATGTGGTAATTTCATTGAGTTGATAAATGTGTATTTATAAATCAGCTTTAGTGTAATACTTCTCATTATTATCAGATGACCAACTGCTGTTTTTATCCTAATGGGAATGCAGTGTTCTGCATCATAGGCCCTGAGGATCATTGGTACATTAGTTATAATGGTTGTCTCATGGTTCTGATCACTGTTGTGATGTTCCTTTGCTGATGATGTGCAATTATAGGATACCCAATATGTAGATGTGTTTCAGAGCTGTATATACAGATTTTATTTTATTTTTTTCACAGTTTATAGGGTAATCATACAGAATTTCAAACAGGGATCTTCTGCGGTATCTCGTATTTCCTTGTCATTTTAAAATATAAATAGCTTTAGTTGTGAGCATCAGTTGCATTTCTGTTTAAACACAAGAGTCTCCCAGCTCTGGCTCAGAGGTTCCTCAGGGATGACTGTACCTAGGAAGAGACAGGGAAGGCGTCTATGGAGATGAAAAAACGACTTCTGAAAGTAATCATCTTGTTAGGTTGGCAACCAGGGAACTTAGCCAGATATATCCTCTGAACTTGGTAATAATTCTACTATAAAACTGACTTGTCCAAGTTATAGATTACAGATTTGCCAAGTGCCTCCTGAATTGTAATGTCAGTGCTTCAAATTTATGCAAGTCTTCTCAGTAACAAGGGAGAAGTGATGCTGCATTTCTCCATTTCTAATCATCACTATTTTTCATTATGCTACTTTATTTTTTAGGCTGCCCAGTTCTGACGCACTGTTATACACATTTTCCTGATTTCCGTTGATGTGGTATGAAAATCGCCATTCTAAAGAGTTGTACATTTTTGATGTTGATGAGCTAGTTTTACAGCAGTTGCCATATGTCACACTTTTGTAGAAGCAGTTGTGACATCTCCCGAAAGCTGAATATTTGAAATATATCCCGAAAACTTTTTTCTAAGCACAGTTTTATCAAGAAGTGCCAAGGCCATCAGTGTTCTGCCCCCTTGCTCACACAGGTCCTTTATTATATATATATTATATATTATAATCCTCCCACTGGTGATCACTCTAATGTACCCTCAGTTAGGGCTGCTCGATTATGGCAAAAATCATAATCACGATTATTTTGGTCAATATTGAGATCATGATTATTTATTTGACTTTGGAAACATCATGCATTTATTGAACTTTAAAAAAAAACTTGTCTTTTTAACAGTAGATTTCCTTGAATTTTAAATATAATTCAACTGAAAAACAAATTTTTAAAAAAGTTAAAAAAAAGAGAAATAAATAAAATAAATAATACATAAATAAATATACATTTAAATAAATAATATAAACATAATAAATAAAAATAAATTATATCAAAATAAATAAGATCAACTATGTTGTAGTGCACTTCCACAACCTACTGAAAACTACTAAACATATATTCAATATATAAAAATAATAAATAAAAATAAATTGGATAATCTCGATTATGTTGTTTTCATAATTGTTGGAAGCCAAAGTCCAGCCCTACCCACAATATACGGATAGTATCAGAGAGGACACAACTGCAGACACACTGAGACACACTGGTGCGGGAGTGGCAAGTTTTAGGGTAGGACATATGTGGCTGCCTTTGTCTCTAGAGAGCAACATGGTGGGCGTATAACCAGCTTTCGATTCTTCAAGGTCCTATAATTTATTTTGCAGGTCATTCTGCATGTCACTGAGGAAATGAATAAAGCTTTTTGTGTGAATAACTTACCAATATTCAAATTAGAAAAGTGTGGAGAATAACCATTACATTTCAAGCAAAATATCGAGAGGGTGAGGGAGAACAAAGTCATTTTCAAGGGCAGTTTTTCAGTGAAAATCTGATATTTTAGGCAGTATCTCTGCCTGGAATGATGAGTCGAGACAAGGATTTTTTTTTCATTCTCAAATAGAGTGTTAATGGACTGCCAGTTCAGTCTCTCCTTTCATGCAATTCAAGTGTTCCGGGTATTAGACCATTAGCAGCTATCTGAGAGTATTCATTCGTCCAAATTGAATCCAAAATGCACGGCCTCCATCAGAATAAAGCTCTAGATTTTCTTGTGTATGTGCAGTCCTGAAACATATCACTTACCGTTTTATTAGAAAAGATACTCTCTCACCCGGTATTTCCAGTTATATATTTTCACATTTTACACCATGCAGTAGCAGTGTGTTATAAATAGTACTTACGCCTAACACCACCATCAGGCTCCATAGAAAGGAAGAGAAAATGAAACACCCCCATATAGTAATAAATGGTTTTTAACTGCATAGCAACCACAGTTAAAGATAGGCCGCCCAGTATCCCCCAGTGAATCCAATTCCTGCAGCTTCACTGATACTGGTTACACAATTCTGGCTCTGGATCAAACTTTCCATCAGCCCAACTTAGCTTTTAGTGGCTCTGTGTAAAGCTGTCAGCGCTTTTATCTCAAAAATATTCCTTAGAAACCTCTTGTAAACATGCTCAAAGGACCTGGTCTGCAGTGCCGCTGGGATGAATTCTGGGACGGGTGGGTGAAAAATAGGGTCGGCGGTGGCAGAGCTTGAGTAGAATGCAAAGTTTTGATCTTTCCCACTGCTTTTTCACGGTCAGTTGGAGGAGTCACAGAGGCCCGTATTTTCATGTTAAATAATGATACAAAAAGAAGAAGCAGTTAATGCAACATAAAAGGAAGGATATTTTATTAATGTAAAGTTAATTTAAGATTTATGTTTTCCATGTTTTTTTGTACTCAAAATGAAGCTTTAGCTTGCTGCCATTTTCTTTTTTCAAGCCTTTGCTTCTTACAGGCAGATGTTAAGTTTAAATGATCTGGTATTCATGCTTTCATAATTTAGGATTTCAGTTTGGCTTTGTCTGTCAGTCAATATATTTTATGAATCAGTCTGTCAACGTGGTATATATAATGTTGCTCCCTCCCTTTAAAGTAGGAGAACTAAAACTGACATACTGTTGAGATGCTTTGATGCAAGATTGATTTCCTTTTCATATTTTGTTTCCTTATCAGTGGTTGGCTCTGGTCCCTCATGTGATATTTGTGGCGAATCAGACGTGAGTGTCCAAGCGAAAGTACCCCGAGCCACATGAGGCACTGTGTTACAGTTCACTGTGTGCCTGATAAAAGGCAAACCGATCTCCAGTGTGGGTCTTCTTCTGCACTTCTGCCAGATCTCTCCTCTCACATTGTGCCTCTGGAATGTATGCACAGTGGATTTTAGGAAAATGAGGCTCCAGGGCATCCATTTTCCCCAGTGTATATCAGCACTTTGCATAAAGGGTACTTTTGCTCTGCCTTGCTGTTTTAGTTTGCTTTTTATGGTTCTGCTTTTTATGGTTCTGATACTGATAACCTAAGAATATTCACCAATATTGCTAGGTTACATGTTAAAGCATTTATAAATGTAGAAATATGAAAATGTAGAAAATAAAGTATAAAAATGTATGTAACATGAGATGTGTTGATCTGCTTCATATTTAGCAGGCAAGTTTTATAAATATTTTGTATAATTTAAAGTAAACCTAAAAATTCATGAAATAGTCAGACTCACAGGCATTTCAGTGCTATGGGGAACACCTCATCTGATAAAAGAGAAACAAAACACAGCAAAAGCTCATAAGTTTGGGTTTTTGGCAAATGTTGCCATGTGCATGTTTGAGAACACCAGTTCAGACACCAGCCATGTTTTTTAAAAATAATTTGTTTTCTTCGCTCATTGTTGGGCACGGTTCCTGTGCTAGTCAGCCAGAGCAGAGCAGAATGGCCGAGCTGCCTCGTTCCCTGCATGCTGAACAGAAACAGAGCAGACTGCCTGTGCAGATAACGGCAGAAAGGGCCAGCCTGTGGAGGGACAGAGGGTTTAACAGCTCTCTAATGTAGACAAGACTGTGTAAACAGTGCGGGGTCAGGAATGCAAGGCTGTCCTTGTTCAGAGTGGAGACTGAGGGGGGGAGGGGCCGGGTTCGGGTGGGGGAGGTCCCTCGTTTTGCCGTCATCAGAAGGTTTCTGTTCCTCAGCCTGGCTCCAGGGCACTGCTACTAGAACCTGAGAAAGGCAGCTCCTGGTTTGTGCATCCGTGCGTGCGCTTGTTCGTGCGTATGTCTGTGTGTGTGTGTGCGTGTGCGTGTGCATTTGTGTGTGTGTGTGTGCGCATTTGTGTGTGTGTGTGCGTGCGTGCGTGAGTGCGTGCGCGCGTGTGTGTGTGTGCGTGTGCGTGCTTGTGTGTCTGTGTGCGTGTATGCGCACATTGGGGTATATGCTTGTGAACAGAAGCTCACACGTGTGTTTTATGAGCCGTGGCGGAAATGAAACGCCAGTGTGTTTGAGCACTTCTGTTAAGTGCTTGAATTCCCCCTCCCCTCCTCCATGTCATTTGATCCAGAGCCGTGATATCAGTGATTTGTCTCATGAAATGACTAACACTGAAAGTGTAGGGGAAGTGTGTAGGGTAAGAGTGGGTGGCTCAGTCCATATGGTGTGCAACTCTTAACCTATATGTGAATCCCCTGTCTGGCAGAGGTTTGATTCCCCACTATGGTACTATAATCTTTGGGCGGCAGTGTAGTATAATGAGTAAGGAACTGGTCTTGTAACCTAAGTGTCCTTGGTACAACACTGCCGTTGTACCCTTGAGCAAGGTACTTACAGTGTATATCCAACCGTAAAAATGGGTGCAGTTTAAACGCTATGTAAAAACTTGTGTCAGTCGCTTTGGATAAGAGCATCTGCTAAATGCCTGTAATGTCTATAGCAGAAGAGTGCCTGAAGAAGCTCTTCCTGTTCAGAGCTGTACTTTAATATTCTTTGTTCATTGTTTCTTGCTGTTGTAAAATGGACGTGGAACTGATTTTAAATCTGTTTATTTAATTTCTGTTTGATTTAGGATAATAAGATCCATTGAAATGTGAGCCAGTTCTTCTGTTATCAGTAACTGTTCTGCATATGTCAGTGAGCTGAGTGTGCATTAATTTTTTTCTGAGTGCATTTCCTGCTGTGTGCATGTTATTTGCATCTCTGCAGGCACTTAACATTTACCCCCCCTCCTGGTTGACAGGTGGCTGCTGCCCCCTGGTGGTTGCCAGTAAAAGGGGCAAACTGGAGGCATCCAGAAGGCCCAGACTCCACCATCACAGATAGGTAGGCCTTTCTGCTATAGGACCTTAACAGCCTGCCCTCAAGACTACCTCACGCCCATACTGACCCAGAGTGTGAGGGACAGAAGTAAAAGAGCCATCTCGGTGTACTTCAGGCTGTCTCAGTCCCCTGGCCCCTTCCCTCCTGTCACACTTCCTGTGCACTCTGGCCGACTTGTTTGCTTTTTTCCCCGAGGCCTCAGCTGTTCCCAGGAAGTTGCGGACAATATTATCAGTGTGATATCAGCTACTTGGTTTGCACATATTTGCATGGTCTTTCTGAAACACTGGCAGCAGGTGATAAATATAGATGCTCATTTGACTAAAAAGCTCACAGTAACATGGGGTCTTCCTAGCAACAAGGATTTCCTACTCCAATGAGGATTTTTAATTTTATTTTTTTAAACGGAAACAATGTGAACTTAAACTGCACTTTTAGTGAGGCAGCAAAGTAAAGGACAAGTTTTTAGTGCTGATACTTTTTTCTGTAGAGCACTACAGGTACACAGAAGAGCAATAACAGATCAGTGAGGGATCAGAGGACCTGCCTCTTTTATTCTCCTACTGATTCTCCTCTCCCCTCCCCTGCAGGCTGGACCACCCTGTGCTCCACGTCTCCTGGAGCGACGCCACCGCCTACTGCACCTGGGCTGGGAAGAGACTGCCAACGGAGGCAGAGTGGGAGTATGCCTGCAGAGGAGGCCTGAGCGACAGGTGTGTGTGTGTGTGTGTGCGTGCGTGTGCGTGTGCGTGTGTGTGCGTGCGTGTGCGTGTGTGTACGTGTAAGTGTGTGTGCGTGCATGCATGTGTATAGTATGTGTAAAGCACGTGCGTGTGTGTGTGTGTGTGTGTGTGAGTATGTGGGTGTGTTGGAGGGGTGAACAGAAGTTCAGTGAGATCAGAGAATTGTAACAGGAGCGAGGGGCTTAGACGGGCTACCCAGTACACCTGTGTATTGCTTGTGTATGGGGGTACTCCCCGTGTAGGTGAATTGTGTTGCCTTTCAGTTGTGCAACGTGATGTACTGCCTGCCCTGTCCATTGCGTCCCTAATGTCAGGCCATCTATTCACCAGCTGCTTCATGGCAGGCCAGGCAGTTTGTTATTGGTGGTTCCATCGCCCTGGTGACATTATTCCGAGAATAAATGGGCTTATTGGCGGTCGCGCTGCCGGGCGTTCAGAGCAGATCAAAGGGAAGATGCTCCTGTGCCACCAAGCAGCCCTGACCGGAGAGATAATCAGCAGGAACAGGCTGCAGCGGGGTGCAGCTGTGAGCTTGGCTTGGGCCCACGCCGCAGATAAGCCACAGATCCGCTTCCTGGTGCCTCTGCCAGAAATACCAAAATAGGGCCGTGAGACCAGGCAGAATGCCCCCTTTGATAAGTCCTGATGTGTGTGTGTGTGTGTGTGTCTGTGTCTGTGTCTGTGTTAGATGCAGGGGAGGGAAGTGCATTGGGATTTTTAGAGATACAAGGAAGACATTTGTTTTCCCACATGTGTCGTAATCTTTCAATCCCCCAGTTATGGAGAAAAACCCTTTTCCTGCTGGATCCAAATCCAGATGTTACCTTAATGTTATCTTAAATACATTTATCATATATGTGTTTACAAGTGAAGGTATAAGTGAAATCTTTGTTTACATCATAGCAGCTGAATTTTGCATTCAGAAAATTATATATAACAATGAAATTCATACTGAAATGGTCAATGGAGGCTTAATTATCTCATAATAATAGTCTTCTGAGAAAAATATTATAATTTTAGCAAAGTAGCCCTGTTTGTTCCTGTGCTACAGGTGGCCCTGTATAACTATGCGAGACCTCTCGAAATATTTTTAGTCTTCCTTTCTAAGCCTTCCTTCTTCCTCTTCCTCTTTTTCAGGCTGTTCCCCTGGGGTAATAAACTGCACCCCAAAGGTCAGCACTATGCTAATCTCTGGCAAGGAGAGTTCCCCGTTCAGAACACAGGAGAGGACGGCTACACCAGAACCTCACCGGTGAGAGAAGCGCTGGGAAAGAGAGAGGAACACAGGTGGTAGTGTTGTAAATGGAGCATGGAACAGAGAGAGAGGGAGAGTAGGGGAGAGGTAGATGGAGTAGGGGAGAGAGACTGACCAGAGAGGGACTTGTGGAGAAGTAGACTGGGATAAAGGGAGGAGAGAAAGAGAAAGTAAGGAGCAAAACGTAGATCTCCATGTATCTACATCCTGTTTTGGTTGTCAGGCGATCACAGCAAGGAGGCACCCTCATAAGTTCTGCATTGTGCTTTATGTGAAACTACGCAGAGCTTCACAGAACAGATCTCCTGTCTGCAGGTGTGAGAGTGTTTCAGTGAGTGTCCTCTAAAGAAAAGCTTACAGGCAGCAGGCTGAGAAAGTAAACATGGAGCCCAGTGATCAGGCTAACACCACGGGAAGTAAAAACACATCAGCCCGCAGTTCGTTGTAAAGAGGCAGGAAATCAGTCTTTGTGATTTAAACCGCCGCAGAAACAGAGCAGGAAATAAATGCCGTCACAGATTAAACGGAAAGCGTGTGTCTGGATTGTTGTGTGGAAGGCATTTTTCACCATAGCAGTGCTTTCCCTGTTGTTAGTGCTTATGTTTAGTGCCAGTTTTATTATTAACACTGAGGGCCAGTCACCAAAGGACTGGGAGTACTTTGTGAGCGGTAAAGGTCTGCAAAAACATGCATGTCATTAAAAGCCAGTCACACTGGGAGTGATTCCTAATAAGAACAGCTTCTTACGGAAGCTTCCACTGGGTTCTGCTGGAGTAAAACACTCAGGAGCTTTTTTTAATGTAGTATTCCACTAAATATAAATACTGGTGTCACCTGCGGGACGTGAAGAAGCTCAGTTAATCTTACATTTTGCTTCTGTGTATTTTCCTTCTCCTATCAATAAACTTCTACTCATGTCACAATATTACTGAAAGTGCAGATATATTTGACGTGAATAGACAGAGTAACACATTTTTATGATGTGTTTGTATGATGCTTTTCCTGAAATTCATGGTTCAGGCTTTTTAGAATATAGTTTCAGGGAGATCATGGTGGTGTTGAGGGGTTTTTTAATGCAGTTCAAAGAGACCACAGTGTTGTTCAGGGTTTTTAAGCAGAGCTGCAGAGAGAAAGAACAAATGTTCCGGGGTTTGTAAGTACAGCTACAGAGAGACCAAGTATATTTTTAGTTTATTTATAATATTCTGTATATTTGTATATTCATTGAGTACTCTAACTAACTAATTTCAACTTTAAATGATTTGGTTAAACGAAAAATGTAATTATTTGAATATGGTTCTAGAAAATTCATTTAGATAGATGTGCCAAGAACATACTAAGTAACCGATCTGTACTTAGCTGTTTCATAACACAAGATTAGCTTACTGTGGGTTTGTATCATATTGAATGTCTGTGGGTGCTTTTTAAGCAAACCAGGACATTAACAGTCTGTGCTTTTCATTGGCAGCACATGAGACAGATGTACACGAAAGTTGTGTGTAACCGCTGTTGCATATTTAATGTATTCGTTTAATCATTTAAATAAGCTGGAGTTGCTTCAGTGTGGTTTTAAGCTGTAGTTCAAATGGTGTTTATCTGCCATAGGCATAACTGTTCAAAGAGCCCTGATGCCAATGATCTGTGCTGTTTTGTGGACACGCTGCAGCATGGCAAATATGGCCCTAACACTCCCTGAACCAAGCATGAAAACATGTGCTAAGCTAACTCTAAGTGCACCAAAAGCATGGAAAATGTGCTACATGTTCTGACAGAGCACAGGACGCATGATATACAGTAAATGTAAATAATATTTTGCATGTGTTACAAAATTGATAATTGCACAACACTTTCACATATAATCACATTATTCTATATATTGTGCAATAAACCCACAAGTTAATTTGTGAAATTGGTGACAAATGAGATCATTAAACATATCCACAGCATATAACCTTAGCTTAGATAAGTCATATTTCGATTTTCGTAATGTTTTGGTTAAGCCACATCTAATTTTTACAGGACAACAATGTACTGTTCGAATACCCTCAGATACACCAATAGCGGAAGTATCTGAGTGGTAAAGGAGCATGTGCAGTCTTACCCGGTGCTACTGGAACGGGATTCATTTAGTGATATCTCGGATAACTGACCCAAAAATAATCTTTAAATTTTATGCTGTGCAAACAGTTGAACATAGAAGGAGACTGCAAATGAGAGACTGTAGCCTCTTTCTGCCAGTAGTGTGCCTCTGTCTATCTGATCGCTATCTATCTTGGTAGATGCAGATGTGCCTCTGGCTTTTGTAGCCTACGAGGATACAGTTGTGTACCTTGCGACGGCACTACATGCGAGTGACTATGTGGTGCAGATATCCTGAGCTCTGTGTGTATGTTAGCACCTTAAACCTGCTGGGTGTGCCGTGGTAGGAGTTAAAGAGGAACGTCAGGTTAAAGTGAATGCAATTTATGATACAGTCTGTTCGATAATAGCAATAAACAATGTGCAGTGCAAATGGTGACTGATTAAATGGCTATACGCGATTGTTGCGCAGGATGTCCTGTTGACGAGTCTCCTCAAACCATTCCGTTTTTCCCCTTAGGATAAAAGAAAACCCCCAAAACATCAAAGAAAGACACAATCACAACAAAACAATAACATCAATGATCCTGTGTGCATTGTCTCTGTAAGCCTATCAAACCACGTTAACCTTTGTAGCACCACTGGCTGCTGAGTCATAGGTAATTTGCTTCACCTACTGGTAACTTTTGAATGGTGTTCCAAAATCTTTATTCAGCACCCACTGTACCGGATAATCAATGGCACCAACTTGTTCCCCATGACATCGGCTTTCCAACAACGCAAAACCAATGGTTTACATAATACT